>NC_140015.1:12170321-12251739 GCF_964263955.1 Coregonus lavaretus | reverse complement strand
ATAAATAACGGAAAAGTGGTGCGTGAATATGTATTCACCCCCTTTGCTATGATGCCCCTAAATAAGATCTGGTGCAACCAATTACCTTCAGAAGTCACATAATTAGTTAAATAAAGTCCGCCTGTGTGCAATCTAAGTGTCACATGATCTGTCACATGATCTCAGTATATATACACCTGTTCTGAAAGGCCCCAGGGTCTGCAACACCACTAAGCAAGGGGCACCACCAAGCAAGCGGCACCATGAAGACCAAGGAGCTCTCCAAACAGGTCAGGGACAAAGTTGTGGAGAAGTACAGATCAGGGTTGGGTTATATAAAAATATCAGAAACTTTGAACATCCCACGGAGCACAATTAAATACATTATAAAAAAATGGAAAGAATATGGCACCACAACAAACCTGCCAAGAGAGGGCTGCCCACCTAAACTCACAGACCAGGCAAGGAGGGCATTAATCAGAGAGGCAACAAAGAGACCAAAGATAACCCTGAAGGAGCTGCAAAGCTCCACAGCGGAGATTGGAGTATCTGTCCATAGGACCACTTTAAGCCGTACACTGCACAGAGCTGGGCTTTACGGAAGAGTGGCCAGAAAAAAGCCATTGCTTAAAGAAAAAAATGAGCAAACACATTTGGTGTTCGCCAAAAGGCATGTGGGAGACTCCCCAAACATATGGAAGAAGGTACTCTGGTCAGATGAGACTAAAATTGAGCTTTTTGGCAATCAAGGAAAACGCTATGTCTGGTGCAAACCCAACACCTCTCACCACCCCGAGAACACCATCGGCAGGCACTGGGAAACTGGTCAGAATTGAAGGAATGATGGATGGCGCTAAATACAGGGAAATTCTTGAGGGCAACCTGTTTCAGTCTTTCAGAGATTTGAGACTGGGACGGAGGTTCACCTTCCAGCAGGACAATGACCCTAAGCATACTGCTAAAGCAACACTCGAGTGGTTTAAGGGGAAACATGTAAATGTCTTGGAATGGCCTAGTCAAAGCCCAGATCTCAATCCAATTGAGAATCTGTGGTATGACTTAAAGATTGCTGTACACAAACGGAACCCATCCAACTTGAAGGAGCTGGAGCAGTTTTGCCTTGAAGAATGGGCAAAAATCCCAGTGGCTAGATGTGCCAAGCTTATAGAGACATACCCCAAGAGACTTGCAGCTGTAATTGCTGCAAAAGGTGGCTTTGTAGAGGGGGGGGGGGGGTTATGCACGCTCAAGTTTTCTGTTTTTTTGTCTTACTTCTTGTTTGTTTCACAATAAAACATATATTGCATCTTCAAAGTGTGTAAATCAAATGATACATACCCCCCAAAAAATCCATTTTAATTCCAGGTTGTAAGGCAACAAAATAGGAAAATTGCCAAGGGGGGTGAATACTTTCACAAGCCACTGTATTATGCAAAAGACAAAATTCACACATTTTACAGCACAACTCAGAGTCATGTCTTAAGTGTAAAAGTAACACTGTCTCAATAATCCATGCTCTCTGGGAATGCTATAAAGTCCAAATGTTATGTGCGAGATAAAGTATAGAGATACCCATTGTGCTAGATGATTCTCTTTTAATCACTCATCTTGAAAAAACGTAAACCAAAAACTTGGAAATCAAAACGCCATCATTAACATAATGGAAAAATCGAATTATTCATTATTGAAATATTGAAATAGCATGGGTGACCGAGACAAAAAAAATTGGTACAATTTAAGGCCATGTGGCAAACAATAATGCAGGCTCTAGGGAAGGGGGTGTGAGCATGCGGGTCTGGACAGATGAGATGTAGTCGTTGTTTGTTTGCATCTGTAAGTTGTTGTTCATATGCGTATGTTTGTATTTGGTGTGGGAAAAAAAATGACAAGAATGTATTATAAAAAATTTAATATATAAATTACTTTAGGCCCAACCTTTGGCCCTTTGGCTTTCCTTGTTATTGCCACAATGTTATGGTCACTACAGCCAATGGGAACTGATGTTGCTTTGGAGCAAAGCTCTGCAGCATTAGTGAAGATACAATCAATGGATGTCACAGATCCAACACTATTATGAGTGTAAAGTATTGTTCAAAGCAACATTTAGAAAATGTCTTTGTATTTCCCCTAGAGGGCGGTTTGAGATACAATACTGCGTGAATTAAGCTGTTATCTGTGTGTAATTTCCTTTCCAACCCATCACCATGCATCTCAGTGGTTCCTTCTTCATGTCTCTGGGGGTTTCTTAAGCTCTGGTGCACATCAACACAAGACTGTTTAGCCTATTGCTGTGTATCGAGGTGTGACCCATGCAGTGTGTTTAGCATGTGGAGGCAATCTATACACAGCAAATTGAACAAACATGAACCATCTGTATCCGAATCTGGCATGTTATATTAGTGTCTGTCTTAATTAATGAAACCTGTTAGAAAGTGTGGAGATTTGTTTTTGCTTTTTTCCCGTAATGCTTTTTCCCGCAATTCATATAAAAAGAGGGGGATTGAAAGAAAGTTCAGGCTATGTTGGGTGTTAAAATACAAATATAGACATTGCATTCATTCACTTTGTAGCATATATTATTTCAGAATAGCCTAGACATTGAATCAATATATATCTGTGGTAGCACTTTATTTTAAGGTACACATATTAGACACAAATTTGTAGTTTATAAGTACGTATATAATTATCTTATAAGGCCTTTATTATGTCTTATTAGCCCTATATTAGATCTTAATTAAGTGATTTGTTATTCAAACCGTATAAGTCATTTATTCTTGGCCAATCCTTAATAACATAATTATTAACAATTATAAAGGCATATTCATATTCAATAAAGTGTGACCATATTTTTACCTGCAGATTTTTTTCTCAGTTTCAGGCAAGCTTTGTATGTTTTTGCTCAAGGGTGTAGGGAGGAGTGATCCTTTGTGATTAATAATAAAACCTTATACAGTTGACATGCATATATATGTATATGGAAATACAGTATATACCGTTTAGCAGTTTAGTTGTTTACATCTAATTTTGACTTGAATGTTGGCTGTATGGCATATATGAAAGGAGATGTGCCCCTTTCTGTACAATGAGGTCATTTCTGGACAGTTTTTCTGCAAGTAAAAATATGTTCACACTTTAAAATAGGGAACACATATTGAGGTACAATCCTCTTACCAGTCCAAAATAAAAACAGCTTATTAAGAGTCTGTTTCTTGTGTAACTTGCTCTTTATTAAATATTAATATGCCTTTATTATTGCTAATAATTATGTAATTAACGATTGTCCAGTAATACATGACTTATAATGTTTGAATAAGAAAACACTTAATTAAGGCCTAATATATGGCTAATAAGACCTAATAAAGGCCTTATAAGCTACTTATATACACACTTAGAAACTACAGATTAGTGGCTAATATGTGTACCTTAAAATAAAGTGTTACTATATACTACATATATATATATATATGTTACTGTCTCATCAGCTGAACATTCTACTTAACACTCTGGTGCTAAAATGAAGCCAGAGACAATATCTTTGGGCGAGGTTTAGTTTATTCAGCACTGAGACTGAGGGGCCGCTGTTTGTCTCTGTATATCTTCAGGAACAGAGAGCCTCCGTCTAGTGGTGTCTGGGATAGGGAGAGGCGAGATGCACTCAGCCCTTGGTATCGATCCCACCATGTGCGTGCGTGTGTCTCTGTCTGTGTACGTGCATTCATGCATGTGCCTGCGTTTGTGTAACCCATTCCCACTCTGACAGACCGGTTCTTCCCTCCTGTGATGTAGTCTATGACCCTCACTCTATAATCAGCTGGAGAGGTAGCAGAGGCGGACCTTTGGCCTTGATTTGCTGTGTAATTGGACATCAGAGTTGACACTCTGCCGAGTGGAACATTAGAAGCAGTCTAATTAGGTGCGGTAGGGCTATTAAATGAAGATTTGCCCATGTTGTTAAGAAATACCACACAAATTGGAAATGTCAAGATGACACCCGGCTGCCATCGCCAACCAAGGGAAAAAAATCATTTATCAGAAAAGTTTCCAACTGAAAGCAAACACAATCCCCATACTACTACTTCACTCCAATGCTGTCTCTTCTTCAGCCTGTCTCTGCAGTCTTGTCCCTTTAAATAGCAGAGCAGCAGCCAGACTTCATCTCCGCTGTCATCTCAGATTCAATAGTTTATGAATAAATGCTGTAACATCCCCATACATTGAAACACAGGAGCATATGGTCTAAAATAGCCTATGGATTTTCAGCTGGAGATGACTGACTCCAGCATGACATTGGTGTTGACTCACAAGGCTCCTTCATTATAATGAGAGCACATACGGGGGACGGGAAAGCGCCCATGGCCCTGTTATTTTGTAAACATCTCTCTCTAAGCCCTGACATCTCGCCATCACCCAATTCAATACATTCTGATAACCCCCGACCCCCTCTCTCACATCACAGGGAACCCTCAAGTCAATGGCTCCAAAGTGACTCACACTCAGACGGCTAAGTTACTGTATGTGTTTAACAAGGTGTCTCTCCCCTCTAAACATGAATATGGCAGATATCAACAGTGATATATCAACAATCCTTCTAGCCAGAAATGATGAATAGGGCACTTCATGAAAAATGCATGTGGCAGCAAAACATCTAAACCTGCCTCTCCCTCAAGACTATTAGTACTTTCTGCCTAAGCTTTGCCTCGTTAGGGAGGTTTCTCACACTGCAAAACGCTCCTCTCAATACCCCATAATACTTTGTGGTGCATTTCAAGCAATAACAGTTTTTTAAAATTCATAGCGACTAAAATAACTTGCTTTATGTTGTGGGAGGGTTCAACGTGTCACCCGATTCTACCATAAAAACACTCTGTTACCAAGATGCAGGGAGTGAGTGGTGATTGAGACTGAGCAGTGCTGAAAATTGAGCGTTTCTCACAGTAATTGACTGACAATAGTGAGTCACAAACAAGCAAAAGTTGGGACACACACAGGTCAGAGTTGACGCTTCCCCTTCTACCTCTCTCTGTTTCTCCTCTCCTCCCCCTCCCCTATTCCAGTGCCAATACATCATCATCACAACAAGCCAAAGGATTTTCCAGCCCCATCGTTATCACTGTTGTCCCATCCATCGCCTCTGTGTTTTGTCGCGTCATTATCCTCCCAAGTTGTTGTTGTTTCTAACCGATAGGACACAGAACTGTAATACATAATGCATTTCCGTGATGACAGGCTTTGATTTGCCTTGACACCCAGTGGGAGGGACACTTGGCATTATATAAACAATTGTATAAATGGTGGAGAGGTTCATGCGACGAAAGGCATTCACGTTACAGGGAAAAAGGCCCTGAATGTACAAACAGAACAGATGCAGTGATTAATGCACAAAGCCTTTCTCTCTTTCTCCTTGACAGATGGTGGCTCTCCCGTACCATCTCCTTCTCTCAACAACTTATCATGTATTTAGTCAGGTTTCTACCACAAATACACCAATAACACAAAAGAGGAATGGAGGTTTTTGACAGCATGACAACTCTGCTCAGAACAACATCTGACACCAAAGATCTGTGGAGCAACGGTCTTTTGACTAGGGAGATTTCTGTATGTGTGTGTGTGTGTGTGTGTGTCTTTGAGCATGTGCAAATGTGTGTGTGTGCGCATGTGTATCCATGTGTGCATGTGTGTGTGTGTGCATGTGCGTGTATGTGTCATGGTGGTGGGTGTTAGGAGATTTGACAGGGTTGTGACAAGGTGTCTAAGCTGCCATTAGGCATGCGGCTCACGGTTGGGTGTTCAAACCCAATTAGGTGGCGGTACACTTGGATTTAGAAAGAGGTGAGCGAAGTTTAAAGAATGGAAGCTTAACAGTGAGTCAACAAGTCCCTGCCAGAGAAACGTCAGCAGCTGTCCTCCATCCATACATGTCCTTGTCACTCCGACTGGAGAGAACCGATCAGTGTCCAAGAGAGGGACGTTACAGACTGTTACTGACACCAGCAAACCACAGCTAGGCCAGTACAATATTTAAATGGGTTGTTTGGATCTTTTGCATTGTCAATCAAGACAATAACACAACACCAGGCATTTCAGCTGTTAGCTATAGGATAATGCAAAATGCCATCACAACTCAACATGATTCCCAACTCTGTAGAAGTAATCAGCTTTAGCAGAGGACAGTGAATATGCAAAAAGCTGTCATCCCTTTATCTATTATAGGTACGAATGCTGTCATTATTGATAAACTCCACATTCATATTCAAATGCATTCACAAGGCGAGCGGAGCCGAGTGGAGTGGTATTCACTGTGGAGTCTGGGGGGCATTATCTATTAAGCTGAAGCAGCACAGCCTCAGCCCTCAGCTCTCATCTCTCTCTAATGTTCCAGTACCACGCAGAGCATTATTCAATCAGAGACATCACAGTGACAATGTGATGGATGCTAACATGCTTCAGCAGCTACGGCAGGGGGAGACGAGACAACGTCAGACGACTCTGGAGCCATTTGCCATCGCTGGAGTAGGCTAGGCTGGCCTGGGCGCTCACGCTTTGTTTGTTGTGTCAAAAGTTCCACGTTGTATTCTATTTTGAGGCCATGCTCTGCCAGTTCCAGTTTTGTTCTCTCTTTCCATCTCTCTGCTCCTTTTGCTCACTCCCTCTTTCTCTCTCTTTCTCCCTCTTTCTCTCTCTTTCTCCCTCTTTCTCTCTCTTTCTCCCTCTTTCTCCCTCTTTCTCCCTCGTTCTCCCTCTTTCTCCCTCTTTCTCTCTCTTTCTCCCTCTTTCTCCCTCTTTCTCCCTCGTTCTCCCTCTTTCTCCCTCTTTCTCTCTCTTTCTCCCTCTTTCTCCCTCTTTCTCTCTCTTTCTCCCTCTTTCTCTCTCTTTCTCCCTCTTTCTCTCTCTTTCTCCCTCTTTCTCCCTCTTTCTCTCTCTTTCTCCCTCTTTCTCCCTCTTTCTCTCTCTTTCTCCCTCTTTCTCTCTCTTTCTCCCTCTTTCTCCCTCTTTCTCCCTCTTTCTCCCTCTTTCTCCCTCTTTCTCCCTCTTTCTCTCTCTTTCTCCCTCTTTCTCCCTCTTTCTCTCTCTTTCTCCCTCGTTCTCCCTCTTTCTCTCTCTTTCTCTCTCTTTCTCCCTATTTCTCCCTCTTTCTCCCTCTTTCTCTCTCTTTCTCCCTCGTTCTCCCTCTTTCTCTCTCTTTCTCTCTCTTTCTCCCTCTTTCCCCCTCTTTCTCTCTCTTTCTCCCTCTTTCTCCCTCTTTCTCCTTCTTTCTCTCTCTTTCTCCCTCTTTCTCCCTCTTTCTCTCTCTTTCCCCCTCTTTCTCCCTCTTTCTCTCTCTTTCTCCCTATTTCTCCCTCTTTCTCCCTCTTTCTCTCTCTTTCTCTCTCGCTTTCTAAAGTCTAACCTATGGCTTTCGCTTCCAGCTTGTGAGTTGTTCCGAGTACAGTGTGAGGGTAAATTATGCGGCTTCTCTGTCATTGTGTACAACAGCGACTGAGTGAAAGAAATAAAGAATGAACAATGAATTGAGCAATGAACAAGAGTTTCAATCTCAATTATTTACAGTTTTTCTCAATTGCTAAAACACTAAACCCTATTGTCTGAACCAAATGCTCAGTTGCCTGAACCCACAGATTGAATCAATCACTCTTTTGGCAAAACCATAAGCACTTTTCACCTGTTTAGACATAACTTGCCAACACATTTTCATTGTGATGCACCCGTGCTGCATAATGGTGAGCACAGGTGACAAAAGTCAAACACAATTAGAGCACAGGTGTCACCACTTGAACACAACAACTCAAAATTGATCACACTTGTGGCTAATGATGTGAGGGAACATATACAGTAAGCCAGTTCAGAGAGCACTGGTTTGTGAGGCCCTACAATGGATAGAAATCTGAGAGGAAGAGTTCGTGTGAGAGGAGGTCGAGGTGGTCGAGGTGGTCAGCGAAGACAAAGAACAGTAATATCTGATGAAATCAGAGCTACTGTGATTGACCATGTTCTTGTCCATGGTATGAGCATGAGGGAGGCTGGACAAAGGGTACAACCAAACATCAGTAGATTCACTGTGTCCACCATAATCCGAAGATTTAGAGAAGAGAACAGGTAATTACCTTTTTTTGACATTATAGTACAGTATGTAAATGTTGACAGCAATTACTGTATGACATACTATATACTGTACCACAGTATACTGTAAGTAAATATATGTTTCAGTACATCACTGTACCAATGTACTGTAGTATTGTAATGGAGGGTTGGTCTAACTGTTTGTAGGCCTAGTATTCCATGTATATTTTTTGTAACTCCATGTTCTCTTTTTGTAGAATTGAAAGACAGGTATGTTCTCCCCACACCAAGAGACCCTAATTGTTGATATGGTCCGTGAGAACAATGCCATTAAACTGAGCGAAATTCAGCAGAAGATCATTGAGGACCATTTAAATTTTGAGGGTATCAACAGTGTCAGCCTCTCTACTGTTGATCGTGTCCTCAAGCGCAACAGACTGCACATGAAACAGCTATACAGAGTGCCCTTTGATCGCAACTCAGACAGAGTCAAAGAGCAAAGATTCCAGTATGTACAGGTTGGCATATATCCAGACACATTCAATGTTGATTACTCTAAGTAGTGATTTACTGTAGTGGCCTAAATCACTTTTTCCGTATCACTTACAAAACTATATCTATTTCTACAGAGGGTTTTTCAACTGGATGCAATGGAAAGACCCCATCAATACATCTACATGGATGAAGCTGGGTTTAATTTCACCAAAAGGAGAAGGAGAGGCCGTAATGTGATTGGCCATCGGGCCATTGTTGGTGTTCCTGGGCAGCGTGGTGGCAATGTCACATTATGTGCTGCCATCAGCAATCATGGGGTTGTCCACCATCATGCCAACCTGGGGCCCTACAACACTCACCAGCTCCTCATTTTCCTCAATCACATGCGAGATGCTTTGTTAGGGCAGCAGGATGAGCATCCCATCTATGCCCTCCAGGTTAGAGAGTGGTACAATATGAACCAAGGTTTTATCAATCTTTGCCTTCCACCGTACTCCCCTTTCCTAAACCCCATTGAGGAATTCTTCTCCTCATGGCGGTGGAAGGTATATGAACGCCAACCTTACACCAGGGTAAATCTCCTGCAAGCCATGGGACTTGCCTGTGGTGACATAGGTGTGGAGGCATGCCAAGCCTGGATACGGCATGCCAGGGGTTTTTTCCCCCGTTGCCTGGCCAGACAAAATGTGGCCTGTGATGTGGATGAAGTCCTGTGGCCTGACCCAGTACGGAGACATGATGCTGTGGCTGAGTAATGCACTTATTTGTATATTTTTGTACTTTATTTTTACATGGGCTTACTGTACACAAGTGGCAAACGCATAAGATTTCTGTTTGTTTTTACAAGTGCTACATGTAAATGCACAAGATTTCTGTTTTGTCTTTTTGTACAAGTGCTAAATGCACAGTTTTTTTTGTTTTGCAACATGCATTTAGCCTACAGTGAACAATAAACATTTATTTATCCAGCTTCATGTCCTGAGCATTGTGTTTTCTATTTTTCTACATAGTGTTTAGTGACTGTTCAGTAGTGTTTTTAATTTTGATTGACTCGGGGCACGATTTGACAACATAGTTCAGTTTTGAGCACAGATTGAACTGTTTTGAGGTGAAAGTTTGGTTTTGCAAGAAGAGTCTGAGGTTTTGTGAATGTAGCTTGAAAATTGGGTTTTGTGTTCACAGTTAAGAGAAAATGAGAGCAGCTTTCAAGAAATGTGTCTTAGCAATCGAGAAAAACTGTAATATGACTATAGCGTGGTCAGATTCTTTGAAATCAATGGTTGCTGAGATCAAATACATTGGATTTCTAATAGCGTAAGGATAGTCCTTGGCAAGTTTAATTCCTTAACTTTCTAACACAAGGAGTTGAATTGAGTCATATCACACACCTCTGACATCATCAATGTGAATGCAATAAGACAAATATTTTAAGAAGTTTTCAAAATCCCCATAGACAGATCCAACCAAGTCTCTATCCACCGCCCCCATCTGGCACAAAGCAGCAACCTTCTAATAAGAGCGTGTTGACTTTGTGTGCTCAGGGCGAATCATCTCATATTAATATGCACTGGACGACTGCTGCTATGGATCAGGAGAGAGGGCTTTGTTTGCACATCAATATGAGCCTTGCAAGATTTAATCAGGAAGGTAAACAATGAAAGAAGACTCATAGATGCCTATAGTACAATATGCCAATGCCATATTTAACCTGCACCTTTAAGGCTGGCTTCAGCATAACAGTTCGGCATAGTCCTTCATAGCATTACCCAGAGTACTTCACCTTGAAAGTACTCTCCGAAATGGCAAAGATCTCCATGCAAGCTGGAATGTCTCTAGCTATCTATTTAAACTGTCCTCAACCAGGTCTCTCTAGAAAAACCTGTATAAATAAAGGTAAAAAATAAAAAATACTGAACATTCCTCTTGTTCTGGCTGAGAATAATCGAAAGGCGTCTGGCATGACGTGTCTTTACAGCCACAATATATTTATTCCTCTGTCGCCCTGCATCTTTCATTTCAAACTTATCCATTACGTTCTTACGCTTGTCTTATTCTTATTAGTCCTTTCAGTTTGCCTTTTTAAAAAATCACACTTCTATCTACTGCTAAGAGATATTATGCGAGGTAAAGACAAAATGACAGGCTTGATCTACTCTCTCTCAACGTTGTAAGAAGAGTGGAAAAGGCAAGAGGGAGATAAACTAAGGAGAAGGCTTCATGAAATCACTGAGATTTCTCAGATTCTCATTATCGTGACTGTCTGATTGTCAGCAGGGTGCTTCATACCAAGCTGTCAAAGAAGTAGTCCGATTCCAAAGGACTGGCAAGGCTTCCAAGATGCCTGAATGTGATGAAGGCGATGAGGCACTGATGTCAGTTGATAAAATGCTGCTCCATGTGAAATATTGTGTTATCGTATTGTCTCCATGGTGAAGAAGTTAAGCCTTTCTGTCTGTCACAAGACCTGCTAAAGAGCGGGGA
The DNA here is from genome assembly GCF_964263955.1 of Coregonus lavaretus. Taxonomy (NCBI): domain Eukaryota; kingdom Metazoa; phylum Chordata; class Actinopteri; order Salmoniformes; family Salmonidae; genus Coregonus; species Coregonus lavaretus. Next base: position 12,240,726 of record NC_140015.1, on the reverse strand, counting down.
TGACAGGTACATGAAGTGTTAGCAGTGGATGGGATGTGTGCCCTATCAATGTTGAAAATGATCTTGCAGTTGGCATTCTTCAAAAAATCTAATCAAATTGTATTGGTCACATGACCCGAATATAACAGGTGTAGACTTTACTGTGAAATGCTTACTTACAAGTCCATTCCCAACAATGCAGATTTCAAAATTAAGAAAAAAAAAATCTAAATAAAAAAGGAAATAGTAACACAATAAAATAACAATAACGAGGCTATATACAAGGAGTACCAGAACCGAGTCAATGTACGAGGTAGTTGAGGTAATTGAGGTAGTTGAGGTATTCTCACTCTTCACATGCCCTTTGAGAAGCTTTCCATTTCTCTCTCACTCAGTTCTTTCATAGTTTCTAAAGACTTTTATACACCTCCTTTGGAAGACTGGACAAAAGTTTTCCCAGCTTTAAAGGAGAAATAATATGACCATGCATTTTCATATTGGTTGATTTCTTAAAGCCTTTAGAGGCAATGATGGGATGTTTTCAGTAAATTTCGGGATTTATTGATGATGCATTGTCACTCACATCATAGCTTAGCTTAGACAGGTTTTTAAACACAATGTGTCAATTCAATAAATGTATCTCTCAAAACACTTTATTCAGCACTGACTAGGGACTGACTGAAACTCTGTTATTTAATTTAATTGAATAGACAGCTTCAATGTCCCTGCCTGTTGCTTGTATTGACTCACAACCCATCATAGCTATTGGGCTTTAGTTCACTTTGCTTTCATTGAATTAGCTTTCATTGCATTTTCACAATGTGCATATTATGTTTCTACCATTAAAATGTCAGTCATGTTGTCAGATATTTAAAGTGTTGATAACTTTATCATTTTATACACTACCTTCTAGTAAAACATTTATAGATTGACATTACAGGACGTAATGCATATGGTTTACTATCTGCTCTCTCGACTTGGAAAATATTAAAATAAACAAGGACATTTACATTTTAGCAGACAGTCTTATCCAGAACAACTTACAGTAGTGAGTGGATACATTTTTGCCCGTACTGGCCCCACGTGGGAATCAAACCCACAACCCTGGCATTGCAAGCGCCATGCTCTACCTACTGAGCAACACGGGACCCTGATAATTACCGCAGTAGTAGAGGGAGTCAAGTGAAATGCATGCATTCATTAGACAGCAAGTCTCCCTCCCTGTATCTCTCTACTCCTCCACCCATCCCCTGTTCTCCCCCTCTCCCCTAACCCTGGCCCACAGACAATCACTGACAGGTCTACAGGGTTAAACCCCATCAGTGTGTTGTTTGTGGAGGTCTGTGCCAGCCCCCTGGCCCTCAAATGTGTCAATAAATCCGATGTGTGTGGCCCCTGGTTAAACGGGCCAATTAATTATCCTATCTTATCCCTGCCACCTGCTCAGCCAGGCTGCCATGCGGCACACCAGATCTGGGACCCTGCCCATACTTTAGATTCAGATCCAGAAGCTTTTTAGAGAATGGGGGAAAGAGTAGTTTGATTGAAGTTATGACAGATGTGTTTTTCATTGGTGGGACAGATTATAAAGGATGCTTAGCTACAGACAATATCAGGGTTTATGGCAACTGAATGTATATCTCAGATGCTTTGGTCTTCCAAAATGTATGGTGCTGATGCTATTTATTTAGGCCCTGATCTTTCTATGCTTGTGTACAACTGGTGATGTCTCAGTGCAGTATAATACTGCTGCACTTCAGTTTCTTTTTGTAAAGCTCTACATGAATGGCCAATGGTTAGCTTTTAAAAGTATTTATTTCTGTCGCATACACGCACATGCGCGCACGCACACACACACACACACACACACATTTAAACGCACACAGTTATTACTGTCAGGGCACCCGTTTCTCACTACAGCCCACGCTGTTCTCCCAGTAGAGAGGAGAACGTTTCAGATGGAGCTTAATTAGCCTGGCCCAGAGGTCAAGGAGATCCAGCACCAAATGTTCAGACTGCCAAGCAGCCTGGCCTGACAATACCATACACACCACATAGCCTACAGCCAACATAAATGCAATTGATATGGTAGATATACAGTAATGTATGAATTCAATCACACTTACAACATATCTTACTTTTACAGTATTTTCTCATTCACTAAAGAATAGGGATGTTTTTCACTTTTTATAAGTTTATGTGAGGTGGGTGTCCTTGATGTATTTCACTGTAACTCCTCAGTAGTTCCCTCTACACTCTTAGAAAAAAGGGTTCCAAAAGGGTTCTTCGGCTGTACCCATAGGATAACCCTTTTTGGTTCGAGGTAAAAACACTTTTTGGTTCCAGGAACCAAATGGGTTCTACCTGGAACCAACAAAGGGTTATCCTATGGGGACAGCTGAAGAACCCTGTAGACCTTTCCTGCAGTCAAATGACCTAGTGGCCTCATGGGCGGAATGTTATTAATATATTTCATAATCTCATAATTAATAAACATTATATAAAAAAACTGCAGAAAATCCAGTGTTTCTATGTCAAACGGTTTTGTTATATTTCAGTCTTCTGTGATGTACTGTATATGAAGTGTAATATTGGGATACAAACTCAAAATTGAAGCCCTTAACCATGTGTGTGAGGTGTATACTTTTGTTTCAAAGTAGATTTGTTTAAGACTACCAAGAAACACTGTGTGACCCTGATTTAGCCCACTGCAGTAAAAGCTTTTAGGGTTCTAGATGGCACCTTTTTTTTCTAAGAGTGTATAATAGAACCAGGTCACCAGAAGAGTGAAACCTGTTGTTGGGTTTTTTAGAACGTCTACTCAGGTGGAGAACACTGAGCAGTGCTTTGAGCAGAGACAATAACCATCTGACCTGACACCCCAGCCCACAGTCTTCAATTCATGGCAGAACATTCAATGAAGAACCAATGACAGCCTAATTAAAATCATGTTGTGGTGTGTGATGTGCCAGAAGGTTACTGACCCGTCCCTTGTTCTTTATGTGTAGAATTAAAAGGCAGAATCAAAGCATGACAACTGAAATGACTGCCATTTCAAATAACGTTTGTGCAGTATGTTTCTCTAACACATTCATCCCCTCTTTCCTCTCTTCCCTGTTCCAGGTGCGAGCCAGTGCCATCGCCCAGGACGCTGATCAGAACTATGACTACGCCTCCAACAGCGTCATCCTCCACCTAGACGCAGGCGACGAGGTCTACATCAAGCTGGACGGGGGCAAGGCTCACGGCGGCAACAACAACAAATACAGCACCTTCTCTGGGTTCATCCTCTACGCCGACTGAACCCACGCAAGAGGCACGTCCCAGACAGAAAGACAGAGAAAGAAAAGAAAGTAAGAGATTGAGAAAAATAGTTGTAATGAGGGAAGGAAGGGGTTAAATGCCGGAATGCTTTCTAGTTTCCTGGTTCTCTCTATTGTCACACCAACCTCTGCTTATAAAACACATCATCCCCAAATCAAGTTTCTCCAGCTCAGCTCAGCCTGCCTGCCTGTCTGCTGTGCTGTGAGGGAGGGAGAACATGGTAATAGGGGAGGGAGTAGTGTGGGGGGAAGCTAGGGAAAGAGAGGTGCTTAGCCCTCCTCATCAGAATTCTAACCTGTCAGTTGCTCCTTGCTTTCTGAGTATTCCTCCTCCTCAAACTGGATAATAAACCAACTAACGTCAAGTGAATCAACTAACGTCAAGTGGATCCGACCTCATCATCTTCTCTCCATAACGGTCGGCTATGTGGACTCAGTTGACTGAAATTGTCCTATCTTGTCATTATGTGCTTTTCCTTTTGTAAAAGATACTACTACATCGTATACTTACACAAAACAGGATATTAAAAAGATGTTTGTCCCTTGTGAGAAAAAAACTAGATTTTGAGAGAATGGTTTTGTGAGATGTTGACTGTGATTCAGCAGGTGAGCAATCTAAAAATCTGATTAAAAACGCCTTTAGTTGAGAAACGGAAATTAAAGGTGTCATTATAGTTTCTAACGATATATGATTTGTTGCATTTGACACCTGGCTATCACATGGTGTTTGTTTATGTGTGATGTCAGCTGTGGGAACACAGGCTGAATGTTATTCATGCAAAGCATGTTATACACAGACAACATTACATTTTCCCTTGTCCCATCCAACGTATCTAAAGAGAAAACGACACATAGTCTCTATCCTTGCCCCTTCTCCCATCCCTATACCCCTATCCTATTTGTCTAAACATGGCCAAAGTGGGTTGAAAATAGACTAAAATGTATATTAGATGTTCTAGTTATGTAGATATCCTCCACCACCAGAGTCATTCAATGAAGCAACATATTCAGATTCTGAGGTAACCTATTTTATAAAAACCAGTGTCCATTCATTCAGCTTCTTCCTCTTGCACTCTGCTGTGGTGAAGTTAAACATCTAAAGCAGAGCAATGAGATGGAGAGAGAGAGGGAGAGAGAGAGAGAGAGAGAGAGAGAGAGAGAGAGAGAGAGAGAGAGAGAGAGAGAGAGAGAGAGAGAGAGAGAGAGAGAGAGAGAGAGAGAGAGAGAGAGAGAGAGAGAGAATGGGATGTTTTTATGGCGAGGCAGATTTTCTGTTTCAGTGTCTGAGGCTTCACTGGATATCATCCGTTCATTAGCTGCATATTCACTGATACATACAGGCATTATGGTAATATTTACTCAACATGGCGGGCTGACAGCTTGCTTTAGAATGAAATTGATTGGGTGAGTGACTTGGCTTGTTAGCATTGTGTGTGCGTGTGTTTTGTGTCTGTGTGTGTGTGTGGGTGTGTGTGCGTACGTGCGTGCGTGCTTGTGTGCGTGTGTGTGCGTGCGTGAATACGTACATGCGTGAATGTGTGTGTTGGTGTATTTGAGTGTTTGCATCAGAGCATGCGCCATGCCATTGCTACTGCTACATTGTTGTTTTTCTGTTATTCTGTGCTACAGCCAATGACAGATATTTTACTCAGCAGACAATGAGATTGCATTACATAGGGAGGGGAGCCTCTGTAGAGATGGTGAGAAGAACAAACAGCTTGTAAATTAAATCTATGCTATGTTTGTCTATCTAATTTTATCTTTTTGAACTGTTGAATACATTTAAATAATAAATGGGATTTTTGGAGTCACTTGTCTCAAGATAATTATTTTACCCCAAATACTATTATTGTGTTGAACTATTTAGAGTGCAGACAGCATGGTTGTGAGGCTGGTTGAATGTACTGCCAAATTCTCTAAAACGACGTTGGGGGCGGCTTATGGTAGAGAAAGGAACATTCAATTATCTGGTGGACATTCCTGCGGTCAGCATGCCAATTGCACGCTCCCTCAAAATTTGAGACATCTGTGGCATTGTGTTCTGTGACAAAACTGCACACTTTAGGGTGGTGTTTTATTGTCCCTCAGCTTCTTGACATGCCACACCTGTCAGATGGATGGATTATCTTGGCAAAGGAGAAATGCCCACTAACAGGGATGTAAACAAATGTGTGCACAACATTTGAGATAAATAATATTTTTGTTCGAATGGATCATTTCTGGGATCTTTTATTTCAGCTCATGAAACATGGAACCAATACTTTACATGTTGCGTTCATATTTTTGTTCAGTATAGTTTAAACTTTTTGTAAAAATTATATAATAATATATGCCATTTAGCAGACGCTTTTATCCAAAGTGACTTACAATCATCCATGCATACATTTTACATATTGTTGGCCCCTGGGAATCAAACCCACAATCTTGGCATTGCAAGCGCCATGCTCTACCAACTGAGCACCAGAGAACCAATTGTCTGTTTAAGAAAACATGAAACAGATCCTATTATAAATGCCTTCTCCTCTCCCTCTCCTTCATATCAGTCTAACCAGAGATTATTTGGGATGATAGGTATCAGGGAGGCAAGGAGGGGGGTAGGAAGGGTGCACCACTCCCCATATCCTCCACTCGTCTCCTCTCCTGTGGAGATGCTACGGATCTGAAAAGGTGGGCTGCAAGATAAAGTCCATCTGACTCCAGCGATGTCCGCCAGCGCACCAGTGGAATAAATCTACTAAATACAATACTCATTTAAAAAGCAAATGACTCCTGCAGGAACACCAGAGTCTGCCTCAATCTGAGATCTCAGCCTATATTCACAGATACTCATCAACAGCGGAACCATTTATTCACCGAAGAAGGCTAGAGGGGGAGAGAGAGAGAGAGAGAGAGAGAGAGAGAGAGAGAGAGAGAGAGAGAGAGAGAGAGAGAGGATAGAGAGAGAGAAGAGGCTGGAGAGACTGAGAGGGAGATAGAAGAGGAGCGGAAGGCGCTGTGAGAGGGACAAATGTAGAGGAGAAAGGAAGCATAATGACGGAGATATAGAGAAAAAAGGCAGAGGGGGATGAGGAAGACATGAAAAGGGGGGAGAGGATGGGCGGGAGAGAGATAAAGAGAGGACTAGACAGAGGGATAGGGATGGGGGGACTAATATAGATTGGGTCTGAACAGAGAGAGGGAAGTGGATTGCTTTTAGGAGTAGAGCGGGGGTGGGGTTAGCCAGTGAGAGGCTAGACGAAAGAGCAGAAGAGGGGCTGGGATTGGACAGCTGTCACACTAAGGGGACCGTCCTCAGACAAGCCCCCAACCCACCCAGCCCAGTCACCACGGTTCTGTATCCCACAGCCCCGTCCTTCAGACTCCCCCAGACGCCAGCCGCCTAGTCACCCTGACTCTGTCTGCTCCTGCCTCCGTACATGATTCCCTTTGTCACTTTAGGCCATAGCCGAGGAAGAAGCCTTTTCCAGTTTTCTCTGGATGGGCTGAGGCCGCCAACACAGGTGTACTATCCAGTCAGTCCCCTTTACATGTGAGCAAGCGAGAGAGAGAGAGAGACAGAGAGAGTGAGAGAGAGAGAGAGAGAGAGAGAGAGAGAGAGAGAGAGAGAGAGAGAGAGAGAGAGAGAGAGAGAGAGAGAGAGAGAGAGAGAGAGAGAGAGAGAGAGAGAGAGAAGAGAAAGAGAAAGAGAAAGAGAAAGAGAAAGAGAAAGAGAAAGAGAAAGAGAAAAAGAGAAAGAGAAAAAGAGAAAGAGTGAGAAAGGAGCGCTAGCAGTTTGCAGACTCCAGGGCTAAGGTTGCTACCCTGCCTTGTTCTTCCATGCCTCTGTCTCGGCTTGTTTAAAATCACAGAACCATGTTCACGATCACTTCACAATTTTACTTGAACAAACTCCATACCCATCTAACCTTCATATTGCAGACCTATTCTTCACTAACCATACCTTTCTTCTCCTACAGACTCCTTCCTCTTGGTAAATGCATTGTCACATTTCATAATCCACCTTTTTGGCTGCAGTCTGAGATACACAGTGCAGATCACAGAAGGTCATGGTGTACAGCAATGCACTGAGTTTTTCTCTCCCTCTGAGTGAACAAACTACGGTATTCTCACATGATGTAGCTACCGCCATGTCTCCAGAGAACTTACTGAGCACAAAAAAACACAAACAAACATCCGACATGCCTTTTTTCCCTTTCAGCAAGCGGAATGTGTCTGTGACCTTTCAAAGTGTAGTTTCCCCTAGTGTTTTGCACAATTTTGGGGGGGGAAATTAGAGAGAAAAAATCTGACACACTTTAAACAGAGATCAAGCTATCTGTCCTAATATTGTGATTACACTGATGTTTGGGTAGACATGTCAACATACACAGAGCATTCTTTCAGATCTGTTTAGCTATGAAGCTTAAAAGAATGGAATAGACTTTGGTACACTGCCTTCAGAAAGTATTCACACCCCTTGAATTTTTCTACATTTTGTTGTGTTACAGCCGGAATTTTAAATGGATAACATTTTTATTGTTTGTCACTGGCCTACACACAATACCCCATAATGTCAAAGTGGAATAATTTTTCTTTCAAAACCTTTACAAATTAATTAAAAATGAAAAGCTGAAATGTCTTGAATCAATAAGTATTCAACCCTTTGTTATGGCAAGCCGAAATAAGTTCAGGAGTACACATTTGCTTAACAAGTCACATAATAAGTCACATGGACTGTATGCAATAATAGTGTTTAACATGATTTTTGAATGACTGAAATTGGTTGTCTAGCAATGATCAACAACCAATTTAACAGAGCTTGAAGAATTTGAAAAAAAGAATGGGCAAGTTGTACAATCCAGGTGTGGAAAGCTCTTAGAGACTTACCCAGAAAGACTCACAGCTGCAATAACTGCCAAAGGTTACTCTAACATGTATTGATTAAGTTGGTTGAATACTTATCTAATCAAGATATATTAGTATTTTATTTTTTATCAATTTTATTAGAAATGTTCAAAATGTTCTTCCACTTTGACAATACAGAATATTTTGCGTAGATTGTTGACAAAAAATTACAATTAAATCTATTTTAATCCCACTGTGTAACACAACAAAATGTGGAAAAAGTCATGGGGTGTGAATACTTTCTGAAAGCGCTGTAGTGTCTGTCACACCATTACAAATTGGCATTTGTGAAGAGTCCCTTTCAAACAGCGGAACATTGAGGGCCAGTGTCCCTTAACTCCCATGATGATCTCTCGGTTTCCTCTGAACACGATATGATTGGGCTCAGACGTGGGTGGGCGGCGGCACATGCATTTAATTGCAACGTGTGAATTTGTGTTAGTTAGAGTGCAAGTGAAACAGGGAATGATGAGCAGAGCCGGGGGAAGAAGCCACGGGAGACATACTCCCCACACACCTCCTACACTCACAATAAACACATGAAGACATACAGTACACTCACACATGTAGGCATAGAGTTCACCTACTTTTTGACAAACGTAAACAGGTAGTTGACCTAATAGGCCCTAATAGCAAAATAATAAAGAACTCCCTCAAACATACGTATTTTTTCTCCTCCTGCCTGATCTGATGGTGGGATGTGTGGTGGGTAGTAGTCATTCCCACCTGCGCTGAGAGGCGGACAGGCAGGGAAGGAGCCATGGGTGGTCCTGAACAGACCAGGGCGGACCGGGGGAGGAACAGACATCTGTGATGAATAGATACAGACGTGTCACTGTTGAACATACTATTCATAGAACACGGACACATTCACACAGAATCACACTTGGCTAGAGGCGTTTGACCAAAACATATTGTGTATACAGGATAACACTATATTTTAAGGTACATTTATTACCCACTAATTTGTAGTTTTTAAGTGTGTATATAAGTAGCTTATAAGGCCTTTATTATGTCTTGTTTGTATTTGTATTTGTATTTATTATGGATCCCCATTAGCTGCTGCCAAGGCAGTCCAGCAAAATTAAGGCAGCTATACATTTTAAAAACATTACAATACATTCATAACAGATTTCACAACATATTAAGTGTGTCCTCAGGCCTCTACTCTACTACCTCATATCTATAACACAAAATCCATGTGTATGTGTGTGTATAGTGCTTATGTTATTGTGTGTTTGTATGCATGTGTCTATGTTTGTGTTGCTTCACAGTCCCCGCTGTTCCATAAGGTGTATTTTTATCTGTTTTTTAAATCTAATTTTACTGCTGGCATGAGTTACTTGATGTGGAATAGAGTTCCATGTAGTCATGGCTCTATGTAGTACTGTGCACCTCCCATAGTCTGTTCTTGACTTGGGGACTGTGAAGAGACCTCTGGTGGCATGTCTTGTGGGGTATGCTGTGTGCCAATAGTTCAAACAGGCAGCTCGGTTCATTCAACATGTCAATACCTCTCACAAATACAAGTAGCGGCAGGTAGCTTAGTGGGTAAGAGCGTTGTGCCAGTAACCGAAAGGTCGCTGGTTCTAATCCCCGAGCCGACTAGGTGAAAAATCTGTCGATGTGCCCTTAAGCAAGGCACTTAACCCTAATTGCTCCTGTAAGTCGCTCTGGATAAGAGCGTCTGCTAAATGACGTAAATGTGATGAAGTCAATCTCTCCACTTTGAGCCAGGAGAGATTGACATGCATATTATTAATGTTAGCTCTCTGTGTACATCCAAGGGCCAGCCGTGCTTCCCTGTTCTGAGCCAATTGCAATTTTCCTAAGTCCCTCTTTGTGGCACCTGAACACACAACTGAACAGTAGTCCAGTTGTAACAAAACTAGGGCCTGTAGGACCTGCCTTGTTGATAGTGTTGTTAAGAATGCAGAGCATCGCTTTATTATAGACAGACTTCTCCCCATCCTAGCTACTGTTGTATCAATATGTTTTGACCATGACAGTTTACAATCCAAGGTTACTCCAAGCAATTGAGTCTCCTCAACTTGCTCAATTTCCACATTATTCATTACAATGTTTTTAGTTTTAGAAATATTTAGGACTAACTTATTCCTTGCCAACCATTCTGAAATTAACTGCAGCTCTTTGTTAAGTGTTGCTGTCATTTCAGTTGCTGTGGTAGCTGACGTGTATAGTGTTCAATCATCCACATATACACACTGACTTTACTCAAAGCCAGTGGCATGTCGTTAGTAAAGATGAAAAAAGTAAGGGGCCTAGACAGCTGCCCTGGGGAATTCCTGATTCTACCTGGATTTTGTTGGAGAGGCTTCCATTAAAGAACACCCTCTGTGTTCTGTTAGACAGGTAACTCTTTATCCACAATATAGCAGGAGGTGTAAAGCCATATTAGCCATATATTAGGCCTTAATTAAGTGTTTCTCATTAAAACATAATGTATTACTGGCCAATCCTTAATAACCTAATTGTTAGCTATAATAAAGGCTTATATAAATGAATGTCATCTGTATAAGGTTATATTATGAATCACAAAGGGTCACACCTCCCTACACCCTTGAGCAAAAACATAGAATGTTTGCCTGAAACATAGGATTTGTGTAGTTTGATGGCATAAGACATTGATTTATAAATATGTCATATAGCCAACATTAAAATCTGATGTAAACAATTGATGTAAACAATTAGTTTCAGCCATTATATGGTTTTGCTAATGGGTGTGGGGAGGTGTGCCCCTTTGCGACTGACATTATATAATTACATGCCATACAGCCGACATTCATATATAGAAGCATATATGGAAGTTGAGTTGCTAATTGTTTACATCAAATTTTTACTTGAATGTTAGCTGTATGGCATTCAATTAAGTCCTTTCTGTAACAATTGTCTGCAAGTACAAATAAAAAATCAACAAACACAGATTGTATTTATGTTTACACGTAAAATATTTTAACACACTCATTATACTGTTCAATAAAAATGCAACAAATTATACTCTATGGGCAGACATTTGAATCCCATTTTAGGTCACTTGAAGTTCATCAGCCCTCTTAATGAGCTAGATGCCATTGCATCCTGGGAAGCACATTGTCTGAATTGTAATTTTCCATGGGAAAACACACACACAAACATACACACCCACTCACCCAAACACACAGACACACACACACAAACAAACTCCTCCCCCTGTACCTCTCTGCATAGTTTTCACACTTTGTCCCTAAGCTCCAGGTAACAATTGCCCAGGGCATGTGGGTGATACAGTATGAATTACGAGGCATGTTTTTCAGGAGCATGGAGGACGAGGAGAGAGGGGACCCCCAGGAGGCGTACACGCACACAGACACACACACACCCACACCAACACAGAGAGGGGTTTGCGGGTCTGGCATCAGAGCTAGTCTCTGCCATACGCTCAGAGCACAGAGACCTGTAAACACACTCAGGAACCTTCTGGAGTGGTAAAGGCTAAACACTGGGATCTATCCTCACTACTGTATAGCACGCACAGGTCTAGGAGATACCTCCCTGCACTTAACTGGCAATGAAACAATGGCAACTAAACAATCAAATGACTGTTCCCGTCGTTGGTGTGTAGTAGGGCCTATTCACTGACGCTCAAAAGACGTGGTAGAATGAACAACAAATAATCAGCTGACACCTTTACATCTCAGAGGCTCAACTCGTTACCGTAGTGCTTCAGTAGGGCTGAGACAGAGCTCCCCTAAGCAGAGGAGGCAATGAGCCTGTACAAGGTGAAGGAGGAGATGAGAAGAGAGGAGAGGTGAGGAGAGGAGTCTTGAGAACTGGGTGATTAATTTTTTACATTTTTTTTTTTTGATTAAGGAGCCCTCCCTGTCTGGCTCTCACCCTACTCTCTCACCCTCCTCTCTCACTCCTCCATCCCCTCTCTCCCTCTGCAGCGTTCACAGCCGAAGTTGGATTCATTGAGAGGACGCTTAAGGAGTCTTTGTCTCCAAGGTGGGATACACACACACACCAACACTTAAGGGAATGGTTCCGCTGAGAATACCGAAGCTATCTACCAAATTAGGCCGCACAGCCACACTTTTGCCGTTCTATTTAATTTTCAATTAAAGGGCTGAAGCTCATAGACTCACTTGCATTCACACACTCAGATCAACACTTATACAGACAAATGAATACGTTCACATACCATACATGCACAACACATGCCTACATGAGTGTGAACTCTGATGATGTCATAGGTAAATTATATCATTGCACCCATCATTTGGATCCTGCTCATTTGCACGTAAAGACAGCATGAAAACAATCAGCAACTCAGGTGAGAAAACTGTGCTCAGTGGAGTGTGCAAACAGACACACATGCACACACACACACACACACACGCACACGCATGCACACTAAGTACTACAGAATATTGTGCCAACTAGCGGAGCCGGGTGGACCTCCAGTGCCAACTATATCCCGTCTCAAAGGTCAGAGGCATATGGAGCAGGGAGGTTGTGGGGGGATGGACAGAACAGGGAGGGTGTGGGGCGATGGAGGGAACTGGAAGGGTGTGGAGAGATTGACGGAACAGGGATGGTGTGGGGCGATGGACGCAGCCACCTGAAAATGTCAGTGTCACCAGTTGCCATGACAGCCAGCAAAGTTTGGCAGTCTCAGTCTCACTGTTAAAGGCCAGATGATTTGCTGTGGCTAATTAAGACTACAGTTTCTGTGTTAGCATGGGGCTATGTTAAAAATGGACATCCTCAAACTAACTATTAAGGACGAACAAATCAACTGCCAACACTAACATTTGGTTATAAGTTCATTATTAACGACCCTGATCTTTGGCAGTTTTGCAAAGTTCTCATTATGCAAGTGATATACTCCCACTGTTGTAAATACTGTGTAATACTGTAAACCAGCTGCACGACCTGCACATTAGTGACGCAGCAAAACGTGACACACCCACGCACACACACATGTACGCACACACATACATTTTTATGACCCAAGAGGAAAAAGGCTGGCCCTGGGCTACTCGAGGGATAGGTAATCTCAAACACGTTTATCTTTATTTGGGAGCCACTTGGCACTGCATCATGGTACTGCTGTACAAACACTCCTGCTAGAGAGAGAGAGAGAGAGAGAGAGAGAGAGAGAGAGAGAGAGAGAGAGAGAGAGAGAGAGAGAGAGAGAGAGAGAGGGGGGAGAGAGAGAGAGAGAGAGAGAGAGAGAGAGAGAGAGAGAGAGAGAGAGAGAGAGAGAGAGAGAGATATTCTGTATATATGGAAGGAGAGAGAGAGAGGTGAACGGTGGCCCTAGGCTGCTGGGCCAGATCCTCTACTCCACACAGTGCTCTGAGATCATCCACAGAGTATGGATCATCATTACAGAGTGAGTGAGCGGCCATGTTTCTTTCTCAGGGCTGAGGGCCGTACAGGGGCCACTCTACAGGGCTGGGATCACACTAAGGTAATGAATCCTAATTCCACACAATGGGCAGCCATGCCTCAGTCTCGCAGTTAGCTACTGTACACTACCTACCCTGGGTCCCTTACCCTAATCAGTGTGCTGCAGCAACTGACCTAAAACACTACTGCCGCCTCTGTCTGCCTGCCATGAGTCAGACACATACTACGAGGACAACAACAACAACAACCCAGCGGGCAAAAGTGGTCGCAGTGACACCAGGCTGACGTCTTTCGTGACGTCATGGTCAGGTTGTATACTGATTGTAAAAGGGATGTTTCCTGGACCTATTGACGCAAGTGAGGTGAATCTGACTAGAACAACAGTGTTGATTGTTTGATTACTTTAATGAATTGGATGAGTCATGAAAGCTTCATTTGGATCTTGGGAATGTTCTCTGTTGACTTCCTGGTTTGTCTACAGTGCATCTCAGGCAGCAGAGTTCAAAGCTAAAAGAGGGGGAAAGCACATATTTTACCTCATGGATGCTCTCCGCTGTTTGTCTATTAGTTGATTGACAAAGCCCAAATACAAGCAATTATGGGTTCTTGTTTGCAGTGTTTTTCGCTGAAAGCTGCAGAATGGTCCTTTCCATGTGCTGACACTTCTTTCTGTAATAGGGATCATTATGGGTGTAGAAGGGGTCTTCTATAAATGAAAACACTCACAAACAGAAACAGGCAAACAGTGTGTGTGTGTGTGTTTGTGTGTGTGTGTTTTAGATAAGGAAGTTACATTCTGTGCAATCACCACAGCACAGTATGATGTAGCACTGTTTTAAGGAGGCAAGCTCAAAGAATACAGACATCTGACGGCACAAACTGGTTGAATCAACATTGTTTTAACGTAATTTGTCAACGTATTGTGACATGGAATCTACGTAGAAAATACATTGGAATTGAAAAAGTAATAAACTGATATTTTCAGGGTGGAATTTCAACCACAGGATTATGTCATCATTGTAACAAATATTCAACATAAACAAACCTGTATAAAATATGTTGGATTTGTACCTTTGAAACGATTTCAAATCTTCAACGTTATATCCATTATCAGAAAAAATAACAATAGGCTGGGCAGCACCTCCTACTGGAGAGTTGATCTATCTACAGCTATTCATTTGGTCTCTTTTAACCACAGCCCTGCTTAGCTTTGATATTTGTCATTGACTACAACCAATTAACTATTTTGAGAATGATTACTGAGAGATCTCTTAATACCTAAATAGATATATCCACTGCTATCAAAGTCATTCCAAAAGGTTTAACAGAGCAAATGAAATGTAACTATACTTTAGTCATCTATCATCAATGATCATCAATAGGCTTAAATAGCATTCACAAAGTCATCAACAGCTATTGTTTCATTTCAACCAAGGGTTCAACTAAAAATAGACAATACATATTGAGTTTTAGTAAAGTTTAATTTTTACAGGGACAGTAAAATCAACATTTCAGTAAAAGTGCCGGTTTTAGCCAGCCGGCTAATTTTCAACCACAGTCCCTGGGCAGGTTATTAAAAACTATTACAATAATAATACAGACAAACAATGAGCAGTGAGCACATGCACAGAAACATAGGACAAGCAACACGTAGCACGCAGACAGAGCAATAGCACAAAAAGTAGGCCTAGGGTTTCAAGCTTCGGTTGATTTCAAATGTAATTTTCATGTTAATCATTAATATGTTAGATTGGGGTCTCCATCTCAACCAAAAATCAAAATTAAAGAATAGGACTAAATCTAATCAAACTTTAAATGCACTTTAAATAAAGTTTGATTTGATTTAGTCCTATTCTTTAAGGTAGATTTCTGGTTGAGATGGATATGTGAGTCCGACATAAAAAAGTATTAATTTGTAGTCAAACTGGAATTAAAGCCAGACTAAGTCAGTGGCAAAAAAGATACATCTCCTTCAAATGTTGATATTTGCTTTGAACGTAAGCCTTTTGTTTGTTTCTCCCATCAATAAATCTATCAGATTTACCCGGCAACAGAGTGCTCCTTTTTCTTTATTCTTCTGGATAATCACCAGCTGAAGTATCCAGGGGTAAGGAATGTTTGATAAGGACCTATAATCGAAGGTAAATCTGTTACTTTGTTAGTTTGTTTTCAGCCGATTGTTATGTTTTTGACAAGATGGGAATGGGAAGGAGAGGGGCAGAGAGGTGGGGACCGGGGCGGCATGTTTGTAGCTGGCTCGCCTCATAGTGTCACGCCCTGACTCTGGGGACTCTTATTTGTTGAGCCAGGGTGTGATTTTCTATGTTTGTGATCTAGGTTATTAGATCTATGTTGGCCGGTGTGGTTCCCAATCAGAGGCAGCTGTCGCTCGTTGTCTCTGATTGGGGACCATACTTAGGCAGCCTATTGGCCCTAGTGGGTTGTGGGATCTTGTTCCGTGAAAGGTATGTTGTTTGTGTCTACCTTGGACCACCAAACGAGGACCAAGCAGCGTGCCCAGGCAGAGCGAATAGCCATGTCACAGGTGGGCAAATGGTGGTCATGGGAGGAGATATTTTCGGGAAAAGGACCCTGGGCAAAGAAGGAAGTGCAGGCAGGAGAGGAGCAGCGGCAACACGGAAGCCGGCCGAGGAGGAAGCCCGAGAAGTAGCCCCAAGAAAAAAAATTGGGGGGGCTAAAGGGGTGGTCAGGGAGCGAGAGAGAAGAGCCCCGACCACTGCACCCGGTTGGTTTCAAGATTGGGTCCCCACGACCATGGGAAGAGGAGTGGGAACAGTATTATACTGAGGAGTCGGAGGATGATGACGACAACGAGTTTCTGTTCCCTAACTCGTGGGGGCTCCCGGAGGAGTCCTCACGGGAAGAGGAGTGCCGACGACGGAGACCCGAGAGGCAACCCCAAGAACATTTTTTTGGGGGGGCACACGGGGTGGATGACGAGGCAGCAGGAGGCCGTGGAAGGGCGAATCTGCAGGTTAGGAGAGGAGGCCACCTTGTTACGGGGGCTATTGGTTCAGAGGGAGCAGGAGTTATTCGGTCAGAAGGAGGAGCTACAGGAGGCTAAAAGGGAGAAGGAAAGTGTAGAGGCACGGCGAGAGGAGCTGGTTAGGCAGCAGAAGGCGCGGGGGTTAATGAAGGAACACAGTCCCGCTCCTCGCACCAAGGAAGTGGTGTGTGTCGCCAGTCCGGTCCGGCCCGTTCCTGCTCCCTGCACTAAGCCAGTGGTGCGTGTTCCCAGTACGGCCCGACCCGTTCCTGCTCCTCGCTCCAAGCCAGTGGTGCGCGTCGCCAGCCCGGCCCGGCCTGTTCCTGCTTCTCGCACCAAGCCAGTGGTGCGCGTCGCCAGCCCGGCCCGGCCTGTTCCTTCCCCTCGCACCAAGCCAGTGGTGCGCGTCGCCAGCCCGGTCCGGCCTGTACCTGCTCCCCGCACCAAGCTAGTGGTGCGCGTCGCCAACCCGGCCCGGCCCGTTCCTGCTCCCCGCACTAAGCCAGTGGTGCATGTTCCCAGTACGGCCCGACCCATTCCTGCTCCTCGCACCAAGCCAGTGGTGCGCGTCACCAGCCCGGCCCGGCCTGTTCCTGCCCTTCGCACCAAGCCAGTGGTGCACGTCGCCAGCCCGGCCCGGCCTGTTCCTGCCCCTCGCACCAAGCCAATGGTGCGCGTCACCAGCCCGGTCCGGCCTGTTCCTGTCCCTCGCACCAAGCCAGTGGTGCGCATCGCCAGCCCGGCCCGGCCTGTTCCTGCCCCTCGCACCAAGCCAGTGGTGCGCGTCGCCAGCCCGGTCCGGCCTGTTCCTGTCCCTCGCACCAAGCCAGTGGTGCGCGTCGCCAGCCCGGCCCGGCCTGTTCCTACCCCTCGCACCAAGCCAGTGGTGCGCGTCGCCAGCCCGGCCCGGCCTGTTCCTGTCCCTCGCACCAAGCCAGTGGTGCGCGTCGCCAGCCCGGCCCGGCCTGTTCCTACCCCTCGCACCAAGCCAGTGGTGCGCGTCGCCAGCCCGGCCCGGCCTGTTCCTGCACCTCGCACCAAGCCAGTGGTGCGCGTCGCCAGCCTAGGTCCGGCCTGTTCCTATCCCTCGCACCAAGCCAGTGGTGCGCGTCGCCAGCCCGGTCCGGCCTGTACCTGCTCCCCGCACCAAGCTAGTGGTGCGTGTTCCCAGTACGGCCCGACCCGTTCCTGCTCCTCGCTCCAAGCCAGTGGTGCGCGTCGCCAGCCCGGCCCGGCCTGTTCCTGCTTCTCGCACCAAGCCAGTGGTGCGCGTCGCCAGCCCGGCCCGGCCTGTTCCTTCCCCTCGCACCAAGCCAGTGGTGCGCGTCGCCAGCCCGGTCCGGCCTGTACCTGCTCCCCGCACCAAGCTAGTGGTGCGCGTCGCCAACCCGGCCCGGCCCGTTCCTGCTCCCCGCACTAAGCCAGTGGTGCATGTTCCCAGTACGGCCCGACCCATTCCTGCTCCTCGCACCAAGCCAGTGGTGCGCGTCACCAGCCCGGCCCGGCCTGTTCCTGCCCTTCGCACCAAGCCAGTGGTGCACGTCGCCAGCCCGGCCCGGCCTGTTCCTGCCCCTCGCACCAAGCCAATGGTGCGCGTCACCAGCCCGGTCCGGCCTGTTCCTGTCCCTCGCACCAAGCCAGTGGTGCGCATCGCCAGCCCGGCCCGGCCTGTTCCTGCCCCTCGCACCAAGCCAGTGGTGCGCGTCGCCAGCCCGGTCCGGCCTGTTCCTGTCCCTCGCACCAAGCCAGTGGTGCGCGTCGCCAGCTGGACACACACACCACTGGCTTGGTGCGAGGAGCAGGAACAGGCCGGACCGGGCTGGCGACGCGCACCACTGGCTTGGTGCGGGGAGTAGGAACGGGCCGTACCGGACTGACGTCAGCCCCTCTCCAGGTTCGGGGTCTCCCACACCAGGGTCCAGATAGGGCTTGGAGTATAGTGGGAGGAAGGAGAGGGGAAGCAACGCGCCGAGGTCTAGACCAGACCAGGGGCGCAACAGGGAGGCGAAGCGTGAGAGGTCGTCACGCCCTGAGCCGGATCCGCCTCCGAGGCGGAATGCCCACCCGCCCCTACCTTGTTATGTTTATGTTGTGCGGTCGGAGTCCGCACTTTTGGGGGGGGTGTACTGTCACGCCCTGACTCTGGGGACTCTTATTTGTTGAGCCAGGGTGTGATTTTCTATGTTTGGGATCTAGGTTTTCTAGATCTATGTTGGCCGGTGTGGTTCCCAATCAGAGGCAGCTGTCGCTCGTTATCTCTGATTGGGGCCCATACTTAGGCAGCCTATTGGCACTAGTGGGTTGTGGGATCTTGTTCCGTGAAAGGTATGTTGTTTCTTTCTACCTTGGACTTCACGTTTCGTTTTGTTTATTGTTTTGTCGTTGTGTTTATTAAGTTTAAATAAACATGTATGCATATCACGCTGCGCCTTGGTCTGACCCGTCAATCAACGAATGTGACACATAGAAACGCGTGCGGTTATTCTATTCACTGTGTTGGCGGGAGAAGAGAAGACACCGATAGCCACAAAGGTCTGAACAATCGCCCATTCCATATTCTTTGTGTGCGGTCTGTGTGTCTTGTCTTTGTGTTTGCCTGCCCTACTGTAACTATACTGAACAAAAATATAAATGCAACATGCAACAATTTCAAAGATTTTACTGAGTTACAGTTCATATAAGGAAATCAGTCAATTGAAAAAAATTAATTAGGCCCTAACCTATGTATTTCACATGACTGGGAATACCGATATGAATTTGTTTGTCACAGATACTTTAAAAATAAGTAAGGGCTTGGATCAGAAAACCAGTCAGTATCTGGTGGGACCACCAATTGCCTCATGCAGTGTGACACATCTCCTTAGCATAGAGTTGATCAGGCTGTTGATTGTGGCTGTTCGAAGTTGCTGGATATTGGCGGGAACTGGAACACGCTGTCCTACACGTCGATCCAGAGCATCCCAAACATGCTCAATGGGTGACATGTCTGGTGATGAATATGCAGGCCATGGAAGAACTGGGACATTTTCAGATTTGAGGAATTGTGGACATGGGGCCGTGCATTATCATGCTGAAACATGAGGTGATGGCGGTGGTTGAATGGCATGACAATGGGCCTCAAGATCTCGTCACGGTATCTATGTGCATAAAATTGCCATTGATAAAATGCAATTGTGTTCATTGTCTGTAGCTTATGCCTGCCCATATCATAACCCCACCGCCACCATGGAGCACTCTGTTCACAAGGTAGACATCAGCAAACCGCTCGCCCACACAACGCTGTCTGCCATCTGCCCGGTACAGTTGAAACCGGTATTCATCTGTGAAGAGCACACTTCTCCAGTGTGCCAGTGGCCATCGAAGGTGAGCATTTGTCCACTGAAGTCGGTTACGATGCCAAATTGCAGTTAGGTCAAGACCCTGGTGAGGACGACGAACACGCAGATGAGCTTCCCTGAGACGGTTTCTGACAGTTTGTGCAGAAATTCTTCGGTTGTGCAAATCCACAGTTTCATCAGCTGTCCGGGTGGCTGGTCTCAGACAATCCCACAGGTGAAGAAGCCAGATGTGGAGGTCCTGGGCTGGCATGGTTACATGTGATCTGCGGCTGTGAGGCCGGTTGGATGTACCGCCAAATTATCTAAAACTAAGTTGAAGATGGCTTATAGAAGAGAAATGAACATTCATTTCTCTGGCAAAAGCTTTGGTGGGCATTCCTGCAGTCAGCATGCCAATTGCACCCTCCCTCAAAACGTGAGACATCTGTGGCATTGTGTTGTGTGGCAAAAGTGGCCTTTTATTATCCCCAGCACATGGTGCACCTGTGTAACGATCATACTGTTTAATCAGCTTCTTGACATGCCACACCTGTCAGGTGGATGGATTATCTTGGCAAAGGAGAAATGCTCACTAACAGGGATGTAAACAAATTAGTGCAAAAAAATTGAGAGAAATAAGCTTTTTGTGCATATAGAAAATGTCTGGGATCTTTTATTTCAGCTCATGAAACATGAAACCAACACTTTACATGTTGCACTTATATTTTATTTTTGTTCAGTGTATAAATTACTTCTTATGTAATCATAGAAAGTGTGTATGTTCAAAAAACATGCAAATGTTGTAGGTCTGTGGAGATCTTAATAATTGCTAGAATAATCTGTGCAGAATCTCGAACAGTATAGATCACTTACACTATGTACATTTAATGTAATCTTAACTGCAATCCAGGTCATTTGGTTGTGCTATTAGATGAAGCACAGTGATAACACATTAAGTAGTTGAATAAATGCAAAATATCTGACATTTTATTCCCATTAGAACTTTGTTGTGTTTTTAAATGGTTGAAAGCGCAGTGATAACACACTTACAGTGCCTTGCAAAAGTATTCATCCCCCTTGGCATTTTTCCTATTTTGTTGCATTACAACCTGTAATTTAAATCGATTTTTATTGGGATTTCATGTAATGGACATACACAAAATAGTCCAAATTGGTGAAGTGAAATGAAAAAATTACTTGTTTCAAAAAATTATACAAAATAAATAATGGAAAAGTGGTGCGTGCATATCTATTCACCCCCTTTGCTATGAAACCCATAAATAAGATCTGGTGCAACCAATTACCTTCAGAAGTCACATAATTAGTTAAATAAAGTCCACCTGTGATCTGTCACAATTTCTCAGTATACAGTGGGGGAAAAAAGTATTTAGTCAGCCACCAATTGTGCAAGTTCTCCCACTTAAAAAGATGAGAGAGGCCTGTAATTTTCATCATAGGTACACATCAACTATGACAGACAAATTGAGAAAAACATTTCCAGAAAATCACATTGTAGGATTTGTAATGAATTTATTTGCAAATCATGGTGGAAAATAAGTATTTGGTCACCTACAAACAAGCAAGATGTCTGGCTCTCACAGACCTGTAACTTCTTCTTTAAGAGGCTCCTCTGTCCTCCACTCGTTACCTGTATTAATGACACCTGTTTGAACTTGTTATCAGTATAAAAGACACCTGTCCACAACCTCAAACAGTCACACTCCAAACTCCACTATGGCCAAGACCAAAGAGCTGTCAAAGGACACCAGAAACACAATTGTAGACCAGGCTGGGAAGACTGAATCTGCAATAGGTAAGCAGCTTGGTTTGAAGAAATCAACTGTGGGAGCAATTATTAGGAAATGGAAGACATACAAGACCACTGATAATCTCCCTCGATCTGGGGCTCCACGCAAGATCTCACCCCGTGGGGTCAAAATGATCACAAGAACGGTGAGCAAAAATCCCAGAACCATACGGGGGGACCTAGTGAAAGACCTGCAGAGAGCTGGGACCAAAGTAACAAAGCCTACCATCAGTAACACACTACGCCGCCAGGGACTCAAATCCTGCAGTGCCAGACGTGTCCCCCTGCTTAATCCAATACATGTTCAGGCCCGTCTGAAGTTTGCTAGAGTGCATTTGGATGATCCAGAAGAGGATTGGGAGAATGTCATATGGTCAGATGAAACCAAAATATATATTTTTGGTAAAAACTGTTTGGGGGACAAAGAATGCTGAGTTGCATCCAAAGAACACCATACCTACTGTGAAGCATGGGGGTGGAAACATCATGCTTTGGGGCTGTTTTTCTGCAAAGGGACCAGGACGACTGATCCGTGTAAAGGAAAGAATGAATGGGGCCATGTATCGTGAGATTTTGAGTGAAAACCTCCTTCCATCAGCAAGGACATTGAAGATGAAATGTGACTGGGTCTTTCAGCATGACAATGATCCCAAACACACCGCCCGGGCAACGAAGGAGTGGCTTCGTAAGAAGCATTTCAAGGTCCTGGAGTGGCCTAGCCAGTCTCCAGATCTCAACCCCATAGAAAATCTTTGGAGGGAGTTGAAAGTCCGTGTTGCCCAGCGACAGCCCCAAAACATCACTGCTCTAGAGGAGATCTGCATGGAGGAATGGGCCAAAATACCAACAACAGTATGTGAAAACCTTGTTAAGACTTACAGAAAACGTTTGACCTGTGTCATTGCCAACAAGGGGTATATAACAAAGTATTGAGAAACTTTTGTTATTGACCAAATACTTATTTTCCACCATAATTTGCAAATAAATTCATAAAAAATCCTACAATGTGATTTTCTGGAATTTCTTTTCTCATTTTGTCTGTCATAGTTGACATGTACCTATGATGAAAATTACAGGCCTCTTTCATCTTTTTAAGTGGGAGAACTTGCACAATTGGTGGCTGACTAAATACTTTTTCCCCCCACTGTATATACACCTGTTCTGAAAGGCCCCAGAGTCTGCAACACCACTAAGCAAGGGGCACCACCGAGCAAGCGGCACCATGAAGACCAAGGAACTCTCCAAACAGGTCAGGGACAAAGTTGTGGAGAAGTACAGATCAGGGTTGGGTTATAAAAAAATATCTGAAACTTTGAACATCCCACGGAGCACCATTAAATCCATTATTAAAAAATTGAAAGAATATGGCACCACAACAAACCTGCCAAGACCCACCAAAACTCACGGACCAGTCAAGGAGGGCATTAATAAGAGAGGCAACAAAGAGACCAAAGATAACCCTGAAGGAGCTGCAAAGCTCCACAGCGGAGATTGGAGTATCTGTCCATAGGACCACTTTAAGCCATACACTCCACAGAGCTGGGCTTTACGGAAGAGTGGCCAGAAAAAAGCCATTGCTTAAAGAAAAAAATAACTTAACACGTTTGGTGTTCGCCAAAAGGCACGTGGGAGACTCCCCAAACATATGGAAGAAGGTACTCTGGTCAGATGAGACTAAAATTGAGCTTTTTGGCCATCAAGGAAAACGCTATGTCTGGCGCAAACCCAACACCTCTCATCACCTCGAGAACACCATCCCCACAGTGAATATGTTTTTCATCGGCAGGAACTGGGAAACTGGTCAGAATTGAAGGAATGATGGATGCCGCTAAATACAGGAAAATTCTTGAGGGAAACCTGTTTCAGTCTTCCAGAGATTTGAGACTGGGACGGAGGTTCACCTTCCAGCAGGACAATGACCCTAAGCATACTGCTAAAGCAACACTTGAGTGGTTTAAGGGAAAACATTTAAATGTCTTGGAATGGCAAAAATCCCAGTGGCTAGATGTGCCAAGCTTATAGAGACATACCCCAAGAGATTTGCAGCTGTAATTGCTGCAAAAGGTGGCTCTACAAAGTATTGACTTTGGGGGGCGGGGGTGAATAGTTATGCACACTCAAGTTTTCTGTTTGTCTTATTTCTTGTTTGTTTCACACACAAACAAATTTTGCATCTTCAAAGTGTGGCTATCTTATTGAGTGGGTGAATAAAGGTTGAAATCTCATTGATCAATATCTCTAACAAATATTACCCACATTTCCACATTGATATTATGTGGTGTGCCCAGTGGGATGGCTGTTGGTGTCTTGTTCTCATGTCCAGTCTAGTCTGAATCCATCTCTGCTTTCTGTCTGCCTTTCTACCACACTGTGTGGCAGTCCAGTCTATCTGTCTCTCTCTCTCTGTCTATCTCTGTCTCTCTCTCTCTGCCAGCTATTTCTCTCATGCGCCACAGGGGAACTGTGAGACCGAGAGTGGGCCTCCAAGAGCAGATTATGTACATTTAAATGAACAGTTTCCTTAAGTCTGCTCAGCACTGTGCAGGGAGGGGAGTTCAGATGGAACGGACTGGGAACACACTCTAAGGAGGGAGGGAGGGGATTGTGGGGGGCCGGGCACAGTGCAGCAGCTGCAGGTAGGAGTGTAAAACTTGAATGGACCCCAGGCCCTCAGTAAGACTTAATGGCATCCCCATCCTCTCCTCCTCCTCCTCCTCCTCTATTCCCTCTCCTCCTCTTGCTGCATTATAGTTACATTTCCACTCTGAGGTCCTCTCCTCTCCTCCTTTTATATATTTATTTATTCTATTTTCTATCCTTCCTTTCCCAAATGCTCTTAGTTCACCACCCACACACTACTCGCCTTCACAAGACATAAAGATACGGGCTCACTTAAGCAGGTCTATATGTCCTTACAGTGCTGCATGGCTGCCTGCACGCAGTGGGAGACAGGAAGTGTCCAGAATGCATCTGTTCTCGTTACACACCTGTGGCTTCACTTTGGTTGAGACAAAGACATACAAAGCATGATGGCTTCCTTTGGTTGTCAGGTTGTATTATTTAACTCTCTCCTCTCACCTGGGCCATCTGTCATTTCTGTAAAATCCCTGCAGGCACTAGAATGAAAATGTTGACGAATAAGTAAATTAGCTTTCTCCCTAACTGTGGTAGACTTCCTGTTCTATCACTGGACCACAGACAGGAGTCATGCAGAGTATTAATATGAAGCAGTCATATCAGATACTCTACCTATACTATCTCCTCTCATTCACTGAACTCAAAGAAATCAGTCAATAAATATATATTTAATAATACCTAATTTATCAAATAATACCTATTTTTCAATATCACTTGGTCAAGGCTATACTTCTGATTCACAACTCACTAGTTGAAAAGAATCTCTCACATGTTGCTGTGAATAGACTTAAATACCAATTCCATGTTAAGCTTTCACGCACAGCGAGCCAGTCCCTCCTCTCTCTGTGTCTTCCCCATTGCCCTTCATCCCAGCACAGCAGCAGGCCAGCACCATCCCAGCATCCCTGTCCATCCAATGAGCTTGACTCAGCCAAATGGTGATTTGCTGCTAGTTATTCAATTATTTTAGAAGGCTGGACTAGGTCCTGAGGTTTGCTGGTGTGGGGTGAAAGGGTTCTGTTATAGCTGAAGTCCCAGTGGGGGAGAGGAGGGAGTGGAGGGTGAGTAAGGGAAAGGGGTAGAAAAGGAAGGGAAAGGGGGATACCTAGTCAGTTGTAAAACTGAATTTATTCAACTGAAATGTCTCTTCCGCATTTTTCCCAACCCCTCTGAATCAGAGAGGGTGAGTGGAGGGGAAGGAGAGGGGGGAGGAGAGGGGGGGAGTGAAGGGGGAGGAGAGGGGGAGTGGTGGTGGAGGTCTCACTAAAGCACATGGCTCATTTTCCACCCTAATAGCCCAGAATTAGGACAGATTTAGCCCATTAGAAAAACAAGAACTGGTTGCCATATCATTTGCTTTAATTGCCCGCAAACCTGTTTAGTTTCTCCACCAGCATTGTTTCCTGTTTTAGTGTTGGTGTGTATGCGTGTGTGTGTATGTGTGTGTATCTCCCGAGTGGCGCAGTGGTCTAAGGCACTGCATCGCAGTGCTAGCTGTGCCACTAGAGATCCTGGTTCGAATCCAGGCTCTGTTGTAGCCGGCCGCGACCGGGAGACCCATGGGGCGGCGCACAATTGGCCCAGCGTTGTCCGGGGTAGGGGAGGGAATGGCCGGCAGGGATGTAGCTCAGTTGGTAGAGCATGGTGTTTGCAACGCCAGGGTTGTGGGTTCAATTCCAACAGGGGGCCAGTATAAAAAATAATGTATGCACTCACTAACTGTAAGACGCTCTGGATAAGAGTGTCTACTAAAATGTAAATGTACAGTGCATGCTTTGACAGTGTCTATTTCAAGTTTTTAGAAATGTTTGCTAATTTATTAAAAATAAAAAGCAGATATATCTTATTTACATAAGTTTTCAGACCCTTTGCTATGAGACTTGAAATTGAGCTCAGGTGCATCCTGTTTCTATTGATCATCCTTGAGATGTTTCTACAACTTGATTGGAGTCCACCTGTGGTAAATTCAATTGATTGGACATGATTTGGAAAGGCACACACCTGTCTATATAAGGTCCCACAGTTGACAGTGCATGTCAGAGCTAAAACCAAGCCATGAGGTCGAAGGAATTGTCAGTAGAGCTCCGAGACAGGATTGTGTCGAGGCACACATCTGGGGAAGAGTACCAAAAAATTTCTGCAGCATTGAAGGTCCCCAAGAACACAGTGGCCTCCATCATTCTTAAATGGACGAAGTTTGGAACCACCAAGACTCTTCCTAGAGCTGGCCGCCTGGCCAAACTGAGCAATCGGGGGATAAGGGCCTAGGTTAGGGAGGTGACCAAGAACCCGATGGTCACTCTGACAGAGCTATAGAGTTCCTCTGTGGTGATGGGAGAACCTTCCAGAAGGACAACCATCTCTGCAGCACTCCACCAATCAGGCCTTTATGGTAGAGTGGCCAGACGGAAGCCACTCCTAAGTAAAAGGCACATGACAGCCCACTTGGAGTTTGCCAAAAGGCACCTAAAGACTCTCAGACCATGAGAAACAAGATTCTCCGGTCTGATGAAACTAAGATTGAACTCTTTGACCTGAATGCCAAGCATCACGTCTGGAGGAAACCTGGCACCATCCCTACGGTGAAGCATGGTGATGGCAGCATCATGCTGTGGAAATGTCTTTCAGCAGCAGGGACTGGGAGACTAGTCAGGATCGAGGCAAAGATGAACGGAGCAAAGTACAGAGAGATCCTTGATGCAAACCTGCTCCAGAGCGCTCAGGACCTCAGACTGGGGCGAAGGTTCACCTTCCAACAGGACAACGACCCTAAGCACACATCCAAGACAACGCAGGAGTGGCTTCGGGAAAAGTCTCTAAATGTCCTTGAGTGGCCCAACCAGAGCCCGGACTTGAACCCGATCGAACATCTCTGGAGCGACCTGAAAATAGCTATGCAGCGACGCTCCCCATCCAACCTGACAGAGCTTGAGAGGATCTGCAGCGAAGAATGGGAGAAACTCCCCAAATACAGGTGTGCCAAGCTTGTAGCGTCATACCCAAGAAGACTCGAGGCTGTAACCGCTACCAAAGGTGATTCAACAAAGTACTGAGTAAAGGGTCTGAATACTTATGTAAATGTGATTTTTCAGTTTTTAATATTCTATAAATTAGCAAAAATTTATAAAAAACAGTTTTTGCTTTGTCATTATGGGGTATTGGCCCAACATCAGTGCCTGACCTCACTAATGCTCTTGTGGCTGAATGGAAGCAAGTCCCAGCAGCAATGTTCCAACATCTAGTGGAAAGCCTTCCCAGAAGAGTGGAGGCTGTTATAGCAGCAAAGGGGGGACCAACTCCATATTAATGCCCATGATTATGGAACGAGATGTTCGACGAGCAGGTGTCCACATACTTTTGGTCATGTAGTATGTTGTACCTGCCGCTAGACAAAGCTATTCTTTGGTTACAGGAAAAATACTGTCTATGAGGCACTATCTTATTACAGGCTGAAACCAAAAGCTCACAGGGACCAATTGAAATGAGCCTTTCCCCTGCTTTTGCTTTGTGTGCTAATTATGAGGGTCAAAGAGACTGATGATTTAACGCAGGAAGATATGAAGTGATGTTATTTCAGAAGTTATGGGTCTCTCTCCACATCTCTCTCCAGGGGTGACATGGATGGATAGCAGTCTCTCTCTCTATCTCGCTCTCTGTCTCTCTGTCTGTCTGTCTGTCTGTCTGTCTGTCTCTGTCTCTGTCTCTGTCTCTGTCTCTGTCTCTCGCTCTGTCTCTCGCTCTGTCTCTCGCTCTGTCTCTCGCTCTGTCTCTCGCTCTGTCTCTCGCTCTGTCTCTCGCTCTGTCTCTGTCTCTGTCTCTCGCTCTCTGTCTCTCTCTCAATTAAATTAAATTCAATAGACTTTATTGACATGGCAAGTTAAATTACTGACATTGTCAAAGTACACATATAACAAAAATGGTGGGACCAACAGCAATAATAATAGTAGTAGTGAAAATGGGATTACCATTAACAGCAACTACAACAACAATATTAATGAGAATAACAATACATTAAAGCAATAGTAGTCGACCAATCTCAACATGACTGAGAAGACAAATTACATGGTATGAAAGCCAAAACAAAACAGGAAGTATTATTGACATTACATTACACTTTTCACTGGCTGTCCCTCAGGTTGTGGCAGGAGGACACATATTTGGCTGCCAAAATTGCACATTTTGGCTTTTCACCCAATAAATATATATTTTTTCTTCCTCTTTTATAGTTTCAAATTCTTTGTACTGAATGATAATTTTGGGAAATAAATATTCTCTTAGGTCTGAGTATTTGTCACAGTGTAATAGGAAATGCAGCTCTGTCTCTACCTCTCCCCGGGGGCAGAGTGAGCACAGCCTGTCCACTCTGGGCAGCCAGGTTTGCCTGTGACGACCAGTATCTATAGCCAGACACTTGTTTTTAGATGGTTGTAAAATTTGATGGCTCTTTTTTCTATTCGAATAAGGAGGGGGTATTGGCCCAATTCTGCTCTACATGCGTTATTTTGAGTTTTTCTTTGTACTTGCAATACAGTCTTGCAAAACTCTGCATGTAGTATTTCGATTGGATGTTTGTCCCATTTGGTAAATTCAGTATTAGAGCGCGGACCCCATACTTCGCTGCCATATAGAGCAATTGGTTCTATAACTGATTGGAAAATTTTGAGCCAGATTCTAATTGGAATTTCGATTTTAATATTCCTTTTAATGGCATAGAATGCTCTTCTTGCTTTGTGTCTCTCTCTCTCTCTCTCTCTCTCTCTCTCTCTCTCTCTCTCTCTCTCTCTCTTTCTCTCTTTCTCTCTTTCTCTCTCTCTCTCTTTCTCTCTCTCTCTCTCTCTCTCTCTCTCTCTCTCTCTCTCTCTCTATGTCTCTCTCTCTGTCTCTCTCTCTTCAATTTAAGCCTTTTTTGGCATGGAAAACATATTTTAACATTGCCAAAACAAGTGAAGTAGATAATAAACAAAAGTGAAATAAACAATAAAAATGAAGAGTAAACATTACACTCCAAAAGAATAAAGACATTTCAAATGTCATATTATGTGCAAATAGTTAAAGTACAAAAGGTAAAATAAATAAACATAAATATGGGTTGTATTTACAATGGTGTTTGTTCTTCACTGGTTGCACTTTTCTTGTGGCAACAGGTCACAAATCTTGCTGCTGTGATTGCACACTGTGGTATTTCAGCCAATAGATATGGGAGTTTATCAAAATTGGGTTTCTTTCAAATTCTTTGTGGATCTGTGTAATCTGAGGGAAATATGTGTCTCTAATATGGTCATACATTTGGCAGGAGGTAAGGAAGTACAGCTCAGTTTCCACCTCATTTTGTGGGCAGTGTGCATATAGCCTGTCTTCTCTTGAGAGACAGATCTGCCTTCGGCTGCCTTTCTCAATAGCAAGGCTATGCTCACTGAGTCTTCACATACAAAGCTTTCCTTAAGTTTCGGTCAGTCACAGTGGTCAGGTATTCTGCCACTGTGTACTCTCTGTTCAGGCCCAAATAGCATTCTAGTTTGCTCAGTTTTTTTGTTAATTCTTTCCAATGTGTCAAGTAATTATCTTTTTGTTTTCTCATGATTTGGTTGGGTCTAATTATGTTGCTGTCCTGGGACTCTGTGGGGTCTGTGTGTGTTTGTGAACCAGCTTGCTTAGGGGACTCTTCTCCAGGTTCATCTCTCTGTAGGTGATGGCTTTGTTATGGAAGGTTTGGGAATCGCTTCCTTTTTTAGGTGGTTGTAGAATTTAATGGCTCTTTTCTGGATTTTGATCATTAGCGGGTGTTGGCCAAATTCTGCTCTGCATGTATTATTTGGTGTTTTACGTTGTACACTGAGGATATTTTTGCAGAATTCTGCATGCAGTCTCAATTTGGTGTTTGTCCCATTTTTTGAATTCTTGGTTGGTGAGCTGACCCCAGACCTCACAACCATAAAGGGCAATGGGTTCTATAACTGAGTCAAATATCTTTAGCCAGATCCTAATTGGTATGTCAAATTTTATGTTCCTTTTGATGGCATAGAAGGCCCTTCTTGCCTTGTCTCTCAGATCGTTCACAGCTTTGTGGAAGTTACCTGTGGCGCTGATGTTTAGGCTTAGGTATGTATCGTTTTTTGTGTGCTCTAGGGCAACGGTGTCTAGATGGAATTTGTATTTGTTCTCTCTCTCTCTCTCTCTCTCTCTCACTCTCTCTCTCTCTCTCTCTCTCTCTGCTGCTCAATTAACTCCCAGAACATTAGCTGGGAGTCACATTGCCTCGGTGCAAATTCAAATCAGCCATCACATTGCAGCCCCTTCATATTTATCACCTTCTCTTAACCTTGTCATCCCTTCATGTCTCTATGCGTGTGCATGCGTCTCTTTCACCCTCCCTCCATCCGAGAGGAATCCCACCATGCTTCAGTACACAGAAGATGCCTCATCTTTCAAAAAGCCAACAGTCTGTGCATGCATGGTGCTCCAGATATCATTAGTGTTGTCATATGAGGGGATCAATGAGAGAGCGCTATGGAGTGGTGGCGTTATGCCCCTGGTGTTACAGCATAGGCCCCTGGTGTTACAGCATAGGCCCCTGGTGTTACAGCATAGGCCTACTACTCCATTCACCCTCCATATGACGATGATGATGATGTGTCAACATGACCACGGTCACCCAGCCCTGCAGAGCAAAGAGCAAAGACTCAATCTACTTCATATAAAAATCACACGATGAAACCATTTAGTTTAGCTCCCCAGCCCACCCTCTCCCTCTTTCCGAATGACCTAATTAATCTTCAAACGAGATGTCTGCTGGTTTGTAATAATCTAATTTGGAGGGGAATCTGAGGGGAATCCAGTGAGAAAGGGTGAAAAAGCGCTGTGGCCTGGATAGCTGGATAACTGGACCAGGGTAGATTTCACAGGTCCTTGCACCTCGACCATCTACTGTCCTCTGGAGTGCTTGACCAGGAAGGGGGCAGGGAGGCACAGAGTCCCCAGGTCCTGAGTGTGTTTCTGGGGAGCTTCCCTCTGCCTCTCCAGAGAAGAGCCAGGCACCTCCAGGTCTTCATTAGTACTAGAGTTCAGTGACCCTGCCAGAGGAGAGAGGCCCTTCTCTCACTCTATCCTTCTCCTCCTCACTCTATCCTGGTTTTCCCCAAGCAACAGTCCACATGCTGCATTCCATAGGCAGCTATACTGCCTACAGCAGTGTCAACCATCAACCATCACAACCATGAGCGATTCACATGACAGTGCACACTTGTGTTCTTAACAACAAACCCCCCCACCCACCACCCCCCACACCCACCCCCACACACACACAACACATCCACCCACCCACCTCCTCTCAGCCATACAATGTACAGTAAAGTGCTGTAAGCTGCAGTTGTGACAGCCTAGCTGCCCAGGGATATGTTCATGAGCACAGACCTTGATTCTCAATTACTTTCATGTTCTTCCTCAAGTCCCTGATCAGATGTGCCACCACAGAAAAACATTCAACCCCGGCCTGTGCTCTGGGGTCTGGGATAACAGCGGACTGGGGGGGGGGGGGATTGCATGAGCTAGTCCCCGTTCTGAAGGGAATGTAGTGGGTCAAGAAGAGTTCAGGGAATGATGTTGAGGGGAGGGGGGGATTGCATGAGCTATTGTTGTAAAACACCAATCTCTCCATCCATCAAGGACATCATGGCCCTTCAATGACAGGCAGGGGGCAGGCTGAATAAAACCTTATGGCCATCTCCCTACTACTCTAACCCAAGACCACACCTCATGACGCACAGCTGTACACAACTAACATATAGAAAACAGAAAAGATGTCAGGTCACTAGTGATTCACAAATCTGATTGGATTTTGCAGACCATTGTGAGAACGCTCTCTTCCTCTCTTCTCCATGATCAGTGAGTCACCCTGTTCTTTACCAAACACACACGCACGCACACACACACACACACTGATGATTGTTTGTCTAGTGTTGCTGCAGATGTCCCACCCTCTGCGGGCGGATAATTACTACCCCCTCTCCTCCCCCTCAGCCCCCTGCATTCTGCTTGGCAGCATGCCTGAGACTGACAAGGTGACACTGCCTCTTCTCCCCACACAACACCACACCAATCACAGACTCAAAAACAGCTTCAGTTCACAATGATGTACATACAGGCCATTAAAGGGTTTGATAAGTGGTAATCTATGGACCAATCACTACATTAGTCATCAGCTGACAACAGGCAGCTCATCAATGTTGTTTTCTGGTTATACCCCCACCGCCGGGTCACTTGGTTTCCCATGGCTTCTTTGTCCGTTGGTTTTCCCCACCTAGCTGTTCGTTTTACAATGGTGGGAGAGTCTAACTAATTCATTCCAACAGTAAAATAGAGAGGAGTACACCGATGTACTGATGAAAAGAGGGCTATGCCATTTTTAATTGTTCTGAACGTTTTACAACAGAAGTAAATATGATTTATGTATAAAAGAGCTTAGACTACAAAGAAGGGGCATGACAGATGAGGAGTATATGAGCTTCAAGCGTCACACAAAAACACAGTCCAGCCCTCCAGCCTACCTAAAAACACATGGACCTTCTGAATGTATTAAACTTACATAAGGTCTGGGCATACTAGTCGATTCTAAGACAATACGCAGTGTACCCCACTGAGGCACTCCTCCAGGCAAGATATTAAATCACTAGCGTATTAGATATAAATGAAAGTGAATAAAAACAGATAATCATTATCTCTCTTTGACTAAGTTTGTGATACAACAGCTACATCCAAAGAGAGGTCATTTGATTTCCATTACCACAAATTGTACCTTCCCATCCCTGAAGCAAGATTGGTATTTGTTTCTTTTCTTTTTCGGGGTTACAGAACAAAACAAGTGCACAGAAATCACTGACAGCTGTAGTATTCACCATTCACCTTGTCCAAAGGCAGACGTTGAATAATCAACTTTCAAACTAATGTTGGCAGTTTAAGGCCATTTTCTGAACAACACTACATGTCCCATGAGAACAGTTTGGGGCTGCCTGTTCCTCAGTCCTCCTCGCACAGTCTGATGCCAGAATACTGGGGTCTGTTCCCATCCGCTCCATTAAGTCTTTACTCTCGGTTCAACACATACATATTACACACAGACAGAGACAGAGGTGAGAGTGAGAAGAGAGAGCATGTTGAGTGAAGTAGTTGAGTTAGTGAGAGACAATACAACACGGTTTAGCCTACTACTTCCTACTTACTGGAGATAAGAAATTAGGGAATTAGGGCAAATGAATACGTAAAGGAATAATACATACAGACTGTTGAACAGTGGGCTTTGTAGTTTTCTCAAACCCATAGCATCTGGGGCAAATCTTCTTCTCTAAATCTAGTGATGCCCGTTTATCTATTCATCCTTCAAAATATACACTGAGTGTACAAAACATTAGGAACACCTTCCGAATATTGAGTTACACCCCCTTTTACCCTCAGAACAGCCTCAATTTGTTGGGGCATGGACTACAAGGTGTCGAACGCATTCTGCAGGGATGCTGGCCCATGTTGACTCCAATGCTTCCCACAGTTGTGTCAAGTTGGCTGGATGTGCCTTCACCCTCTGAATGGCACACATACACAATCCATGTCTCAATTGTCTCAAGGCTTAAAAATCCTTCTTTAACCTGTCTCCTCCACTTCATCTACACTGATTGAAGTGGATTTAACAGGTGACCAATAAGGGATCATAGCTTCACCTGGATTCACCTGGTCAGTCTATGGCATGGAAAGTATATGGCATGGAAAGAGTTCCTAATGTTTTATACACTCGGTGTACATGAGTTTTACCAGTAGTGTAAAGTACTTAAGTAAGACTACTTTAAAGTACTACTTAAGTAGTTTTGGGGGGTATCTGTTTTTTAATGTACTATTTATATTTTTGACAACTTTTACTTTTACTACACTACAATCTTAAAATAAATAGTGTACTTTTTACTCCATACATTTTCCCTGACACCCAAAAGTACTTTTTGAATGCTTAGCAGGACAGAAAAATTGTCTAATTCACACACTTATCAAGAGAACATCCCTGGTCATCCCTAGTGCCTCTGACCTGGTGGACTCGCTAAACACATGCTTTGTTTGTAAATTATGTCTGAGTGTTGGAGTGTGACCCTGGCTATCCGTAAATTTAAAAAACAAGAAAATGGTGCCGTCTGGTTTGCTTAACATAAGGAATTTGAAATGATTTATACTTTTACTTTTGATACTTAAGCATATTTTAGCAATTACATTTACTTTTGATACTTAAGTATATTTAAAACCAAATACTTTTAGACTTTTACTCAAGTAGTATTTTACTGGGTGACTTTCACTTTTTCTTTTTATTAAGGTATCATCTTTACTTTTACTCAAGTATGACAATTGGGTACTTTTTCCAGGGATCTTTTTTAATTTATACAAAATACCTTCTCACCAAGTTGAAAACGTATATATTTACTGCTAATGTCAAAACATTTATAAGGTTTCCTTTTCACTCAATCTCTTCCTCTGAGGGGCTTAAGTGCACTGAGTGTGTATATGTGTTTTGCACAGTCACACTGAGTTTCACTCCTCAGTCAGACCAAGGGATGGATCCAACCAAGAAGGAAAGCAGAAAGTATTTTTAAATGATCCGATTTTAATGGTAAAAAGTAATAGTAAATTGGCAAATGGACCTTGCAGCGATGCTGTGAGTGGGAGGGGTTTGAGTGGAGCTGACAAATAAATGAAAATGTTACCTTGTTGAATGAGGGAGGCATTGTTTTCCTAAAGGCTGTCTTTGATTAAAAAGCATAGAAAAGTCCATGACAATGGAGGATTTAATTGAAAACTTGCACACAGTATATAGAATATAATGAGCAGCCTGCTTATTTAAAATACAATTCATAATAAAAGTGCACAAACATAAAAGGTAAATGGAAAATGGCAAACCACACAAACACTTTTCATTTTAGTAAACAAAATTAGAAGAATGTGATGTCAATTTTTTTGGGGACAATACATGTAGCTCTTTCATAATATTTTTGACTATCATATTTTGGTAATTCATTGCCATATAAGGAAATGTCACTTAGGTGAAGGTGACAATGACTCTGAGGTTTGGGTAAGTAAGCAACGCAGCTCTTGAACGTGTGCAAACAAGGAATCCTGGAGCTGGATGACCTTAAAATACTGGCAATCATGCACATGCTCACTCAAACACACACACACACACACACACACACACACACACACAGTCAATGTGGCAGGTGTTGTGACAGCTTGCCAACAGGAAACATTCACACTTCCACACACACATCTGCAGAGCGGTGTGTGTGCACCCCTGGCTTTCTCCAGAAAGGAGCAGGTAATGACTCTGTCTTCATCATTAGCCATTTACACAGACTACAACCTCAACATGTCATTCTCTTTTCCTCTGAATCCATCGCTCTCTCCCTCAATATCACCTCTCTCAGTTTGTATCACTCAACCCTCATCATTTTCTATTTCTCTCCTGTCTCACTTGGTCCATGCCTGATGACGACACATTGTGTTAGCGGGGGACTTGTCATCAGCCGGTTCACCTAATTTACCCCATAGAACTGGTGCTGATTAGGATGTCACACAGGGTGCCATGCAGCGTCATTGTCACACATCGGACTGTGATCACTGTGCACTTTTTTTCAGGCCCAGCAGAGCCTAGTGTCTGAGGAGGGTGCTTTTACACGAGGGAGAACACTCATTTACACCTCATAAATTATTTCACATAACATAACGTAATTAGCTATTTTGTCTGTTTGTCTGTCTAGCAGGGATCAACGACAAATTGAGTAACTTTCTTTTCCTTTAAAATTGCAAATTAATAGAAGAAAAACTGATGTGTTGGTGTTCTTCTTATCATCCCCCTTCCTCAGAGTAGACATGTACCACCCTGACACCTCAGCCAAGGAGAGAGCAAACAGAAATGGTGGGAGAGGGCCAGGACAGAGTGTGGTCTTTCATTTTAATCAAGCTGCCTGTTGGTTCAGCTGGCCATGAGCCCTCCGCCAACACAACCAAATGGACACTCTTGGCTCTGGCTGGGATGGATAGATGGGGGATGATAGGAGGAGGGGTGAAAAGAAGAAGTAAAAGAGCCCATAAGGGAAAGAAATTAGAGTTTCTAGGTCCTGTCAAGCTGAAGTTAATTGGCCTTAGTGATGCCTGATTGGTTATAGAAGCCTGTCACAGTGAAAGGGTAGGTAGACTCCTTCAGCTTGTTCCTGTACAGGGGACTCTTATACAGTCGAAGAGAGAGGGGTCGACATATGAAGGCAGCTGGCAACATGACAGAAGAAAGACAGAGGGAGAGGTGTATTTCATTACACTGAAAGGAAAAGATTCATAATGGTCCTTTTTATATAAAAAAGGACAATAACCTTTTTCTGCCTGCATGAGTCATAACTGTCAAATTATGATGATACATTTTTGATACATTTAGAGTCAAAACGATGACAAACTTGACACCATAAACTACTACAGTAGTGTCTGATAACTTCCTCATTGGTCCCCCTCTCTTTAATGCTTTCTTTGCATCAATGTGATGGGAAACAGTATCTGAGAGAGTGTGAGATGGAGAGCCCGTCTCCTGGGGGACCTCCATGTCAGTCTCCCCACACTGCAATCTGTGTTGAGCTCGCTCCTCTACAGCCGTTCAGCTACATGTTAAACAATTAGCCATTGGTTGTATTTTATCTCACAGTGTTTCATTGGGAAAGATAGCGTGGAGATCCCCCCGTCTGCGAGCAGCCTGACAGATTATTTGGTTTCTCTGTGCCGTGGTGTCACATTCTCTACGTCTACATCAGCCTGTAGGATCTCCATCCAAGACTGTCAGAAATAATACCACATCTTATTAACACTCTGCTATGAAACTTCCCTCTAACTTCATAGGGATCAGTACACACTCAGATTAATTCAACAAAACGAGTCAACATAATACCCAAATACCAGCAAGATTGGGGATAATAGCTTTGGATAAAAAGGTTACACCAATTAAAGGTTTGAATCGTAAATAACTTTTTTTCCCTCATAATTACCTCAGTTTGTCAAGGATTTTCTTTTTTATCGAAACCAATTATCGCTGAAACACACTAACAGAAAAATGCAGCGCCGCTCATTATGATTTCCACTCTCACACACTTTAATCTATTCCTACCAAACTCTGACGACGACAAACAAACACATTTAACATTTCCACAGCAGCCTGCGGCTCATTTGTGTTATCAGCTATCCAATCACAAGTCCTATCAGTCCCTGTCTCCACTAGCCCTCAGTCAGGACAACGCTGCACAATGACAACATAAGCCTTCATCAGGTTCTGTTAGGAGTGCTGGTGTCAGAAGTTGCTGTGTGTAGATGTGGTGCAGGAAATCAAGCGCAGGACGCAGAAGCTCAGTCCAACAGACTTTAGTGAACAAACACTCCAAAAAGAGCCAAGAGGCCAGCGATTACGCACACAGGCGTAAACCACACACGAAATAATTACGCGCACAACAAGTGCGAAAACTTCTCCAAAACAGAGGAGGAACGAAACACAGTCAAAGAGACAGTAAGCGAAATCACACATGCCACATGACAAACAAAACGAGAACTTATAGGACACACTAATGAACGCTAAACGATAACAGGTGTACAACATAAAGACAAAACCAAACGAACATCGAAACATACAACGGTGGCAGCTAGTACTCCGGGGACGACGACCGCCGAAGCCTGCCCGAGCAAGGAAGAGAGGCAGCCTCGGCCGAAACCGTGACAGCTGGAACACTCAAGGCTGAGGAGAATTTCCTATTTCAGATATGGAGAGCATTGGGAGCGCTTTAATTAGGCTGCAATGTAGGATAGATTTTAACTACACACCATGTTAGCCTGCATTAGCCTCTCATTTCTTCTCATATTCTCTCATTTGCATTAGACAGTTAAAATTGGTTGGTTTGTCAAGGTGAGATGAGGAGCATAAAGGTTGTAGTCTGAGGTAGCTGTCTACCACCCACATGTCACCAATCTTCACTTTTCACAAGGCTGGGTAACAGAACTGGAGTGTAGAATGTCACGATGTGCTTGAGACTGAAATAAGCAGAGAGCAGACGGGGAAGCTAGCTAAAGTTGTCTTGAGGTGTTTGAGCTCCATTGCCTAGCACCATCACAGCACAGGAACCGCATGCCCTTTGGAACCATCTATTTATAAACATCTCATGAGACTGCATCTGGGCAATCAAATAAAACAAGTGCCATGTTGCTAGGTTGTGCAGGCAGGAAAATGAACACAACAATAACTGAGTATATTTGCATTGTAATCAGGTATACTAATTCAGGAAGGATTTCTAAGGATTTCTGTGTGTTTCTTATGTTTGTAGTGCACCATGAATAAATGTTGAAGTGTCCATGTTTTCCTGCCTTCAGACAGTGATCCAGAGAGAGGTCCACCTCTTAGAAAATGCCTCCAGTAATGTAATGGTCAGTGTCCTTTGCAGGGGTACTGTCATTGGAGGAAAGTTGGGAGCACAGAGCTATCCACATGAAAAATAAATCCCTTTTAAAGCACACAAACATTGGTCCCACACTACTGCTGTGATGCTTTAGTGGCATCCTCAAATTGCAGTAATGTTTTGGGAACGGTAAAATACTAAGTAAGGCAGACAGATGATTTACAAAGGAGGATTTTGAGACCATATTTGTCTCTGGACTAACATATTGGAGAGTGAAATGTGTGATGCCTTTGCTCATCAGCTTCTTAAGGAGTGGGTAACATGCCTATCATGCCTACTCCCTCTGTCTGAAAAGCTGGGGTATGAGAATGTGAAACTACGAAAAGAGAGAGCAGGGTGTAGGATCTGCCTCGGGTTGTGAGCAACACCTCAATAATAATTTATAAGATCACCAATTAACCTCTACGGGATCGGTGTCCCATATACGGGACGGTTGAGCTAACATGCGCTAATGTGATTAGCATGACTGTTGCAAGTAACAGCAAACTTTCCAGGACATAGACATGTCTTATATGGGCAGAAATCTTAAATTCTTGTTAATCTAACTGCACTGTCCAATTTACAGTAGCTATTACAGTGGAAAAATACCATGCTATTGTTTGAGGAGAGTGCACAACAACAACAAAAAACGGATTTCTAGCTGTGTGAAAGTTTGTGTATACGCTAATGATCCATCATGTATGACAGTCCTGGGAGTGTGTAAACTTACATTTTGTATTACCATATCATTTTTGTATGTTCTCTATAGTTATGTGCTTGAAAATGTATCAATTGACCAATTCGGCACATTTGGGCAGACTTGATACAAAATAGTCCAGTATTGCAACGCTTCGCTGGATCAATCTGAAACTTTGCACACACACTGCTGCCATCTAGTGGCCAACTTCTAAATTGCGCCTAAACTGCAATATTATATTGTGGCCTTTCTCTTGTATTTCAAAGATGATGGAAAAAAATAATAATTGAAAACATGTTTTTTTGTTTATATGATCTTTTACCAGATCTAATGTGTTATATTCTCCTACATTAATTTCACATTTCCACAAACTTCAAAGTGTTTCCTTTCAAATGGTATCAATAATATGTATATCCTTGCATTGGGTCCTGAGCTACAGGCAGTTAGATTTGGGTATGTCATTTTAGCCGAAAATTGAAAAAAAGGGTCCGATCCTTAAGAGGTTAAGAACAATTCCTGTAAATTCCTGTTGCACCGAAGCTCGCATATATCTTCCCTTTTCTGTTGCACAGATTGGCGCTATCAATTCCAGCAACAGCTTTAGTGAGTTGGCTTAGTAATGCCAATAATTTTTGGGCCGGGTAGGGCGGAGATTTCAGTGGCACCCGCTGCTCCTCTTCCAAACCCCCTCTTTGCTTGACAGCAATCCGAGCTAATAGAAACACAGGCAAAGGTATGACAGGAAAGAGAAGAGAAGAGAAGAACTGGAGGAGGTTAGTGGTGGCTAGCAAGTGTCTGGTCAAATAAACATAAAGGTATATGCAGTAGCCTACTGTAAGTCATCCTTTAAAGTGTGTGGAGTGGATGTCATACAAGAGAAAGGGGAATAGAATACGTCAAACAGGATAAGATGGTGATCATATGATGGTAATGGCATTTATGTCCATATTACGAGCAATGTTTCCCTATATCACTGCCTCAGTCAAAATGAGCTATACAGCAGGAGTTTTTGAGTCACTGCTGAGAGACAAGTTATTTTAGAGCTCAATCTCCAAGGCAACAAAATGACTTACAGCAGAGACAAGGAATTCTACCCAAAGAGTGCCAGAGAAATGGCATGTAAAATGTGTCTAATGTTTACAGCCCATGCCTTAATACAATTGAGCCAACGAAGGAATTGCGTTGGCTGTTTGTGCTCACTAAATTGCAGGTGCTAGGACTACAAATTGCTATCAGGTTAGTTTTCAGTTACAGAGTTAGATTACATTACAGAGGCAAATTAAATTGAGTAGCTGTTTGACAATATAAGTCCTGCAGCTTGAGCCGTAACACATCCCAGGAGCAACACATAATCAAAGTGAAATAAACAGTGCTGACAGCAGACTGACATTGGTGTGTATATATAGCGTATGTAGGTGGTCAAGACTGCTTGAAAATGAATTACAAACATAGATATGACCTCGACGAAGCAGACAAACAGCATGAAGCTAGCTGGTAAAGAAACACCCTGAAATATGGCAATAGCTCGCAGCAGGCTCCATCTGTCACTGTTTGTTTTGTGATGTATCTCTCTCTTGACTGAGAAGAACCCTTTCCTGAAACGATAACGGAAAATGAAAACAACCACAATAACTGCAAACAGATAGCTTACTTAGCGGTATCGCCTTGTGGGCAACGCCATCAACCCACCATATAATTGGATGGGAGTGACATTTGCAGAGCAGGGTGTCGCAGCGTTTGTGTCAGTGTAAGACGCGCACGGCTCGCAACCTTCTAGACGGATCACGCTCTGCTGGCTCAGGAGGCGCCTTTCTCCCCTTAAAACCAACCCCACACACTTCATACACACACACACACTCCCAGCCTCGCTAGAGGCAGGCAGGCGCACTCACTGACTCACACACTCACATGTTGTTTCAATTAATGGGCGACTTGCAACCAGGCATCAAAAGGGCCAAGCCAGATCGTAATCGATGCGCAGGATCAATCTCAGGGATTTTTTATTTCCATCCACCGGCATTTGAATCCACCCCTGAGCACCTATCAACTTCACACAAATGTCACAAGCCCCATTAGTTGACTTAAATACTGTAGATATTCAAGTGTCCGTGGCTTTGCAGCTTTATCATTCTGCTAATTAGAAGCATTGTATCAAAGACCGGAGACTCTGAGGGAGGAGGGTAGAAAAACAATTTGCCTAATGGCAGCTCTTTGTGTCCTAGTTATTCTAATCAAATGGATCTTCTCCCGTCATGGAATCATGCAGTATTTAGGGAGATGGCACTGCAGTATTTAGGGAGATGGCCCTAAAGCTTTGATATCTGACGAGGGGGAAGACAACAACATTGGGAAATGTTCACCCTGTCTGTCAGTCATCACAAAACCACTTTAAACAACAGTAGCAACTAAACTAAAGCTGGCACTACACAGGATCAGAGCAAAATGTGCGGAAAATGTATATTTTGAGTTGTTGTATTGTTACTATTGTAATATAGTTGTTATATAGTTAAATGAGCTAAACAGTTTTAGATCATAACCAGGAACCTTGATGTAGCTCAGTTGGTAGAGCATGGCGCTTGCAACGCCAGGGTTGTGGGTTCAATTCCCACGGGGGGCCAGTATGAAAAATGTATGCACTCACTAACTGTAAGTCACTCTGGATAATAGCCTGCTAAATGACTCAAATGTAAATGTAGGCCATGGTTGGAGAGAGGAAAGCAAAGCTGACTGGCTACAGAGAGTGTGGCAAATCCCCTGTGCTGTGAAAGTAGGGGGTGGATTAAATACTCTCCTGGATTGACCTGAGTGCACGTACCATTCGCTCACTTAATGGTTTCCCTTTAGGGAAGTTTCATTTCAATAATGTACATACAGTACATGGAAGAG
The DNA here is from genome assembly GCF_964263955.1 of Coregonus lavaretus. NCBI lineage: Eukaryota > Metazoa > Chordata > Actinopteri > Salmoniformes > Salmonidae > Coregonus > Coregonus lavaretus. Next base: position 12,198,294 of record NC_140015.1, on the reverse strand, counting down.
AGTTTTCAGGGCTTTCGTCCTTGAGACTAAATAACAGCATCTTAACGGTTATTTTGTTTTGATAGTTACTTTTCGCTCTTTGTTTCATAGCTGAGCAAATTGTGTTAATTGTGTAAGTCAAGGACAATGTAAATATCCCTTATTGGCCGGCTTTACAGGGTTCTTATGTGTTAGGTGTCCTCAATAGCTAAAAGCAGAGCCATATTTACATACACAGCTCTGGGTCAAAGTATATTTTAAACATTTTAATTGATCATTTTTCATTCAATCAAGTATGATTCAAATTATTTATTTATGAGTTTTCAGACAATGTAACTAATTAATTGGATTTTGTTTTTAAATTGCAATGGCAGATCTGTATGGTTCTGACTAGAGTTGAATTAAAAATAGCTGCTATTCTACAGCGCACTTTCTCTCACATGACCTACTCTCTATCAGAGGTGTCAACCATGTTAAAGCCAACACACTTCCCAAGCTGCTTTCTATCACTTCAACCAGACAACTCAAAGATTTACATGTTCGATGGATATTGACAGAAAACCACACCCCATCCCTACATGTCACAATCTCAACTACGGAAAGATATAGTGAGGGAAAAAAGTATTTGATCTCCTGCTGATTTTGTACGTTTGCCCACTGACAAAGAAATCATCAGTCTATAATTTTAATGGTAGGTTTATTTGAACAGTGAGAGACAGAATAACAACAACAAAATCTAGAAAAACGCATGTCAAAAATGTTATAAATTGATTTGCATTTTAATGAGGGAAATAAGTATTTGACCCCTCTGTAAAACATGACTTAGTACTTGGTGGCAAAACCCTTTTTGGCAATCACAGAGGTCAGACGTTTCTTGTAGTTGGCCACCAGGTTTGCACACATCTCAGGAGGGATTTTGTCCCACTCCTCTTTGCAGATCTTCTCCAAGTCATTAAGGTTTCGAGGCTGACGTTTGGCAACTCTAACCTTCAGCTCCCTCCACAGATTTTCTATGGGATTAAGGTCTGGAGACTGGCTAGGCCACTCCAGGACCTTAATGTGCTTCTTCTTGAGCCACTCCTTTGTTGCCTTGGCCGTGTGTTTTGGGTCATTGTCATGCTGGAATACCCATCCACGACACATTTTCAATGCACTGGCTGAGGGAAGGAGGTTCTCACCCAAGATTTGACGGTACATGGCCCCGTCCATCGTCCCTTTGATGCGGTGAAGTTGTCCTGTCCCCTTAGCAGAAAAACACCCCCAAAGCATAATGTTTCCACCTCCATGTTTGACGGTGGGGATGGTGTTCTTGGGGTTATAGGCAGCATTCCTCCTCCTCCAAACATGGCAAATTGAGTTGATGCCAAAGAGCTTGATTTTGGTCTCATCTGAACACAACACTTTCACCCAGTTCTCCTCTGAATCATTCAAATGTTAATTGGCAAACTTCAGACGGGCCTGTATATGTGCTTTCTTGAGCAGGGGGACCCTGCGAGCACTGCAGGATTTCAGTCCTTCACGGCGTAGTGTGTTACCAATTGTTTTCTTGGTGACTATGGTCCCAGCTGCCTTGAGATCATTGTCAAGATCCTCCCATGTAGTTCTGGGCTGATTCCTCACTGTTTTTCTGGATTTTTACTTTTGTTATTTTGTCTCTCACTGTTCAAATAAACCTACCATTAAAATTATAGACTGATCATGTCTTTGTCAGTGGGCAAATGTACAAAATCAGCAGGGGATCAAATACTTTTTTCCCTCACTGTATTATGGATGGTTTACTTTCTGTTTACTTTGCGTTATGAATTAATTTTGGCTTTGAATTAAAATGAATACAAATATGAATATGGTTAGCGGACACACAAACACACCAATAACACAAACACATAGGTCTAAACACACTGATTGTCCCTGGCTCTTTTCATGGGTTTCTCAGTGATTGCATCCGATATGTATATCAGCTGATTGCGGGTAAAGCACAAGCTGTTCTGCAGCCAGCATTCCTCCATGCCTGTTCTTCCATGGTACGGCTGCCCTGATCCAATAAAGCCCAGCTCATCTCATAGCCTCCATGTGAATGTCTCCTCTGCCGTGCCATGCCGTGCACCAGGCTGTACATAATACCTCCTGTACAAGCATGACTGCCCCCCCACCCCCACACACCACCAGCTCCCCTTAATCCTGTACCACCCCAGCTCAACTTCCCTGCAAACTGTAGTTAGCCTTGACATGGAAGATAAGCTTACACACACACACACACACAAAGAGGAGGCAGGGAGTTCAAGTGGCCCCTAAACCAATAACCATGCACCCTCTCACGCTATCACAGGCTATCCCATAATGCCTTTGTTCTTAGGAGGGAGTCACAGACTCACTGACACCTCATCAGCCCACCACCTGATCCCAACCACAAACACCTGCCTAGCTGCCTTCCATACAGGGTGGAAAATCTGTTTTATATATCCCACCCACAAACACCTCACCCCAACCCTAACCCCTCCACAGGTCCAGGGATGCATAGATGATCCAATTAAGGTGGCCCACAGAGAGACAGCCTCTCCCCTCTCCTCTCCCTGTCAATGTGGCCATCTCATCTTTGTACCTACTGACTCATAACCCTGTGTAGTGACAGCTCCATACAGGGTGAGCCAACGGGCCCACCACCAGCCTCCAGCTCCACAGCCAGGCCCCTCTGTCCATACCTCTGATTAGGCCCGGGTGACAGAGGGGTGGCAGAGGGGTGGCAGAGGGGTGGAAGGGTTTGCAGAGGCACCCAGGACATGAAGAGGCTCTGGACAGGTGGTGGGCAGGGAAATGCTGTGGAAGGTAATCTTCACTGGGTGAGCTCACAGAATACACAGCGACTGGGATAACTAGGGCCTTCTACTGAACAGAAATATAAACGCAACATGTAAAGTGTTGGTCCCATGTTTCATGAGCTGAAATAAAAGATCCCAGAATTGTTCCATTCACACAAAAAGCGTGTTTACATCCCTGTTAGTGAACATTTCTTTTTTGCCAAGATAATCCATCCACCTGACAGGTGTGGCATATCAAGAAGCTGATTAAACAGCATGATCATTACACAGGTGCACCTTGTGCTGGGGACAATAAAAGGCAACTCTAAAATGTGCAGTTTTGTCACACAACACAATGTCACAAATGTCTCAAGTTTTGAGGGTGTGTACAATTGGAATGCTGACTGCAGGAATGTCCACCAGAGCTGTTGTCAGAGAATTTAATGTTCATTTCTTTACCATAAGCCGCCTCAAAACGTTGTGATAGAGAATTTGGCAGTACTTCCAACCTGCCTCACAACCGCAGACCACGTGTAACGTGTAGGCTGTCATTGTAAATAAGAATTTGTTCTTAACTGACTTGCCTAGTTAAATAAAGGTTAAAAAAACACACACAAAACACACCAACCCAGGACCTCCACATCCGGCTTCTTCACCTGTGGGATCGTCTGAGACCAGCCCCCCGGACAGCTGATGAGTAGTATTACTGTCTGAAAAAAAGCCCTTCTGTGGGGGAAAACTCTGATTAGCTGTCACTGCCCAGTCATGTGAAATCCATTGATTAGGGCCTAATTTATTTATTTCAATTGACTGATTTCCTTATATGAACTGTAACTCAGTAAAATCGTTAAAATTGTTGCATGTTGCATTTATATTTCTGTTCAGTATATGTGTAATTACTTTGTGTGGTGTCATTGTCTGTGATGTGGTGTACACACAAACAAACACGATACAGTACACATCTTTCTTTAGTGTTGAATATACAGCAGTCAGCACAGCAGACACAGTCCCTCTTACTTCCCCCTCTGTAGAGGCATTAGTGAAATGATGCTGTAGAAAGTAAGAGAGAAGACAAATGCCTTGTGCGGTCATTGTAACCAAATAGGCCAAGTGGAAGATAAGGGTATGAGGTATGAATTATGAACAGAGTTCTGCTCCTCCAGTGAGGGTTGGAGGGAGGAGGAGAAGAGGAGAAAGCGTTTATCCTTGGTAAACATTGAGAATCACTCTTCGCCCAGATGGAAGGAAGGATGGAACTCTCTGGTCAGTCAGAAGCACCAGTGGAGATAAACCAAAGTGACATCAATGCTGCATTGTGAAGGCTCAACATTCTTCCACTCTCAGACTCGCTTCTGCTCTCTCTCTCTCTGTGTCTCTCTCTTGCTTGCTCCCTCCCTCTCTCTCTTTCTCTTTTCTCTCAAGGGCACCTTGTGGGTGAATAGAGACATCTCTCTGCCTCTCCCTCTATATCCATCTCTCTCTCTCACCCTCTCTCGCCACATGCCTCTCTTCCTCTGTCTACCGATTATCAATGCAACACCTCTAATGAGATCCATCAGCCCACACCTCCTCCTCTCCCTCCCTCCCTCTCTCACCCTCTCCATTTACACAGAGAGACAGAAACAGAGAGACAGAGTAATTGGGGATTAAAATAAGATGGATGTGCCTGTACGACCTGCTCAAGTGCACCCTGGGAGGGGGGGGGAGAAGGGAGGGGGAGGCAGAGGGGTGTGGGGTGTGGCATGTACTATATAACCCCTGCCACCCCCAAGGGTCTCAACTCACTCGAAGCTCAAGTCAAAACAAACATTGTCATTTCTACAGTATGTATGCACTGTCAACAAACATACAATGCATGTTTTAACTCCAGCAAACTGGCCCACACCAAACAGACCCAAGGAGATAACTCTCTCTGTAGCCCTTTCCTGCAGTCAAGTGACCTAGTGGCCTCATGGGTGGAATTGTATCAATATTTTTCATAATTTCATAATTAACCAACATGTATATTTTTTTAACGCAGAAAATCCTGTGTTTTTATGTCAAACGGTTCTGTTATATTTCAGTCTTCTGTTATGTATATAAAGTGTAATATTGGGATGTAAACTCAAAATTGAATACATTTCAACTCTATATCTAACATTGTACTGGTGTCTTCTTTTTTTGTGAGGTGTATACTTTTGTTTCAAAGTAGATTTGTTTACGACTACCAAGAAACACTCTGTGTGCAGTCGACCGAAACATTACATCACATGGACATGATGGGTCACTGATCATACATTTTTCCTTATCCTATTTTTCTCCAACCTGGAATTCCCCCAGAGGTAGGGGTCACTGTCCATCCAAATGGCCTACAGGAGCGTGAGACAGGATCTGAGACGGGTATACACACACCCTTACACGTCATGACCAGAGTGACTGCAGGGGTAACAAGTACAAATAACATCACCTTACATACCGCATACCTCTTGTTAAACCCCACTTGTCTTCAACATCCCTCAAAGACAGCTTTCTTAACATGATGAGAAAGAGAAGCGGGACAGGGGGACAATAATGAGGAATGATAGTAGAAACACAATCCGTTCTTTACAGAAGGAGGAGGGAGAGGGACAGGTGTCCAGTCATTTTTCAGCTGAGAGCTGATCCCATAGATGACATGCCATGATAGCTCTGTGTCTGCCTTTGCAGGGGCCTATTTTTAATGTTCAAGAGCGAGCAGCGAGCAACATTGAACAAATCTCCCCCTGCTGCCACCACCGGTTCAAAAAAACGCCTTTATGGCGACTAATCTGTCTTATTGTCAGTGTTAACATGTCAGGCTGCGAGCCGCTGAGAAATACGCAGTGACAGGTACCAAGAAATAGCCTGTCTGTTATTTTTTTCTGTTTGCGGATTTTCTAACAGGGAGCGAGGAGGTGGAAAAAAGTCATTATTATTCCTCATGCACCATGTTGTCTCAGCTTGCCTCAAAACCCCATAACACCATACAAAACGTATGTTCAAACAGGTGACAGGAATCTTTTGGTCTTAACCCCCTTGGCATTTCAGTGTTGTCTACAGCAAGCCAGGACCAGATCCGCCCAACATCAAAGGCTATTGTGGCTAATACCAGCATGACAGGGATTGAAGAGTTATCAATATCCCATCCATAACGCCAGGTCACTGGGATGTCAATGGCAGGTGATGACCACTGACCTCTAAGAAGACAGCTGGACTATAGTTCCTTTAAAGATGCAGTCTGGGACCTTAAGCACTTACACATTTTTAACATACTGTACGAATTGGGATTCGTAACATATCACACGAATTGCAACAAAATACATATTATTATTATTTTTGCAGGATGTAACATATCATAAGAAATGGATGACGTAGTACACAATTGTGCACAATTTCTTCCGGGGACCCGTTTTGGCTCGTGAGCACTACATTCAAAACTACTAGCTGGCTCGTGAGCACTACATTCAAAACCTTTGGAGCATCACTTGAAGAGGAGACAGAGGAATGGGATGGGCGATACAGAAACGTCTGCAGGGGAACAATGGCTGTCTTCCATCAGAAAAGTGCCATTCCTTGCTTACCAACACTGTAACAAAATTGATGAAAATGAAAGAAAAATGAAAACTACATAGGGTGCTAGGAATACTATCTGAAGCCAAGCATTGTGATCAAGTACAACAAAGAAGAACAGGAAACCAACATTAGAAATGTAGGTTTTCATTGGTTAACAGTCACCCAGTCATGGCCAGTTGTCTCTTTTCAGATAGTCTGTTATAATCAACGATGCGGTGCAGAGTGCATCCACCACAAGCCCCCTTGACATGGACCACTGCTGAAGCCCGTCCCCAACTATCACATCACCCATAGGGGGCTGGTGAGAGGGAAGTGACTGCCAGAAAGGCCAACAGCCTAAAAATACTGACCACAGCCTACATAGATAAGTCCAACTATATACTGGCTGTTAATGGCTGTCAAAACAAGGTTTGAATCTGTGAAACGCAGTAACAAAATGGCCTGTCCAATATCAGACATCTTGTTTCCTCACAAGGGAAATCTTCACAAATATAAACAGAAGTGAATACCTTGACTAGTATTGCAATGTTTGTGATCTGGGCCTAATGGATTTATTTGTCACCTAAGTGTTGTGCTTTGGCTGCCTTGTTATATCTCCTTCACCTTTACCTCATTCAATTGTCTGAAATGCTCTACAGATCTAAACAATCACCAGGGACAGTGTTCTTTTCAAAGAAATGTCTTTACCCAGTTGCCAGTCAAACCAACTACTAGTACTTTGTTCAATAGTTAAGGCACTGTGGCCTCACTCGTCCTTCTCTTTCTCTCTATCCTCTCTAAATTTTTCCTCATCCGTTTCTCTGCAGCCTGCGCAACCCCCTCTTCCCCTCTCCCCCTACACCCCTCCCAATGAAAGCTTATCATCGACACACACAACACCTTTCCCTGCATCCCCATCGATCTCCTTATTGAAATGAGCCTCGTTTTCCGTCTCCTTCCTGACATTTTTTTTCTCTCCTTTTCTTTCTTTTCTCTTTTCCTCCTTTCCAAACTGACAGGCTGCGCACATTTTGGCAGCTTGCTGTTCGCCCTTAATTCTTCACCAGACTTCCTCCCCATTAACAAACGCACAAGGATTATGGGGTATATAAGGCTATTGATATAACCCTGTAGTGTCCAGTGGTTAGCCACCTTTAGGTATCAGATTTGGAGGGAAAGGTGTGGACATTGGTGCCATTTGTATTGGAACATATTAGCTAGCTCTTGTTCATAGATTAATAATTACCAGTTGAAAAGGAAGCTCACTATCATCATTATAGAGCACCTCTCTAAGCTTGCTATGATCAGGCCCTCAGAACAGCCCCTCAGACTGCCAGTGGAAGTCCCTATTTAGTAGGAGGGGGTAACTCCCCCCCTGGGTTTTTGATCACGTTAGACCACCAACTATTCCCTTTAGGGTGGTGTATTGCACAAATCTACAAGCCGACACACATTGTCTTACATCCTTAAGTCAATTGCCAAGTCAACCAAGTCGCTTCCTCCTGGGATGAAAGAGTTTTTTCTTTTCTGTTCAGTTTCCTGAGTTGAGCCATACAGAATAGCAATGCGTTCCCTTTTCCCTTCTCCCTCCTCGCCTTCCACTAATGCAGTAAAACATATATTCAGCCCAGAGGAGGGAGAGAAGGAGAGAAAGAGAGCGAGAGAGAGAGAGAAGAGGAAAGAGAGAGAGAGAGAGAGAGAGAGAGAGAGAGAGAGAGAGAGAGATAGAGGAAAGAGAAAGAGAGAGAGGGATGGAAGAGAGCAGGTCTTGAATCTCATCCCCCCCAGAGATCAACTGTACAAACTTCTCCATGAGTGCTCTCTCTCGCCCCTGTGCGCTCAGAACCAGCCAAATCGATGCCCAGGCATGTGTGTGTTTGTGTGTGTGTGTGTGTGTGTGGGGGGGGGGGCAAAGGGACTGAGGGTGATAAGAAATTCCTCAGATCTGATATTCCTAAATGTCAACGTGGCATGCTGAGTCTCTTGACACTGTCTTAAGGAATATAAAGATATCTTGGTAGAGGGAGTTCCCCCCCCCCCTCCCTTTCTCTCTCTCTCTTGCTCCCTCTCTCCCCCTCTCGCACTCTCTCTATTCAATTCAAATTGCTTTATTGGAATGACATAACAATAATAATAATAATCAAGATCGTTAATGGGACAATCAGTAAGAACAACAATCAAGTGTAAAAAAGAACCATACAATGGACAATAACAATGGCATAGAGGACATATGCTGGTTGGTTTGTCTGTCAGAAACTGCCCCTGATTTTAGGACAGGCAGCAATGTAGTGTGCTGCCAACCCACAGCTCTCTACGTCCTCCCCCAACAGCATGGGTAGCCTCTTCTCATCAAAGAGGTCTTTGAAACCTTGAATAATGGCTTCAAATTTGGGGAAATGACACTCTCTATGTGTTTTATGGTGGTTACACAGCCTTTCCTCTACTGGGAGCCAGGTTTTCCTGTGTCTACCCTTCTCAATGGCAACCCTTCTCCTCTCTCTCTCTCCCTGCATATTCTCTGGCCTCTCACTACGCTATGCCACAACGAGCCTTTTCATCACTAATTTCCCTTCCCTTTTTCGTCGCTCCATGATTACACTTTAGATTTGGTGGCCTTAAGAACATGTGAGCCCTTTTCGGAATAGAGGACATCAAACAAGCTACTACTATGAAAGTTAAACCATTGTACAAATGCCAACAAAGACCTATTAAAGTACCATAAAAGGATAGGCCTATTCTTTCCATAATTCAACCATTATCTAGCCTCCCCCATATTCTAACCTACATGGGACACAATGTGCATGAGGAAGAACTAACCTGTTTGTGTATCCTACCATGATAGCACGTCTAGTGACACCATGATACTGTTTGCGTGGGATGAAGGCCCATTGTGTTTTTATTAGTCTCTCTGGGGGTGATTAAATTGTGGCCTTCAGTTAACTCACTCAAGAGCTGCTCTCTGAATACTAAACCTACTGAGCACAGAATGTTGGCCAACTATTGCTCAGTCAGGCCCTGGCTAATTTGATTACAGCAAGTGCAGATTGTCTAGCAGTTGTGTATGTATGCTTCGAGATTTAGGTGGCTAGATATTCACAAATGCTTTAGTCAAGATGGGTCAGACAAAGCATTGACTGCGGTATTAGATATTTATTTGACTGTTTCCTGTATCAATCTACATCCCCTATCCCCTATCTCTCTCCCACTCATTTTCTCTCCCTCACTCCTTTAGGACATTAGGGATAAGAACAGTATAGGACAGATGGGTCATTCCACCAATTCGGTGCCTTTTGAGATGCTTAACTTGGTCAACAACAAAAAACATTTGATTTCACCTCATTTTAACATTCTGTCATAAAGAGCACATGTTAAACTTATTTATTTATTTTTATTCCCATCTCAAGAGATTAAAGAAAAAATGACTATAGTAAGTGCCTATTAAGTGCCAAATAAAGTAACAGGGTTGACCATAACAGGGTTGACGATTTCATCTTAAAATCAGCCATAAATCCCCTTGTGACAGGGTTGACGGCTCAGTTTTCCGCCACAAAACACCAGAAAATGGCCAAAAGCTCACCTGCTTTTACACTATGATTTTACTATTAGATGTTCAATGTTTCTACTGAAGAAATTATTTAAAAAATAAAATATTCATCATATTAAAACGAGAGTTCAGTTCCTGTAACAGGGTTGACCTTAAAATGAAGGACAGGATTTATTTTCTCCTTAAAATGAATCACTAATAACATGAAATAAATAATAATATTCAGAAATGACTTTGCAACAAAATAACTAGGGCTTTACAAGGATGGTGAAAGACTTTAACAAGTCTTTATTCATATTAAAAATCTGATTTATTAAATTCTCCATGTGGTCTATATTAAACGGCACTTAATTGAATATAAGAGACTTTTAAAAGTCAATATTGGTGCACAATTTCTACTTAAAATATCAAAAGGCACTCATTTCGTGGAACGACCCAAATAAACATTTTTGCATCCTATACATTTTTTCCCATCTCATGTAATACAATGCAAAATACACAAAAAGCCTGGTTTATTTGAGACTGTCTCTCTTAGTGTGAGATAGATTTTGGCTTCGCGCCTCTCTGCAGCAGGCTTCTTCTGTAAATCGGCTTTCTTTGGCCGTGACAGTCATTAGCCTTGGCCCTGGCAGTAATCCTCTGGTTTCTGTCTCTAATAGAGGTAGAGAGGGTTAGCCCAGCACCACTCACTGCACTGTTCCATAGCACACCAGGGAGGGGAGGCATAGGCAGCCTGAGGCCGTCCAAGGACTGATGCTGTTACTACTGATGTAAACCCAGAAATACTCCCTTCACTTTTGTTTTCTTTCTTTTTCTTTGTCTTTCTTTCTTTTCATTCTACATTTTTTCTTCTTATTTCTTTATTTTTCTTTTATCGTTCTTTCTTTTCTGTCATACTGTTACTATCTTGAAACACTGTCTCTCTAACTCTCCATGGCATTCCATGCATGTTCTGTTTGCATGCCTACCTGTCTGTCTCTTTATCAGGCAGTTTGTTAGTCTTTCATTTGTTCAGTTTCTTTTTATCCAGATCACCTCTATTCTCTCATCTCCTGGCTGTCCTTGTACCTATCCTCTCTCTTGGTGAACTCACTTAATCTCCTTCAGTTCAGCACCACTGTGAAAAATTTCTGTATCTGTAAAGAATTCTTTGTTAGACTTTGAATGCCTTCGGCCAGGTTTGTACAACAGCTTCCAGGCGGGTACGGGTACAGGACATACAGAGCAAATCACACCCACGCGTGCGCACGCCCACAGAGGTAACGGTGGCGGTGAAGATGAGAGAGGGAAATACAATCACAAATGAAAGAGCTCTAGCCATAGAGAGAGAATACAAGAGTTCACCTCTCACCCTGTGTGCCCCAGAGGCAGCGCCGGGCCACAGGGCCTGCTACTGATAATCAATCACCCCTCAGTCAAGGCCCAAAATTAATCAATCAATTAAAAACCCACACAAACCCACACTCCTGTAATCAATCAATCCCAACCTCCACGGAGCCCTAGTGAAAGCACACCCTCAGATCTATAAGCTTCAACCCATGTGTACCAGGCAGCTCAGAGAGATAGGTGCCTGAGACGGAGTTGTACCAGCACAGAGAGAGAGAGAGAGAGAGAGAGAGAGAGAGAGAGAGAGAGAGAGAGAGAGAGAGAGAGAGAGAGGGGCTGAGACAGTGAGGCTGACTGTCCCACCACAGACTAGAGCAGAGACCCCACTGGCCTCCGTCAGCCCAGTCAGAGCCTGAATATTCATGTGGAGGATTCGGGTGGCATGGAGGTACTCAGTTATTCATTAGCCCTCTGTAAAAAGAAACACACCGTGATCCCACTGCGATGGAATATTAATATCTTCCATTAATAAAATATCCCCCCTCCTTACTTAAAGCACTGTCACAAAGTTTTGGGGCCGTCTCACATTTACAGGACTGGGCTCTCAGGGTGGGACCCATGAAAGGGATGCGGAATAATTTTCTTAAGGTACAATTGTAGACTAAAGTTCCTAAACCATTTGCCACCATCACCAGGTCCACTGAGAAGGTATACTCATTCCTCGTTTGAACAATGTGTGAAAAGGAGGAGAGGAGAAATGAGAATAGTCCTATACTCAGAGGGGATTAATGTTTAATTCTGAGCTGCCTGAAAGTCTTCTGACATTTCATCATTGTTATAAGTGCTGAATACATGGCACCCTCTCTAGGGTAAAAACTGAGATGTGCATCAAGATGGTTATACATTTTACTAGCACTGGATCTATGTTCATAACCCAATAACCCCATCCCTAGCTATTGCACTCACTAACAACAAAGTAATTAGCTTAACCATCATATTAACGTAAATCATTATCAATGCCCTCAATAAGACAACCAACACCTTGACTCTAGTTGGTCCATAACCAAAGCCTTAACCCTAACAGTGACCCATAACCTTAACCGTAATCAATATTTTAGTTTCATCCTCATATCATACTGACCTTGACTCCAAACCCAACCCTAAGTTAAACTGTAACTTGAGGCTCTAACCTACACAGTAATACATGCAGAAGTAGAACAGCGATGGTAGACTGCACACTGAGGCCTGAGAGATAAACAACAAAAAACATGTCCTTCACATGGCTTCCACCCCACGGAGGGAAAGGTCAGAGAAAACAGAGTGAATAAACAAACAATGAAAAAGCACTAGCACACCACCATGGCACGGACCAGGAGTCTATTAGATCCCTGACAATACCCAGTGGGCCAGGAGCGGGAGAGCATTGTGCCTGTGGTGAGTAAGTGAGATGACGAGAGAGATCTTGAGAGAGAGAGAGAGAGAGAGAGAGAGAGAGAGAGAGAGAGAGAGAGAGAGAGAGAGAGAGAGAGAGAGAGAGAGAGAGAGAGAGAGAGAGAGAGAGAGAGAGAGAGAGAGAGAGAGAGAGAGAGAGAGAGAGAGAGAGAGAGAGAGAGAGAGAGAGAGAGAGAGAGAGAGTTCAACTACCTGTCACTCCTGTCAAACACTTCCTGTCAGAGCCCAGACGCAGCAGGGTGGCATCAGTAGTGGCGGCTGCTTTCGGGGGCGAGGTGACAGGTGAAGAGTGGCTAGTCTTCCTGGCGTTACAGCCTCTGTCACAACACATCCCAGAGTCCCAGGCAGAGACTACAGGACACCGCTGGGCCAACTGGGTCCTCTGGGACACTGTTCAGGGAGAACAACCACAGCAGTCACAGTCTCAGGGACTACTAGTCTGAGGCACAGGCCCAGGGACTACTAGTCTGAGGCACAGGCCCAGGGACTACTAGTCTGAGGCACAGTCTCTGGGACTACTATTCTGAGGCACAGTCTAAGGGACTACAAGTCTGAGGCACAGTCTCGGGGACTACTAGTCTGAGGCACAGTCTCGGGGACTACAAGTCTGAGGCACAGTTTCAGGGACAACTAGGAACACTAGACATGTGGGTGTGGGTTTCTTTTTTGTGATCCTCTTGGAGCACAGTACTTGAACTTGTGCCATATAATCTGCTTGATTACTCACTTTTTAAGATTTTTTAAAATAGAAAACGACGGGTAATTGCACTCCTGTGTATTTGGTGGTGAGTTGAGGTGAGGAGTGCTGTGTTGTTTTACCTTGGTGTCTGCCTGGACTCAGCTAGGCTTGTGGCGATGCAGGAGCGAGCAGCATTATCACCCCAGTAACAGGCCTCACCTGCAGGCAGCAGCAGTAGCTAGAGTGAGGGGTGCGACCAGCTCGATCGCAACGCAGCCAACTCTGGATCAGAGGGAGAGAACGGAGAGAAAAACAGACTCAGATGGGGATTTGGAGTTTAGAGAGTTGAGAGAAATGTCTGTGTGTCTGAGGAACATGAAGAAACTGTGGCGGAAGGAGCTCTAGCATGACCGTTGGAGTTCAGGAGGCCAGAGACCGATACAGACCAGCGATCTGTGACGGAGCTGACTTTCTCAGAGCTGAGGCCGGAGCAGAGCCATGGTGATACACTACACTACACCACGCCAACTGACTCATGGAAACAGGATCAGTTTCTCTGGCCCCAAGGGGGGGTCCACTGAAGAAGGAAGCATTGACATGCCTGCATTCAGCATCCCCACCTCGCTCAGGGGGTAAGAGCATAGAGAGAGATTAGGGATTGAGTTGAGCTTTGGTTGATTTGTTGTTGTTTCATTTTTTAGCCATCAGCCAACTGAGGTTCCAGGCAGGCAGGGTACAGCTAGCTCTCAGAGGTAGTTCCAGCTCCCCTCATCCTTAACCCTCCCCCTGGGGAACACCTGGCACCTCCTTCAAACAGGCAGGCAAACTGAAATAGGGACTGGAAGTGGGGGGAAAAAACACAAGGATATCTCCAAAGAATGGTCTGGAATTCCTGGGCTTATTGCCACTCAGAACATGGGCATGTAGGATATGGCAATGAGGAAGGATGGAAGAGGTTTGAGGGTTGACGTAAGAACTGGTGGTTTGGAAGAGAAGAATCTGAATTGGGACACAAATCAGCACTATAGAAAAAGAATGGTTATCACAACGTGCAGATTCTCTCTCTGACTTTCTGTCTCTCAGTTCCTTCCCATTCCTAGGGGCCTTAATGTCCATGGGCCATGCTTGCTTGCGACTTGAGTTCCGTTCTCTAAACTGACTGACAAAGGCTCTGAAAGCTTTGAGATTGAAACTTTTAAAAGGAGAAACCCAATTGCTTAGCACTCTGTCTCTGCCTCTATCCCTCATTCTGTTTCTACAAAATGCTTGAGTTGTCACCACAGTCTCCCGGGCTTCTTTAATAAACGCTACAAACGAAAAATGGCTCGCTTTTGAGTCACAGAGTGTGACTGGTTTAAAACCATAGGGATTCTGGTGTAATCCTGTAGACACAAACTTACCCAACGTTATAGTCTTCTGCCTTGTCATTCTGCAGCCCAGTGAGGGAACCTATAGAAGATAAACTAAGTAGCATGAAGGAGCAATGGCAACCAAAAAGAACCCATAGCACAACTTATCTTTTTCAGAGCCCTACCTCATACATGTGAGAGTGGGAGACCCATATATTTCAGTAAACCCCTATTTAATACCCCTAAAATAGCGTGAAATTTGGGTTACTTACACTGAGAGGTCCTCTCAAATATGGATGATCAAGGGAATTGGCAGGCTTTCACGTTTAAGGCTTGCGTCAAGTGAACAGGTTGTGCAGGAACTCCAGAGGAAACTCAAGCAGCTTCTGACACATCAGGGAAAATCTCAGATTCATGTCAACCTTGTCTCCGCAATGTGAACAATTCAAGGGACACGTTTTACAGTAATTCCAAAATAAGGCTCCTGACCCCTCACATATTGAGGAATAGTCAAATACCTTCTTTGGTTGAACCTCAAAATAAAAACTGAGCAAAATGCCTCTTAGTGGGTTTCAGATATACTAAAACGGCAAAAAAATACGACTCTATAAACCTTTCCTCTCCTCTTGTTTTTAAAAAAACATATATTTTAGCAGACAGCTGTCTGAGACAAGATGCTGCTTCCGCTGGAGACCCTGCTCCTTTCGCTCACTCTCCGGGCTTGCTTGTTACCATGGAAAAGCTCATAAATGGGGCAGATAACAGTTCAATGAGGGAGCAGAGACTTTGGAGGGTCTGGAGGGAGGCAGCAAGTTTCCGGGGCCCCTCCTGTTAAACCCTCAATCTCTTTTGATGCATAAAAACTGAAAAAGAGAGAGGAGCTAGAGAGAGAATAAAAATGAGAGTAGGGAGTAAGGTAAAGTGGGGGAGAGGTGGAAAATAATGACATTTAGAAAGCTAAATCAAGCTACTTTTTAAATTCTATCTCTGGTGATCCTTCTAAATGTTGGAAAACAGCAAATACACTGAAGCGTACAAATTCCTCTTCTTCCCTGCCTAAGCAAGTTATATCTGACTCTGGCATCATAACTGAGAAGAATGTGATAAGTGATGCTTTTAATCATCATTTTATCTCAGCAGGCTTTTTATTTGAGAGAAACGGTAGTTTAAGTGACCCTGGTAAGTCAATCGACTGCTTCCCTCTACCAGCCTCTAGCTAACCCGTCAACTTCTAGTGAAATTTTGTTTTAATTTCAACAATTTACTATCTGTGATGTGCTAGATGCCTTGCTTAAGATTGATGTAAAAAAGAAAATCCACTGGGGCTGATATGCTTGATATATTTTTGCTGCAGCTCTCTGCCCCCCTGATTTCTGAATCATTAACCCATATTTTTTACCTGATGATTATATCTGGTACTATCCCCAAGGTTTTGTTCTCTAGGGCGAATAAAAATAAGTCTAATGATTTAAGCATATGTGACCCGTTTCAGAAAACTAGGCGTATGTCGTAAGTCATGACTTCATAGGAGAGCCATTTACATTTTAGTCATTTAGCAGACGCTCTTATCCAGAGCGACTTACAGTTAATGAATGCATACGTTTATTTTTTTTTATTTTTTTTATACTGGCCCCCCGTGGGAAACGAACCCACATCCCTGCCGGCCAAACCCTCCCCTACCTTGGACGACGCTGGACCAATTGTGCGCCGCCCATGGGTCTTCCGGTTGCGGCCAGCTGCGACAGAGCCTGGACTCGAACCAGGATCTCTAGTGGCACAGCTAGCACTGCGATGCAGTGCCTTAGACCACTGTGCCACTCGGGAGTCATTTGAATGTTTTTCATTTGTATTTTATTTTTTATGCGTATTTTGGCAGAAATGCCTTCTGGAACATGTGAACTTTCATGTACCTTAATAACAAACTTGTATGCCATCTGTAAATGACGCGTTCTGTCTCCTAGAGATGAACGTACTTTGGTGCGAAAAGTGCAAATCAATCCCAGAACAACAGCAAAGGACCTTGTGAAGATGCTGGAGGAAACAGGTACACAAGTATCTATATCCACAGTAAAACGAGTCCTATATCGACATAACCTGAAAGGCAGCTCAGCAAGGAAGAAGCCACTGCTCCAAAACCGCCATAAAAAAGCCAGACTACGGTTTGCAACTGCACATGGGGACAAAGATCTTACTTTTTGGAGAAATGTCCTCTGGTCTGATTAAACAAAAATAGAACTGTTTGGCCATAATGACCATCGTTATGTTTGGAGGAAAAAGGGGAAAGCTTGCAAGCCGAAGAACACCATCCCAACCGTCAAGCACGGGGGTGGCAACATCATGCTGTGGGGGTGCTTTGCTGCAGGAGGGACTGGTGCACTTTTTTATTTTATTTTATTTAACCTTTATTTAACCAGGTAAGTCAGTTGAGAACAAGTTCTCATTTACAACTGCGACCTGGCCACAAATAGATGGCATCATGAGGAAGGAAATTAATGTGGATATATTGAAGCAACATCTCAAGACATCAGTCAGGATGTTAAAGCTTGGTCGCAAATTGGTCTTCCAAATGGACAATGACCCCAAGCATACTTCCAAAGTTGTGGCAAAATGGCTTAAGGAAAAAAAAGTCAAGGTATTGGAGTGGCCATCACAAAGCCCTGACCTCAATCCTATAGAACATTTGTGGGCAGAACTGAAAAAGCATGTGCGAGCAAGGAGGCCTACAAACCTGACTCAGTTACACCAGCTCTGTCAGGAGGAATGGGCCAAAATTCACCCAATTTATTGTGGGAAGCTTGTGGAAGGCTACCCGAAACATTTGACCCAAGTTAAACAATTTAAAGGCAATGCTACCAAATACTAATTGAATGTATGTAAACTTCTGACCCACTGGGAATGTGATGAAAGAAATAAAAGCTGAAATAAATAATTATCTACTATTATTCTGACATTTCACGTTCTTAAAATAAAGTGGTGATCCTAACTGACCTAAAACAGGGAATTTTTACTAGGAATTGTGAAACTGAGTTTAAATGTATTTGGCTAAGGTGTATGTAAACATACGACTTCAACTGTAGTCTAGCTAGCTACATTTTCAGATATTACACGTTTATAACTTCACACTCAAGCTAAAGTGTACTGTTAGCTGGCTGGCTCCCTAGCTAACGTTACGTGTATGACGTTATTATTTGTATCCCAGAACCGTTTGCTTTGCTAGTTAGAGCCTAATGCTATCTAGCTAACATTGAACCTGGTTGATTAGCTCCCAGCAGATTCATGCGGAGTAGTAACGACATGATTTGGCACTAGCTATGTTCATTGTTGTTTAACTAGCTAACGTTAGCTAACATAACGTGATGTGTGTGATATTACACGTTGTTTACCTAGCTAGCTACATGTTTTAAGCTAAAGTGTACAACACCCGTTGAATATGGCGGGTGTCAGTAAACGTCGGCAAAAAAAAGGTAATGAAATTGTTGCCAGAAGAGCTGCTTAGGCTGTTTTCATGTTATCCAGAGGTAAACAAATAATTGGCCAGTGTCAAGTGTGCACTCTGAACGTTCTGGGAGAGCGAAACAAGATGGGTGGGGCTAAAGCTTAAGAGGGTGTGAACGATGCTGAATGGGTGTAGACAAAGAAGAGCTCTTCACAAATGCCATTTTCTCAAAAGTGAGTTTACAGTTTATCAACGTTCAAAGCAGAATTACTTTCCCATTGTTCCTCAAAAATGTATGATATACCATTTTGTAGCTCTGAGTCTCTACTTTTATCCAAAGTAAAAAAAAACATAATTTCAAATGTTGCTACATAAAACCAAATCCAGGTGGTGAGTCACATATGCACATTGGATGGTGTCCATATTGATCTGGGCATCTGGATAGATGAAAAGCTGTCTTTTAAAAAGCATATTGATGAGTTAGTTAAGAAGCTGAGAATAAAAATAGGCGTCTTTTATAGAAATAGGTCCTGCCTCTCACTAAATAGTAGAAAGCAGATTATTCAGTCGACATTCCTATTGGTCCTAGACTATGGCGATATCATCTATATGAACGCAGCTGCCACTTCAGTTTATCATAGTGCACTGTGCCTTATTACAGGCGACAATTTTAGTACTCATCATTGCATTCTCTACCAGAAAGTTGGTTGGCCCTCTTTGATGTCACGTAAATTGATACATTGCTATGTTTTAATTTATAAATCCCTTTTACAAAAAGTCCCACTGTACCTAACATCATTAATAAACTTTAGACATACAAGTTACCACACCCGGTCTCAGGGATGGCTAACTCTGGAAATTCCTTTTGTCTCTACTGAGTCAGGTAAAACAGCTTTTAGTTTTCTTGCACCTTATTTGTGGAACAATCTTCAAAAAGTTCTTAAATTGGATGTTCTGGTACCTCTAGGGCAATTAAGAAAGCTGATTGAGGACCTTATTACTGAAGAATGTGTTTGGTTTTTATGACTGTGTTTTTCTTTCCGTGTGTATTTTCTGTACTTTATGTCATTCAGGGCTCTGTAAAAAGAGACCTTGGTCTCAGTATGACTCCCTGATAAAATAAAGGTTAAACAAAAATAAAAAAGTGGCAGTTTGTAGTAAGAGTGGATGGGAGTTGGATGATTTGGTTTATTTTATTATTTGAACCCCTTTTTTTCTCACAATTTCAATTTCGATCTTGTCTCATCGCTACAACTCCCAACGGGCTTGGGAGAGGCGAAGATCGAGTCATGCGTCCTCCGAAACATGACCCGGCAAACCGTGCTCCTTAACACCCGCCCGCTTAACCCGGAAGACAGCTGCACCAATATGTCGGGGGAAACACTGTTCAACTGACGACCGAAGTCAGCCTGCAGGCGCCCGGCCCGCCACAAGGAGTCGCTAGAGTGTGATGAGTGTTGTCCTGTGCTGTGCCCCAATACAGTGTATAGTACCAACAACCCTGTGGGGAGGGCTCTGTGATTAACTGTGCTGGACAGTCACTCCGGGCAGAGCAGAACTGGGGCTCTTTCATACCAAACAGCCGTCCACCCAACCATCCCACAAATCAAAATGCAATTTAAAAAAGAAACAGGACAGTACATATGATGCATCCTGATCCTCTTTTAAGGTCATCAAATTTAGCATCTCCCATCCCATCCCCTTCTTCCAAGAAATTGGGAAATACAAAAACACACATTTCCACTATGAAGGTTGCTGGAAAACCAAACGTAGGAAAAGTAGGAGAGATGAAATATGCAAACAAACAGATGTGGATAAATAAGTAAATACTTAAGAGCTTGAAGCTTGTCAACAGATCAGCAGGGGAGATTGTGCTGACACCTCCACCTCATGTGATGTGAGAATTTGATCCACTCTCTTCCATTCTCGTTTCATTGGGGGCCTTGATGTGGCACTCTTTTCATTTCTCTGCCTGGTTTTGACTGATGCTGCTGCTGATGAGGGACTCCATTGCCTGTCTGTGAGAAACACAACCAGGGCAGTGTTGAGTCAGTGTAAAGCGAACACAATTGAATAGCAGCCATTTTGTCAAATTGGATCACATTTCCAAAGACAACTAATAGATGCAAATAAAAGGCAAAATCCTAACTCGAGATACACAAGCTTAACTTTTCACTTAAGTCTTCCATTGACATCAATTCATGATGTCAGAGTTAAGCATGTGCATCTCAAGTTAGGATCCAGCCCAAAGGCTTTAAAGTTAGGACAGAGAGTGGGTGGAAAAGGAAGTATTATTAGATTCGTCTTTGTCAACCCTATATCAGGCATTTACAGTGGCACTGTGACAGCCTAGCCTAGAGCCCATCGGGATAGATCACAAGTACAGCATCTGATTTCATCCTTCTCTCATTGTGGTCCTCTGTAGCTCAGCTGGTAGACCACCCATACACAAAAATGTATGCACGCATGACTGTAAGTCGCTTTGGATAAAAGCGTCTGCTAAATGGCATATTATTATTATTATTATTATTATTGTTAAGTAGTAAAAAATGAATTGGCTGAACAAAAGCAGGTGGAAATGGTCAAACATGGTGACTTGCTGTTTCTACCACCTAGCAGTCAGAACAGCGGCATTGACAAAGACAGGAAGATGTCAAAGGGGACAGGCTGTAGAATAAACATGGCTGACGGATGATGAAGAGTGAGGGTGTTTATGACCATTCTGGAGAGATTAATCCTTTCCAGACGCTGACTGCAGAGAAACAGGCAGGGTTACTGAGCAGACATTTTGGATCCTGCCATCCTGCCCTCCCAGTCCCTCTCCCTCTACCAGGACAGCAGTCGCCGTGATTGACATCATCCCAAGCCCTCTCTGATTACAGCACGTCTACCTTCCCGCCCATCCGCTATCTGTCTTCTATCAAACCCTGAACAGTAACACAGCAGTCTGACACACGCCCTCGCCACTCTGTCTCTGAGGAGCCAGCCAGAGAAGGATTGTTTTAGGGAGGGGCAGGAGATGTCACCATCAGAGAGGCTGGAGAGATAGAGGGTGTTAATTCATCTGGAGGCCGTGCCTTGATTTGTCACCATCACTGATAGTATACCCTGGCCTGACCTCCAAAACTGAGGTACACTGGTATATGTTTTGAAGCAAAATAGCCCATGAATACAGCAAACATCTTCTGTATGTCCTCTCACTATATGCCTCTCTCTCTCTCTCTCTCTCTCTCTCTCTACTGTCTGGTATAGTTTGAGGCTCCCAAGTGGTGACAGGGAGGGTTAGAGGCAAGATGGAGAGCGTGTGGGATGAAAGAGCGAGGAAGAAAATAGATGATATGGAAAAAAAATCACATTCAACTTTCAGGGGACTCCCAAGCAGTGGCCAGCTGAGAACACGACGGAGTACAACACTGGTCTCCAGGGAGTAGCAGACTCAGAGGGCAAGTTCAACAGCATGGCTAAATCCCACAAAACCCCTCTCTCGTCTCCTCCCTGGCCAGTCCAGCTAACAGGCCAGGCTGAGGCTGGAAGCTATTGACAGAAATAAAGTGTGCATTTTTTGTGAAGAAAAGGTCAGTCGGTAGCTCCCTTTTCTAAAGACTAAAGGCTGGTAGAGAATGGTATGGTGACTGAAGAGAAAGGGGGAGAGAGAAGCCATTTCAGAGATGCACTGCATTCTGTGTCGAATATAACCTTAACTGACATCGACCAATGGGAAATCAGTGGGCTGACTGATGCTGTGAGTGCCATCTAAAATACACCTTTATTGTCTCTCACACAGGCCAACTAGCCCGCACAGCCGTACAGACAAACAAACACTTCAATGAAATAAGAGGAAAAAATACAACTGGGTGCATTTAGTTTTATTGCTGGAGTGCCAGTGTTTGTTCCTCTAACTAACCCATGGGACATGTTACTGGGAGTTGAAATGATGCTATCAAGTCTGAAGGTGGAATTTAGGCAAATGGGAAGTTCGAGAAGTTACTTATTTTGACTTCTTCAAATGAAATCCCAAGTTCAAGAACATTGGGAAACTGCCGCACAATAAAACCCACAAAAAGTTTTTTAAAAAGGCAAAAAGATGTCACCTCATTTTACCAAAACATTTATGCCTTCATCAGAGCATCAAGAGATGTGCCAAAGCCATTGTTTTTTTTATATGCAGGTGCCTAGGTGAAAATTATAATTGCCCGCACCTGTGCAAGGGCGGTATATAGTTGTAATAAAAACATTAGTGAACCAACGATTGTTAAATACATATACAAATCCACAGAATAAACTCAATAAATAGCATTTAGGTATATTCATTATGTACTGTATATTCATGATGACATGTAGGACATTTAGGAAATGTTGGCTCATTTAATTACTTCCTATTGCACAGTAAAGCCTACAAAATAGAGACTTTGCAAGCCAACTCAATCTTTCATTCATTTTATCAGCCAGTTGACAACAGCCTTGAACGAGCCATGTCAATGGACAAGGAAGTGGAAGAAAAGAACATAACAATACGTTAACAGCTCACAGGGATATGAATACTGCACCACATTTATAAACAGCTCAACAACGTCCTACAGTGTCACTGTGACGTCAGGGATTGGGTGAGTTTGGGTTAGCAGATAACGTCACAAATTACCTTGAAGGGGCTGGTAGGGTGGTGTGACTCATGTCCCACCAACCCCCCTCTGATACTAACACAATCCATCCCTACATCTCTCTAACACCCAACCATCCCCAGGGCAGACCACACTGTCAACAGGGTCCTCCTCCACACAGGAACCGAGAGAGGGAAAAACTGTCCCTAAAAATATTAGTTTTGTAGATACAGACATGGGGGATAGATTGAAGAGGGAGGATGTTGGAGAGAAGAGGAGGAGCACAACCAAAAAGAGACAGGGTGAGAGAGACTATAATAATAACTATAACTAATAATAATTTACAACATGCCCTAAATGCTGGTCGAATTCCACTGTGACTCAAGTGAGGTCTTAATTTAGACCCAAATTAAACCCAGAAACACTGTATTTTATGGAATTGAGCCCACCGGTGTTATCAGAGAGAGGAGTGGGATCAGGAGAAATGAGTGGCTGCACCTGTGGAACACTTCCCTCTATAATAACCTGGTGGAAACATGTGCCTTTTTCCATGCACCATTAATTATATATTTTTTTCCCTCCCACTCCAGAGCGCAGGTAGATTAGTGGAAGAACATAGCCCAGGGGGGCACTCGGCTATTACACGACAGAGGCAGGCAGGCCAGGGAGGCAGGCCAGGGAGCGAGAGGGGAGCACGGGGTAAATCAAGATGCATCCCTGGGCTGATAGAGGCTGAATGGAACAGATAGAGTACATAGAGGAAGGTCTGCATCCATTATGGCTCAGAGTCACAGAGAGAGAGAAGAGAGAGAACAAGGAGTGCCATGTCAGCCTGCTTGTTGGTGTGCTGCTGCTGCTGCTGCTGCCTCATACACTGTACGGCTAATTGAGGCCATCTGATCTGACAGAAACTATCACCTATAATGTTTCCTGGAGAGAGGAAACAGGGACACACACTTCAGTCACACTTACATACATGGACTACACACAGACTTTTAAAAGAACATTGTATATGTACATTTGTATTATACACACATACGCACACAGACAACGATTCAACAAGGCATCAGGAAAGGCCTGACATCATAGTTACAGAATGTTCTTACGTGGCAGTGGCACTTCCCTCTTGCTGATGGGAGGGAGCATTGCTCTGCTCTTGTTTTTAACCAGAGCAAAAACGGATAGCACCGCAACTGTGTGGTAAAGCCCCAGTTCAACAGTAAAGTCACAGGACCAGTAATGTCAGAGGACCACTTCACTCCACAACTGCAACATTCCCGAATCGAGTGCCATTCCCTGAGCAATGGTGACGGCAATGTCACACTGTCATCTGAGCAGGACCAATCATCACACAGGCGTTCTTAATAGCGCTATAGATTAAACTGCAGAGGAACAAGATGCCAACAGATTAAAAAGAGAACGATAGGCTGGAAGATAAACGGCTTCCGATCGCCAGGCAATCATGCATATATTACTAGGATGAGCTTACGTATAATAACCAACCTTTTTTTATTTCTAAATGATCACTCACTCTGGGTGCTGTCATGTAGGAAGGGGGGTGGAGGGGAAGGAGTGATGTGGGCAAAGAGATGAGATGAGGAGAGGGTCGCTGCTGTCTACTCAATCACATCAGCGTCAAGGGTATTGCCCTGACGCTGTCTCTCCCCCTCCCTATTCCCCCAGCAGCCACACAAATCTCCTGACACCAGAGGACCAAGCCTATACAGCACTACCCACTGCAGCCCTCTGGGGACGTCTCTCTCTCTCTGTCTCTCTGTCTCTCTCTCTCTCTCTCTCTCTTGCCCTGGTCTGTTTGCGGTGGTGAGTCGTGACAACAAATGATTATTCAGGAATTAGCCGGTCTGTGACGGTAAAAGCCAGCGTTAAGACCCGTAAACCCCTGAACACATTACAGGTCAAAAGGAACACATATCCATAGTTTACCCCCTGGTGCTCAGTAAACATACAGGAGTTTCAGTTGGTGCTAAAGACCACCCATTTACAATGCCTTTACTAAAAGGGAAATATGTCAGAGAGTGATTACAAAACAGATCAAATACTTCAGATACAGTGGCTTGCGAAAGTATTCACCCCCTTGGCATTTTTCCTATTTTGTTGCCTTACAACCTGGAATTAAAATGGATTTTTGGGGGGTTGTATCATTTGATTTACACAACATGCCTACCACTTTGAAGATACAAAATGTTTTTTTTATTGTGAAACAAACAAAAAATAAGACAAAAAAACTGAAAACTTGAGCGTGCATAATTATTCACCCCCCCCAAGTCAATACTTTATAGAGCCACATTTTGCAGCAATTACAGCTGCAAGTCTCTTGGGGTATGTCTCTATAAGCTTGGCACATCTAGCCATTGGGATTTTTATTTTTTTGCCCATTCTTCAAGGCAAAACTGCTCCAGCTCCCACATGCCTTTGGCGAACACCAAACGTGTTTGCTTATTTTTTTCTTTAAGCAATGGGTTTTTTCTGGACACTCTTCCGTAAAGCCCAGCTCTGTGGAGTGTACGGCTTAAAGTGGTCCTATGGACAGATACTCCAATCTCCGTTGTGGAGCTTTGCAGCTCCTTCAGGGTTATCTTTGGTCTCTTTGTTGCCTCTCTGATTAACTGTAGCTCAGCTGGTAGAGCACGGCGCTTGTAACGCCAGGGTAGTGGGTTCGATCCCGGGACCACACATACACAAAAATGTATGCACGCATGACTGTAAGTCGCTTTGGATAAAAGCGTCTGCTAAATGGCATATTATTATTAATGCCCTCCTTGCCTGGTCCGTGAGTTTTGGTGGGTGGCCCTCTCTTGGCAGGTTTGTTGTGGTGCCATATTCTTTCCAGTTTTTAATAATGGATTTAATGGTTCTCCGTTTTTTTTATAACCCAACCCTTATCTGTACTTCTCCACAACTTTGTCCCTGACCTGTTTGGAGAGCTCCTTGGTCTTCATGGTGCCGCTTGCTTGGTGGTGCCCCTTGCTTAGTGGTGTTGCAGACTCTGGGGCCAATCAGAACAGGTATATATATATACTGAGATCATGTGGCACTTAGATTGCACACAGGTGGACTTAATTTAACTAATTATGTGACTTCTGAAGGTAATTGGTTGCACCAGATCTTATATAGGGGCTTCATAGCAAAGGGGGTGAATACATATGCACGCACCACTTTTCTGTTATTTATTTTTTAGAATTTTT
Source organism: Coregonus lavaretus (assembly GCF_964263955.1). Lineage (NCBI taxonomy): Eukaryota > Metazoa > Chordata > Actinopteri > Salmoniformes > Salmonidae > Coregonus > Coregonus lavaretus. The sequence goes on along the minus strand of NC_140015.1, from coordinate 12,172,381 downwards.
TGAAACAAGTTATTTTTTTCATTTCACTTCACCAATTTGGACTATTTTGTGTATGTCCAAATAAAAATCTATTTAAATTACAGGTTGTAATGCAACAAAATAGGAAAAACGCCAAGGGGGATGAATACTTTTGCAAGGCACTGTATTGACTCAGGGGGTTGAATACTTATCTAATCAATATATATTAGTGTTTTATTTTCCATTAATTAATTTATTTTAGAATGTTCTTTCTACATTTACATTTACATTTTAGTCATTTAGCAGACGCTCTTATCCATACATTATTTATTTTTTCATACCCCCTGTGGGAATCGAACCCACAACCCTGGCGTTGCAAACGCCATGCTCTATCAACTGAGCTACATCCCTGCCGGCCATTCCCTCCCCTACCCTGGACGATGCTGGGCCAATTGCGCGCCGCCCCATGGGTCTCCCGGTCGCGGCCGGCTACGACAGAGCCTGGATTCGAACCAGGATCTCTAGTGGCACAGCTAGCACTGTGATGCAGTGCCTTAGACCACTAGAGCATTTTGTTAAGATAGTTGACAAAAAATGACAATTAAATCAATTTTAATACCACTTTGTAACACAACAAAATGTGGAAAAAGTCAAAGGGTGTGAATACTTTCTGAATAGCTCCTGCACGTAAGAAAGGGATAGAATTGGATTACCAACTTCTCACCTAATCTACATCAAGAAATGTACAGAGGTAGACTTGATGATGTGCAGGGCTTGAACAGTTTGTACTCGCTGAAGACCACTCTGAATATTTCTCCTTGTCAGATAAGATCTATCGTCTTGTAGACTATCTCGCAGAGAAAGAGGGGGCAGTGTATGGCATGGTACAGTATAAGTACTAGGGTTGAATACTTTTGCAAGGCACTGTACATAGTAATAAAGACTATTGCTTTAACAGTTTGATTATCTTCATTGTAATAAAGATTATTGTTTCACAATTTGATTCTCTTCATTGCAATAAAGACTATTGCTTTAACAATTTGATTATTTTCATTGTAATAAAGACTATTGCTTTAACAATTGGATTCTCTTCATTGTAATAAAGACTATTGCTTTAACAATTGGATTCACTTCATTGTAATAAAGACTATTGCTTTAACAATTGGATTCTCTTCATTGTAATAAAGACTATTGCTTTAACAATTTGATTCACTTCATTGTAATAAAGACTATTGCTTTAACAATTTGATTCTCTTCATTGTAATAAAGACTATTGCTTTAACAATTTGATTCTCTTCATTGTAATAAAGACTATTGCTTTAACAATTTGATTCTCTTCATTGTAATAAAGACTATTGCTTTAACAGTTTCTCCCACACAGATCATGATTATGAACACTAAATCCAAACCCTAACCATACACTACCTTAGTTCCCTTAACACTTACATTCTCTGTGCCCTCTACAGTGACCCCAGGGTGAGTGTGTGTGGTGGTGGTGGTGTACCTGTGATGTCCAACCTTGTTTCCTCACCGTGCTGGTCAGTAATTATTCTGACTGGTAATTCTGGAGCCATGCTGTTTGTCCACATGGCTCAGTGCTCAGGGTCATAGGTGCAATAGGGTCACGCATGCAGAGTTTACCCTACTTCCTTTCTGTTACTACAGGGTTATGAATGGATAGTGTATGGAATTGGCATCCCTGCCTCTACTCTCCTGTAAGAGTTGACAAGACCTGTAAAAGTCTGAATGGAACTTTCTTTGTCCTCGGGGACTGGCAACCCATTCTAATAATAATAATAATATACTCTCAACACACCCAATCTCCCACCCTTTTCCTCCTCCTGGAACAGACACAAATCCTCTGAAAGTATCTATTTCACAATTCATTATTGCATAAGAGAAATTAGTGGATCTCTATGCTTCTCCCCAGTCTTTACCCTTCTGCACCCTCACCCCATCCTCCTCCTATGACCTCTGCCCTCCGCCCTGCCACATCAGTGCTACTCTCTGCCATCTGTGACAGCCCGGTTGGGCAGTAGACCTGGCAGGGGCTCATCAGCCCACCCATGACCTGTACCATTGGGCCTCCCATGGGGGCCATT
>NC_140015.1:11706772-12170121 GCF_964263955.1 Coregonus lavaretus | reverse complement strand
ACTCTAGTAGCATGAGGGAGAAATATCCCCAACGCCTCACCTGCTGTCACCTGCTCTGACCCTCTCAGGCCCAGCAGCTCCCTCAGGGGTAGTTGGACAGCCTGCATCCCAAATGGCACCCTATTCAGGGCCTTATGGGCCCTGGTCAAAAGTAGTGCACTATAAAGTGTGGCGTTTGGGTGCCATTTGGGATGAAGACAGGGTCTGAGAACTGAAGCTGTGGCCACTTGGCATTGTGTCCTCAACCTGGCACCAAACATTTCCCTGAGGGTTTGCAAACCTTTTCCTCGGCTAACCACTGGTGCATGAGGGCTCAGACTCAAGTCACTCAGCTCAGTGGTAGTTACACTACTTTGCCATACTGTATTGTAACAGCCAAGCATGGCTTTTCAGACCAAGTGACTGCTGTATGTACTGTACACTACAGTTCCGACACATTAACATTGCTATAACGGCTTTTTATCAACAAACCCTCTAATGTATGTCAATGCCATACTCAGGAAACATTTAGCAACTTTTATGATCTGGTATGTATTTTTCCCTGACTACATTTTGAGTTGATTGGTTAAGTTCCCCATAATGACACCTGTTCAGTGGAGCTTGTTCGCCGCAGTCAGGAAAGCTATTTGCATGTTAATGTACTCACCATCACGGCTCTATTAAGCAGCATTTGGATGTTTGATATCTGCATTAACTTCCACTGACAGAGCAGAGGCAGCCTCTGACTGAGCAGGCTGCTCAACAGCAGAGCTCTTTGCCCAATGTCATTATTAAAGTGCTGAAAAAGAGCACAGAACTCCTTGAGTATGAAAGGCCCTCCATGGAGATATGAGGGTGGTGTGTGTGTGTGTGTGTGTGTGTGTGTGTGTTTAATGGGTTTCATTTCACAGAGTAGGAGTTAAGAAGCACTTTGGCAAGCACACCAGTGGAGCTGAGCTGATTAGCAACAGGCTATTGTTGTGAACGGACCTGATTGCCTGTTATACTGTTCATTTCCATTATTTACACATTAACATTTTATTTATTAATTTCACCTTTATTTAACCAGGTAAGCCAGTTGAGAACAAGTTCTCATTTACAACTGCAACCTGGCCAAGAGAAAGCAAAGCATTGTGATAAAAAACAACAACACAGAGTTACATATGGTGTAAGCAAAACATAAAGTCAAAAATACAACAGAAAATATATATACAGTGTGTGCAAATGTAGTAAGTTATGGAGGTAAGGCAATAAATAGGCCATAGTGCTAAATAATTACAATTTAGTATTAACACTGGAATGATAGATGTGCAAGAGATATGTGCAAATAGAGATACTGTGGTGCAAATGAGCAAAATAAATAACAATATGGGGATGAGGTAGTTGGGTGGGCTAATTTCAGATGGGCTGTGTACAGGTGCAGTGATCGGTAAACTGCTCTGACAACTGATGCTTAAAGTTAGTGAGGGAGATAAGAGTCTCCAGCTTCAGAGATTTTTGCAGTTCATTCCAGTCATTAGCAGCAGAGAACTGGAAGGAATGGCGGCCAAAGGAGGTGTTGGCTTTGGGGATGACCACTGAGCTATTCCTGCTGGAGGGCATACTACGGGTGGGTGTTGCTATGGTGACCAATGAGCTAAGATAAGGCGGGGATTTGCCTAGCAGTGATTTATAGATGACCTGGAGCCAGTGGGTTTGGCGACAAATATGTAGTGAGGACCAGCCAACAAGAGTGTACAGGTCACAGTGGTGGGTAGTATATGGGGCTTTGGTGACAAAACGGATGGCACTGTGATAGACTACATTCAATTTGCTGAGTAGAGTGTTGGAGGCTATTTTGTAAATGACATCGCCGAAGTCAAGTATCGGTAGGATAGTCAGTTTAACGAGGGCATGTTTGGCAGCATGAGTGAAGGAGGCTTTGTTGCGAAATAGGAAGCCAATTCTAGATTTAACTTTGGATTGGAGATGCTTAATGTGAGTCTGGAAGGATAGTTTACAGTCTAACCAGACACCTAGGTATTTGTAGTTGTCCACATAGTCTAGGTCAGACCCGCCAAGAGTAGTGATTCTAGTCGGGTGGGCGGGTGCCAGCAACATTGACTTTACATGAATAAAACCGAAACATTACAAAAACTGTTTATTAATAAAATATAGAATATGGAGACTGACACCCATAAGCACTTAGAATAAACACGTTTTCTTCATTCCAACTCACCCCCCTGGTAAGGAGCATAGGATTCCGTCTGTGTACAGTTCTACAGTCAATCATGTTTTTACTGGACTGGTGTGGCGGCCATGTTGTTTCTGGACTGTGCGTTCCCATTTATAAGACAGCTGTGTGATCCAGTCTCATTCACTATACATACAGTACTGGAACCCCCACCACAATATTTTGGCTTTAGAATGAAAGACATGAACACTAGAATGAAAGACATGAACACAGGAAGCATTCACTACTTGACAACCTGTGGCCCCTCTCAGACCTCTGCTCTGGCTGGACCAAGGAGAGAGGTGGAGGATGGCTGGAGAACAGCGGGAGGGAGAGAAGGAGGGATGAATGAAGGGGTGGAGATTTGGTCCTCATACAGGAGCTTTTCAGTGTGGTAAAGCGGATGAAGCAGAGATGGATAAAGAAACATTTCTTCCTTAACTTCTCACCTCAAAAGTACAAAGAACAGGACAGCCTCATTCTCTCACAGACACACACACACACACTCACATTTTAAATACTTTATTTGAATGCACAAATCATGTTGCATTCAAGAGGATTCAAACATTTCAAAGGTCTTTGTATGCATGGACACTTAGGGATACACACACACACAAACATGGTGACATCATAATCATTCCATTTGTGTTTTCAAGAAAAGCTAGGTAAAATATATTTTTCTTTCTCAGATTTCCTCCCCTCTCTCTCTCTCTCTTTCTCTCTCTCTCTCTCTCTCTCTCTCTCTCTCTCTCTCTCTCTCTCTCTCTCTCTCTCTCTCTCTCTCTCTCTCTCTCTCTCTCTCTCTCTCTCTCTCTCTCTCTCTCTCTCTCACAATCCTCCTCAGTCAGAGTGCTGCCAGTCTTAGCCTCTGGTGTGTGTGTGTTGACACTCCAAGCTGCCTGCTAACACTGTTCACAATACGCCCTCTGTAAGTCTGTGTGTGTGTGTGTGTGTGTGTTGCTGTGTGTGTGGCTGCGTGTGGTTTTGCATAATATAACTCATACCACTAGTTTCCAGTCCTCTTTTACACAGGCACGTATTTATATGTTTTCCTCATTCCAGCTTTTAAAGAAAATATGTTTTTACAGTCCATGAGTACTGCACATATACAGTTGAAGTCGGAAGTTTACATACACTTAGGTTGGAGTCATTAAAACTTGTTTTTCAACCACTCCACAAATCTCTTGTTAACAAACTATAGTTTTGGCAAGTCGGATAGGACATCTACCTTGTGCATGACACAAGTAATTTTTCCAACAATTGTTTACAGACAGATTATTTCACTTATAATTCACTGTATCACAATTCCAGTGGGTCAGAAGTTTAAATACACTAAGTTGACTGTGCCTTTAAACAGCTTGGAAAATTCCAGAAAATTATGTCATGGCTGTAGAAGCTTCTGATAGACTAATTGACATCATTTGAGTCAATTGGAGGTGTACCTGTGGATGTATTTCAAGGCCTACCTTCAAACTCAGTGCCTCAGTGCCTCTTTTCATGGGAAAATCAAAATAAATCAGCCAAGACCTAAGAAAATAATTGTAGACCTCCACAAGTCTGGTTCATCCTTGGGAGCAATTTCTAAACGCCTGAAGGTACCACATTCATCTGTACAAACAATAGTACGCATGTATAAACACCATGGGACCACGCAGCCGTCATACCGCTCAGGAAGGAGACGCATTCTGTCTCCTAGAGTTTAACGTACTTTGGTGCGAAAAGTGCAAATCAATCCCAGAACAACAGCAAAGGACCTTGTGAAGATGCTGGAGGAAACAGGTACAAAAGTATCTATATCCACAGTAAAACGAGTCCTATATCGACATAACCTGAAAGGCCGCTCAGCAAGGAAGAAGCCACTGCTCCAAAACCGCCATAAAAAAGCCAGACTATAGTTTGCAACTGCACATGGGGACAAAGATCGTACTTTTTGGAGAAATGTCCTCTGGTCTCATGAAACAAAAATACAACTGTTTGGCCATAATGACCATCGTTATGTTTGGAGGAAAAGGGGAATGCTTGCAAGACGAAGAACACCATCCCAACCGTGAAGCACGGGGGTGGCAGCATCATGCTGTGGGGGTGCTTTGCTACAGGAGGGACTGGTGCACTTCACAAAATAACAGCATCATGAGGAAGGAAAATTATGTGGATATATTGAAGCAACATCTCAAGACATCAGTCAGGAAATTAAAGCTTGGTCGCAAATGGGTCTTCCAAATGGACAATGACCCCAAGCATACGTCCAAAGTTGTGGCAAAATGGCTTAAGGACAACAAAGTCAAGGTATTGGAGTGGCCATCACAAAGCCCTGACCTCAATCCTATAGAAAATGTGTGGGCAGAACTGAAAAGGCATGTGCGAGCAAGGAGGCCTACAAACCTGACTCAGTTACACCAGCTCTGTCAGGAGGAATGGGCCAAAATTCACCCAACTTATTGTGGGAAGCTTGTGGAAGGCTACCCGAAACGTTTGACTCAAGTTAAACAATTTAAAGGCAATGCTACCAAATACTAATTGAGTGTATGTAAACTTCTGTCCCACTGGGAATGTGATGAAAGAAATAAAAGCTGAAATAAATCATTCTCTCTACTATTATTCTGACATTTCACATTCTTAAAATAAAGTGGGGATCCTAACTGACCTAAGACAAGGATTAAATGTCAGGAAATTTGAAAAACTGAGTTTAAATGTATTTGGCTAAGGTGTATGTAAACTGTACTTCCTGTAATACAACATCCCTATCCACAATCCTCTCCTGTCTGTACCACACCTAGATTCCACCCCTAGTCCAACCAATGGGCTTTCAACCTTTTTATTGGGGTCAGTCTTCCATTGTCTGTTTGGACCATTAACTGCCCCAGGTCATCCACAGCTAGCTCTGTATAAGCCTCCATTATAAACTGGGTGGTTCGAGCCCTGAATGCTGATTGGCTGACATCCATGGTATATCAGACCGTATACCAGGGGTATGACAAAACATTTATTTTTACTGCTCTAATTACGTTGGTAACCAGTTCATAATAGCAATAAGGCACCTCGGGGGTTTGTGATCTATGGCCAATATACCATGGCTAAGGGCTGTGTCTAGGCATTCCACGTTGTGTCGTGCTTAAGAACAGCCCTTAGCCGTGGTATATTGGCCATATACCACACCCCCTTGGGCCTTATTGCTTAATTATAAAAGATTAAGAGAACATTCTACACTCAACTCATATAGAACGAATGGTGATGGCTACACTGTAAGTCGCTCTGGATAAGAGCGTCTGCTAAATGACTAAAATGTAAATGTAAAATGTACACTGGCCAGGCCTGGAAAAGTGGACCTCTAGGACCCCAATTCCTGGAATGTCTGTTCAGTCTCATAGGAAAGTTATCTGGTTGTATATATAGACCGCTAAACGCTTTCCTAAAATACAGAGCGAGACTCGTCTGGGGGAATGTCAACAGAGTCTTAAACTCCAGTTTAATCTGATTCTGGCTACGCATAGAGACTGTAATAACCATCACAATGATTGGAGTGATTCAGTCCCTACATTTAATCCTGCCGCTATTTATTCTTGTGTGCGGGTCTAATCCACCTAAAATAATCTCCATGGAGCACGACAGGCTTGGCTGTGATTTGGCAGTGTTGAGGCGTTAGGATCCATGTGTTACAGTTACTAATGGTGGCTAGACAGTAGAAGTGTCCGTGTGTGTGTGTGTGTGTGTGTGTTTGTTACAGACCCAAGATGAAAAACTCCCTGTCGATATCTCCCAATGGAATTCTATTCCACCTCCTGTCCAGTGGTAAAGCTACGCATTGATTGACATAGTCTCGGGTCTCTGGTTTGGTCTGGGAGCTGTAACAGTAGTTCATCATGATAACATGAAAAGGCTCTTGGTTTTTTTTCTCAGGGTTTTCAGTTTATTTACTGGGTTGTTTTCTACCACAGATTCAAGCAGCATCTCTTCACCTCAGATATCTCTTTGTCAGTGTAAACTGACTTATCACAGCTGGCACTGATTCATCTGGTCAATTTATGTTCTCAATGTCTGACTACATTACTGTGTGTACTCATGTCTGTGTGTGAGTGTGTGAGTGTGGTGTGTGTGAGTGTATGAGCGTGGTGTGTGTGAGTGTATGAGCGTGGTGTGTGTGAGTGTATGAGCGTGGTGTATGTGAGTGTATGAGCGTGGTGTATGAGTGTATCAGCTGCCCTCCACAGCCATCTCCCTTCTCCTATATCCCAGGCAGGCCCAGGCAGCACAGCAGGTGCCCTCTCCATTGACTGGCATGTTAATCAAGTGGGATTAGGATTGAAGTGAGTACAAATGTGATGGAAAACAGTTTGAGTTACATGCTAAGCCCCCCTGCCCACTAATCCACGGTCCTACGCTCGCATATGTCACCCACAGGGCGAGGACTGAGAGGGAGTGTGTGTTGTGACCCCCACTTAGCCTCCTGGTATCACCTACATGCACACACGCACGCACATACACACATACATACACACACACGCACGCACACACACACACACACACATACACATACACACACACACACACACACACACATACACATACACACGCGCGCACACACACACTCATACACACATACACACACGGACATACACATACACACGCACACACACACACACATGGGAGGGAGGGAGGGATGGAGGGAGGAGGAGAGGAGGAGGGAGGAGAGGAGGAGGGAGGGAGGGAGGGAGGGAGGGAGGGAGGGGTGACTCCTCCTGGCATTGAGTGATATCTAATCAACGTGTTTGTCTCACAGAGACAGTGGAGCGAGGAGGGGGAGGGGGGTACACTCTTCCTCTCCAAAGCAATAGATCAGTATCTCTCAAGGACAGTTTACCCTCACACCCATCACACACAGTAAATACCCTGACAGACAGTCACAGCACCAACCGCACCGCACCCCACCGGGACAGTTGTTTTTACCCTTTACCTGTCACTTTAAACCCCTCTCCTCACCTCTCCTCACCTCTCCTCTCGCTTGTTGTATTCCTGCTCCCTTGTTTTAGACTGAGCAACATCCTCCACTGCAGTTTTGCATCCTATTACTAGAGTGACAAACTATTGTAGTATGTTGTGAGAGGTAAGCTGCTTTCTCTAAATCCACCCAAATCCCTCCAGTTAATAGAAGCTAGACAAAACAAGTAGCATCCTCTCTCTCTCTCTCTCTCTCTCTCTCTCTCTCTCTCTCTCTCTCTCTCTCTCTCTCTCTCTCTCTCTCTCTCTCTCTCTCTCTTCTTCTCTCTCTCTCACACACACACAGCCCTGGTGACAGCGTGGCCCATCCCATGCTGGTGCTTGGTGACTGTCCTCTGTGGAGGCGAGGCTAATTCTCTTTCATGCACCATTACCCCTCCTGATCTCCTCATCTTCCCCCTGTGTGTATTCACCATCAGGACTAGCCAATCAGAGACACTCATATCCTCCCTGTTTGTATTCACCATCAGGACTAGCTAATCAGAGACACTCATCTCCTTCCTGTGTGTATTCACCATCAGGACTAGCCAATCAGAGACACTCATCTCTTCCCTGTGTGTATTCACCATCAGGACTAGCCAATCAGAGTCACTCATCAACACAAAGACACTCTACACTCTTAGAAAACAAAGGTTCTAAATGGAACCAAAAAGGGTTCTACCTGGAACCAAAAAGGGTTCTTCAAAGGGTTTTTACATTTACATTTTTAGTCATTTAGCAGACGCTCTTATCCAGAGCGACTTACAGTTAGTGAATACATTTTTTTTTTTTTAATACTGGCCCCCCATGGGAATCGAACCCACAACCCTGGCATTGCAAACGCCATGCTCTATCAACTGAGCTACATCCCTGCCGGCCATTCCCTCCCCTACCCTGGACGACGCTGGGCCAATTGTGCGCCGCCCATGAGTCTCCCGGTCGCGGCCGGCTGCGACAGAGCCTGGATTCGAACCAGGATCTCTAGTGGCACAGTTAGCACTGCGATGCAGTGCCTTAGACCACTGCGCCACTCAGGAGATACTGTCCCCATAGGTTCTCCTATGGGGACAGCTAAAGAACCCTTTAAGGTTCTATATAGCACCTTTTTTCTAACATGCTGACCACACAGCCCGCGTCGCGTGCACGAGTGTTGCAAAATAAATGTACACATACATGTTATTCAATCATTGCACCCACACTGCTCACGCGCTTCAACGAGCATCTGCGTAGATAGAATAGAACTTGGTTCTATTTGTGACGCTTGACGCGCTGCAAGTCCCGCCTCTCCCATCTCCTCATTGGTTTTTAGGAGCATATACCCACGTGGGTGATTGAAAGATGAACTGAGGTCCACACTCCAGTCCAGTTGGTGGTGGTAATGCACCTTAAAGTTGGTTTCCAACCGCCATGTAAAGTCCAAAGAAGAAGCCTGAAGGAGAAGAGATTACTAGAAAATAACTCGGTTTACCCTTTTATCTGTGGATTAATTGTCGGAGTAGAGGACCTTGTGCATTTCAGGTAAAATAACAACCCAACCCAATCCCAGGACAAATTAGCTAGCAACAGCACGCTAGCTAGCTAAATTGCCGTAAATGTTTAATGCTTTTCGACCTGTCCCCAAATTAATATAGTTGGTTCAGAATTCGTATTGATATTTCAACCTGCGTGTCCTGATCGCGTCTGGTGTGGGTGGACAAAATCAACATGCGCACGATGGCGCACGCACGCATGCGTGTGAGTGGTGTGGTCAGCATGTAAGAGTGTACCACAGGTCCACCTGTATCTATGATGATGACATTTCAGCTCTGTGTCATCTGTCTGTCTGGACAACACCTACCCCTGCCACCCCTCTCTCTTTCAATTCAATTTAAGGGGCTTTATTGGCATGGGAAACACATGTTTACATTGCCTAAGCAAGTGAAATAGATAATAAACAAAAGTGAAAAAATTATAATAATTAAAAAAACTCTCCCTCCATCCAAACATGGAGATGGAGCAGAAACACGTGCTTCTGGTCTTTAGTTTACAGCCCGTTTCCTAATGGAGATAAGAGGCAGTCTCCTGTCCTCAATCAGCAGCCATCAGGAGTGTGTTATCGATGCTAGAGCACACTAGGTCATTCTGACCCTGTTGTCTCTCTCCTACCTGGAGTAGTGGTAGTAATAATGCTTGAAGGAGGATATTATGATGGAGCAGCAGGGTAATAACAGAATCATTTGGGGAACAGGATGTGACTGGTCTGTATGTAGAGAGGGATGGGCTGGCTACGACTTGTTTATTGGTGGGGAGTGAGGACATTCCGATCTTGGACTGTTATTATGAGCACATGGATTGGAGACTTATTTACCTCATTATCATCATTAGCATCATCAGAATCATTTTCTTTTCCACCAGGGGTTTATGAATAAGATTGAATTGAAGTGTTGATTTTCTGTCTTCGCTGGGGTGGTCGGGCAGGGTGGGAGTGAGATGTGACTCCTCTGACATCTACTGTGAGGCCAGGCTGAAGTCTCCTCCCCTCTCTAACCAGCATGTGTTATATACAGTACAGTCTGACCTGGTGTTTGTGTGTGTGCATCTGTTTTGGTCACTGTGTTTTTACCTCTGACCTCTAGTGTGACACACTGACATTCTTGCTCTTCTCCACTCTCTGAGGGGATCCATCTAACCCTCTACAGACCAACCAGCTATAGCCTGAGCCTGACTGTCTGGGTGGAAGCCAAGATGTTATGGTGAGAGAGTGACCCTGTGAAGGAGTGACCTCACTGTCCTGAAAAGCCACAATGCCCTGAGCACTGTCCACACCATCTCTCTTTCTCTGTCTCACACACACAGATTGTTCTCACCTCTGTCCACCGCCTCCAGACAGTAGTACTACTAATACTATCCCAGGACATACCTCTGACTGCGTCACTATGCTGCGTATCAGTGCCAGTCTGGCTCCGTAGCAGATTTTAATGTAACCATCAGTATCACTTATGGTTTATCAGAGCTCTACCAGACTAATAGCTACTGCCCATGAATATTTATAAACATGGCTTGTGTTGCATGTCCTAGTGTTACATGGATGGGCAGGGTACCATGGTACTGAGTGATGGATGAGCTCCAGTTACCCCTGTCAAGTCACAGCCATTGGGACAGTGATGGATCAGACTGTGATCTGAGCTCCAGTTACCCCTGTCAAGTCACTACCATTGGGACAGTGATGGATCAGACTGTGATCTGAGCTCCAGTTACCCCTGTCAAGTCACTACCATTGGGACAGTGATGGATCAGACTGTGATCTGAGCTTCAGTTATCCCTGTCAAGTCACTACCATTGGGACAGTGATGGATCAGACTGTGATCTGAGCTCCAGTTACCCCTGTCAAGTCAATACCATTGGGACAGTGATGGATCAGACTGTGATCTGAGCTCCAGTTATCCCTGTCAAGTCACTACCATTGGGACAGTGATGGATCAGACTGTGATCTGAGCTCCAGTTACCCCTGTCAAGTCACTACCATTGGGACAGTGATGGATCAGACTGTGATCTGAGCTCCAGTTATCCCTGTCAAGTCACTACCATCGAGACAGTGATGGGTCAGACTGTGATCTGAGCTCCAGTTATCCCTGTCAAGTCACTACCATCGGGACAGTGATGGATCAGACTGTGATCTGAGCTCCAGTTATCCCTGTCAAGTCACTACCATCGAGACAGTGATGGATCAGACTGTGATCTGAGCTCCAGTTATCCCTGTCAAGTCACTACCATCGAGACAGTGATGGATCAGACTGTGATCTGAGCTCCAGTTATCCCTGTCAAGTCACTACCATCGGGGCAGTGATGGATCAGACTGTGATCTGAGCTCCAGTTATCCCTGTCAAGTCACTACCATTGGGACAGTGATGGATCAGACTGTGATCTGAGCCCCAGTTACCCCTGTCAAGTCACTACCATTGGGACAGTGATGGATCAGACTGTGATCTGAGCTCCAGTTATCCCTGTCAAGTCACTACCATTGGGGCAGTGATGGATCAGACTGTGATCTGAGCTCAGGGGTACTTTTAGATTACCTTCCCTTTAAGAGGCATTAGAAGAAGACAAAAAGTATCCATCAAATGCATTTGGTGTGTCATCATAATGGTCTCTGACTTGTGGTCAGACTCACTCAGGTGGAACAAACTTAAACTTTTGCCTTTTTTCAATGCTGAATTAATTGTAATTGAGAAAACAGAAAGGTGTCAATGTATATAAAAGTAATCCAAGAAGTAATCATCTAGTTTTCCAAAAGTATCTGTAATCAGACTACAATATTTTTGCTGGTAATTTAACTGATTAAATTTACAGTTTTTTTGTGATCAGATTACATGTAGCCTAATCAGTTACTCCCCAACCTTGCCTACCCCACAGCATTCTTCAGGAGACAAGTCACATTTCAGTCATTTAGCAGATGCTTTTGTCCAAAGCGAGTGCATACATTTTTATATTTTTTTCGTACTGGTCCACTGTGGGAATCAAACCCACAACCCTGCCATTGCAAGCGCTATGCTCTACTAACTGAGCCATTTAGTTTGTTCATATATCCATGTTGGGCACAGTGGCTGCCAGGGCAAACCAGGGCAACCAGCGTACCTAATTTACTGTATGGTACAGTGCCTGCTGCTAGAGCTCCTACAGCTGTTGACCTTTTGACCTGCTGGTAGAGTGGGTTTACACAGGCACTGCCGCTGACTGTGGAATGTTCTCGAATGAATCTACTGACCACTCACTGGTCAGAATCACAGGACAGAGGTCTTCCTTGTGTTTTCTGTTGGGCTCTTTGGTTTCCTTTGGCCCTCTGAGATCACTCTGTGTGTGTGTGTGTGTGTGTGTGTGTGTGTGTGTGTGTGTGTGTGTGTGTGTGTGTGTGTGTGTGTGTGTGTGTGTGTGTGTGTGTGTGTGTGTGTGTGTGTGTGTGTGTGTGTGTGTGTGTGTGTGTGTGCGTGTGTGTGTGTGTGCTAGTAGGGTTTTTTCTGTCTGTGGTGTATGTATGCTATGCTAGTTGTGTGAATAAAGGAGTAAACGGCTGCTGACAGGACCATCTGTAACCTTCCATAAATGCCATGCTCACACACTCTGTTCTAGTACACAGCGTGTTACAGGACACTTGTCACTAGATCCTCTGCTCTTGTCCTTCTAGACCTGTCTGCTGCCTTTGATACTGTGAACCATCAGATCCTCCTCTCCACCCTCTCCGAGTTGGGCATCTCCAGCGCGGCTCACTCTTGGATTGCGTCCTACCTGACAGGTCGCTCCTACCAAGTGGTGTGGCGTGAATCTGTCTCCGCACCACGTGCTCTCACCACTGGTGTCCCCCAGGGCTCAGTTCTAGGCCCTCTCCTATTCTCGCTATACACCAAGTCACTTGGCTCTGTCATATCCTCACATGGCCTCTCCTATCATTGCTACGCAGACGACACACAACTAATCTTCTCCTTTCCCCCTTCTGATAACCAGGTGGCGAATCGCATCTCTGCATGTCTGGCAGACATATCAGTGTGGATGACGGATCACCACCTCAAGCTGAACCTCGGCAAGACGGAGCTGCTCTTCCTCCCGGGGAAGGACTGCCCGTTCCATGATCTCGCCATCACGGTTGACAACTCCGTTGTGTCCTCCTCCCAGAGTGCAAAGAGCCTTGGCGTGACCCTGGACAACACCCTGTCGTTCTCCGCTAACATCAAGGCGGTGACCCGATCCTGTAGGTTCATGCTCTACAACATTCGGAGAGTACGACCCTGCCTTACACAGGAAGCGGCACAGGTCCTAATCCAGGCACTTGTCATCTCCCGTCTGGATTACTGGAACTCGCTGTTGGCTGGGCTCCCTGCCTGTGCCATTAGACCCCTACAACTCATCCAGAATGCCGCAGCCCGTCTGGTGTTCAACCTTCCCAAGTTCTCTCACGTCACCCCGCTCTTCCGCACACTCCACTGGCTTCCAGTTGAAGCTCGCATCTGCTACAAGACCATGGTGCTTGCCTACGGAGCTGTGAGGGGAACGGCACCTCCGTACCTTCAGGCTCTGATCAGTCCCTACACCCAAACGAGGGCATTGCGTTCATCCACCTCTGGCCTGCTGGCCCCCCTACCTCTGCGGAAGCACAGTTCCCGCTCAGCCCAGTCAAAACTGTTCGCTGCTCTGGCACCTTAATGGTGGAACAAGCTCCCTCACGACGCCAGGACAGCGGAGTCACTCACCACCTTCCGGAGACACTTGAAACCCTACCTCTTTAAGGAATACCTGGGATAGGATAAAGTAATCCTTCTACCCCCCCTTACCCCACACCCCAAAAAAAAAAAAAATATTGTAAAGTGGTTATCCCACTGGCTATAAGGTGAATGCACCAATTTGTAAGTCGCTCTGGATAAGAGCGTCAGCTAAATGACGTAAATGTAAATGTAAATGGTGTATTTATGTAAACACACTCAATCACTCAGCAGGTTTTAGTAGGACCACAGCAGTATGTATCTACCAGTACGTAGTATGACCCTGGTTCTAGTAAGACCACAGCAGTATGTCTCTACCAGTATGTAGTATGACCCTGGTTCTGGTAGGACCACAGCAGTATGTCTCTACCAGTATGTAGTATGACCCTGGTTCTGGTAGGACCACAGCAGTATTTCTCTACCAGTATGTAGTATTACCCTGGTTCTAGTAAGACCACAGCAGTATGTCTCTACCAGTATGTAGTATGACCCTGGTTCTGGTAGGACCACAGCAGTATGTCTCTACCAGTATGTAGTATTACCCTGGTTCTAGTAAGACCACAGCAGTATGTCTCTACCAGTATGTAGTATGACCCTGGTTCTGGTAGGACCACAGCAGTATGTTTCTACCAGTATGTAGTATGACCCTGGTTCTGGTAGGACCATAGCAGTATGTCTTTACCAGTATGTAGTATGACCCTGGTTCAACTAAGACCACAGCAGTATGTCTCTACCAGTATGTAGTATGACCCTGGTTCTGGTAGGACCATAGCAGTATGTCTCTACCAGTATGTAGTATGACCCTGGTTCAACTAAGACCACAGCAGTATGTCTCTACCAGTATGTAGTATTACCCTGGTTCTGGTAGGACCACAGCAGTATGTCTCTACCAGTATGTAGTATTACCCTGGTTCTGGTAGGACCACAGCAGTATGTCTCTACCAGTATGTAGTATTACCCTGGTTCTGGTAGGACCACAGCAGTATGTCTCTACCAGTATGTAGTATTACCCTGGTTCTGGTAGGACCACAGCAGTATGTCTCTACCAGTATGTAGTATTACCCTGGTTCTGGTAGGGCCACAGCAGTATGTCTCTACCAGTATGTAGTATGACCCTGGTTCTGGTAGGACCATAGCAGTATGTATCTACCAGTATGTAGTATGACCCTGGTTCTGGTAGGACCATAGCAGTATGTCTCTACCAGTATGTAGTATGACCCTGGTTCTGGAAGGACCATAGCAGTATGTCTCTACCAGTATGTAGTATGACCCTGGCTGCATGACAGGAGAGTTCCTGTTACCCAGATACCACACGTAGCTTATTGCTGATTTATGAGGTGAATGTGTGAACAGTCTGAACACATCCATTCATTTGTTGCTCTACTCGGCCCTCTTTAGCTCCTCTCAGTGGTAATGGCACACTAGGCATGGCTCCAACCACACTGTCTGTCTCCTGTCTTACACTGTGAGTATGAGTGTATTGTCTGTGTACACGCCACACAGTCATGGTCAAGTGTACTCAGTGACAAAGGCTTCTGGGTTGTGTGCTGTTTTCACAGAAAAACTCCCAAACATTGAGGAAGAGCGTTAAATGTATTTTGGGGGGGGGGGGAGTTGTTCTATTCAGCCATACACACACACACACACACACACACACACACACACACACATACATTTTCCCTGCACAGCGGTATAAGCCATCCATACTGTAGCATTTGTCCAGCGTTTACCAGACAGACACAATACCTGGCAGGGGAGATCGACCGCCTGGGGTGTGTCTTCACTGCCTTCTCCCCTTATTCTCTCTACTCTCTCTCTATTTCTCTCTATCTGCATCTCAATTTCTCTCTCTCTCTCTCCCCTCTCTCCATCTCTCTCTCCCCCTCTCCCCCTCTCTCCATCTCGCTCTCTATCTCCATCTCTCTCTCTCTCTCTCTCTCTCTTTCTCTCTCCATCTTTCTTTCTGTCTCTCTCCAGGGTTTGATCGCAGAGCAAGCAGAGTGCGGCCCAGCTCTGATTGTTGTGGCTTTGTAAGGCACAGTGTGGAGCCTCAGGACATGATAAATAAAGCAGCCCTATCATTAGCTGCTAGCTAGCACCCAGTAGCAAAGCCCTCATTATAGGATCTCAGGATGCTCTCCACACGCGTTAATCTAGCCAGCATCATACTGTATACTGTAAGTGCTATGTCCATCTTTAGCTGGTGGAATACTAACCTGTTCCTTTCTGTACAACCTCCTTTTGCTGGAGGTTGTCCAATCATGCTGTTGACTTCTGTGGTCCTCTGTAGCTCAGCTGGTAGAGCACGGCGCTTGATACGCCAAGGTAGTGGGTTCGATCCCCGGGACCACAAATACACAAAAAAAAAAATTATGCATGCATGACTGTAAGTCGCTTTGGATAAAAGCGTCTGCTAAATGGCATATTATTATATATATATATTATTATTATTATATTATCCACATATGGCCTGTCCAGAGCAGTAATGTCCAGAGCAGGAAGCAGTCACCTATTGTACAGATGTAGGATCTTATTTTGATCACCCTGTTGCAGGAGAACTTCCCTGCAATGCAGGACATTTAAAACTTGGAGTGTATTTGAGATTTAAAAAGGCTTCTGAAGTTTGTAATTTCCACTTTGACTTGATTTTATCTTACTAAATATGTATCAACCCCTACAAAAATGTCCATTAATAATAATAATCAACATAATAATTCACATTTCCTGTTGCTTGCAGGATTATTTTCCTGCTGTAGCAAACTGGCTCAAATGAAGTTCCTACATCTGTACATTTAGTTAATTTATTTAGCACATAATAAAAGAAAAATTCATGCATAGATAAAGTGAAACATTACAGTGCAGGGAGAGGAGATAAACCCAAGAGGGCCTCTGCTCATTATAGTGATGGCAAGAGATAGCTTTAGCCTTTAGTCAGCTTGGGCTTCCAATTAGCTACCATAGGTGATAAACCAGTCTGGATTTAACCCCTGTATGTTTGACATGTGTTTGACATATGGCTGGGTGATCGGACTCTAAGGGTCTAAGGGTGTCTATGTGATATAACAAGCATAGTGAGAGTTAGTGTGAGGGGAAATATGTGATATGACATCGCTGGTACAGGTTCAGTGGTGGTGAGAGAGAGTCGGTGGCCTGTGATATATGGTGCCAGTGTTAATGTGTTTATGGATTCAGTTGAAAGGAACTCAGTGGGGATTTGATGGTTCACTTCCATACTGTACACTCTGCCATGTATATTATAGACCCATCTCTCTCTCTCTTCTCCTATCCCCCTCTCACACCATCTATATTTATCTCTATCCCTCGATCACTGTCTCAATTACCATACCCTCCCATCTCTCTGTTCCTCTCTTTTATCTTTCTCCATATCTCTCAATCTCTTTAACCCCTCCTCCCCTCTCTCTCTCTCTCTCTCTCTCTCTCTCTCTCTCCCTCTGCCCTTTGTCTGTTTATCATGTAGCTTGGCAACACAAATAGAGCGTTGCTAACTCAGGGCCCTAAAGCAGATCATCCTTCCCAGGATCGTTTTCCTCCTCATCCTCGCTGGCATGGGGGGTTAGAGGGGGTGGGGGGAACGGAGGGGTGCAGGGGCGGCATCCTGGCACGGAAGATGAGGAGGGCCTGCTGCATGCCAACACCAACACCCCAGCTGATCCCATGGCCAAAGGGCTTCTGGCATGGCCCGGGACACACTCCTCAAAACAAGAACAGCACGCTCAAACAGACATGTGGAGTATGATCACACACACACACACACACACACACACACACACACACACACACACACACACACACACACACACACACACACACACAGACACAGACACACACACACACACACACACACAGACACACACACACACACACAGACACAGACACAGACACACACACACACACACACACACAGACACACACAGGCACGCTGATACAGCACTTTAAGGGATGCAATTAAGCACTTTGTCTCTCTGCATTCAGCCAGCGTGCAACTCCTCACTTCTCCTCCAAGACTGATTCCCTGTGTGTGTGCGTGCACTATCAGCGTGCACGTCCTCTCCTAAACACCCTGGCAGCAGACTTGAGTGAATTACAGTGGTTAAGTTTGATCAAATGGAGCAGGTAGTTTGTCATGGTGCTTAACTGCATGTGATGCTCTCATCTCACCTCCCTGAGTGGAATGAATTCACTCCTACTGAGATAATGGTATTAAAGAGAAGAGAAGCAGCTAGGGCCTGGGCTAATGCAATCACATCCACGCTACAGCAATTACAAGCCCCGATTACATTTGGCACACACACACGTGAGCAAGAGAGAGAGCATTTTTATGAAAAGTTGTAAATTATTTGGTAACATCCTTGAGTATCTCTCAGGGGGTGGGAGGGAGAGAGAGGGCGGGAGGGAGGGAGGGAGGGAGGGGGAGAGAGAGAGGCTTCTTAAAACTGTTACGATTCCGTTATAATTGTCGGTTTTCATCTGCGTTCTGTTCCTGTACACATTTAGAGGTCATAATGTTACCAGACTGTTCCCTGTCGTCCTACATAGTTTTTCACCTTTCCCTGACGGCAAATTATGACATCAGAGAAACGTTGAAACAGTTGAATTCCCACCAGTTAAAGGTTAGATTCAGGGTTGGTACCAATCCTCACCCTCTGGGTCTGCTTGGATGTCCAATACTATCTATACACTGAAGGGGAATACTACAAGTGTCACCCAATCACCATGGGTCCCATGACCACCTCCAGTATGCTGTTGACAGGAAACGGTGTAGACGGTATAGACATCATAGGAATCCAGTTCTGTAAAGCATAATCAGATGAAAGGTGATATTGGACTGGGGACCTGCAGAGAGAAAGGCAGAGACAGGAGAGATAGGGGAGAGAGATAGAGAAAGAGAGAGAGATAGAGGGGGGGAAAGAGAGAGAACGAGGGGGGGGGGGGGGGAGAGGTGGGGGACTATGTGTGATCTTTCCACTGCTCTCTGACCTCTAGTAGTAGTAGTAGTTTAGTACTACATGTCCAGGCCAGTTGGTGACAGCGCTGGTGTCTTTGATGTATGGTGTTTATGACGCAGCCATGATGAGAGCTCTCTGGAAAGGGACATATCTGGCCGATGACCTATGAGGTCTGGAGCTGCATCCATCTCCTCTAGCTAGCTCCCTGGTCTTTAGCCCCCTGGTCTGCACCATCAGCACCACCACTACCATTATCACCCACACTGAGATGTGTGGAGGGACTGGACTCTGAGCTGCACCTGCCTGGAAACACTAAGAGGCCTATAGTAAGAGAACAGAAGGGCTGAGTAATAAGGCCACTATGATGTAATGCACTGGGACCAATGGCTGTATTATGTGGTACTTTGAGAGAAGGGTCTATCAGATGGTTGATGGTTGGACCATTATCTCTCCATCTCAATCCCAGCTGTGTTGACTGTGTGTGTTCAGGCTGTGAATTCTCTGGGTCTATATAGTGTGTAACCAAAGCCCTCTGGATTCCTCCATTAGACATGGTTTATAAACACTATAACAGGCTGTGTGAGGAGATGACTGCTCTTCTCCTCTCTCCTCTCCTCTGTCCCGGTGGACGTTACCAGCTGGATTGGACCAGATGAGGTGGTCAGTGGTAACCACGACGGCCCGCGGTGTCACTGGCCACCGTTGCCCACTCACGGTGGTGTTTGTTTCATTAGGATAACACAGAATAACAGTCAGCCAGCCACAATTAGATTGAGGAATATAGTGGGATTAGGATGTGGTGTGTGTGTACTGTGTGTGTGTGTGTGAAGAGGCGTTCTCAGAACTCAGTGGTGAAAATAGCGATGCACCTGTTCCCAACCCCAGCTCCTTCCTCCCTTCTGTCCTTAGGCAATCCGTCCTTCTCTCTTTCTCTGCTCTTCCACAGTCACGCCATCCGTGCCAGACCCCTTCTGCTATGTTTACAACACACAGCCATCCTCTAGTTGTGGAACATAATGTGTAAAATGATACAATATATAATATGAATGAATGATATAATAATATGAGTGATGATGATGATAATGATGAGTGAAAAAGTTACAGACACACAAATATCAAACCCCCAAGACATGCTAACCTCTCACCATTACAATATCAGGGGAGGTTAGCATTTTGGGGGGGATATGATATTTGTGTGTCTTTAACTTTCTCACTCATCATTATACACAATTAATTCAGGATTATCCGTAATCATGGTAGCATCCACAGTGTTTAGAAACATATTCTATTCTTTTTTTGGGGGGGGGATCAGTTTAATATTGCAGATAGATTGTATCTTCTATCAATGTAATTGTCTGCATCACTTCCAATCCCCCATGTTTTTTATATATATACTCCCCTTTATTACTTTTCAACCCCGCCATCCTTTCCCTACTTGGAGTAAATTAGTGAACAACAATACCCAGGCCTCTACTTCCGGCCTATACTTACTATCTACACCTTATGGACACAGTTAATTTTACAATAATTCTATTATATATTTTTTTATTTTTTTATTTTTTTTGCTCCTGAACTTCTTCTACTCTCAACCTCTCCGATCATTTTCATGATGTCCATCCGGTTTGCTTCTATATGCCATATCTTTCTAACTGTGCTCTTTTCCAAAAGCTCCCAACATACAACCTATATACTTATTATGGACACAGTATGCTTACATTATTAGCTATCTTTGTTATTATTTGTTGTTATTTGTTATTAGTCCCATCCTTCAACTCTATTCAATACCTCCCATCTATCTCTTAACACCATCCATATAGGATTTCTATTTGCCATATATATTTCAACCGTACTGTGATGTTTTACAAAAGTTCTAAACCTTTCTATTCTCATTGCTTCTACAGATTGTGAATTAAAAATAAACATTTTTGCTAAAAGTATTATTATATTATTGATCGATTGACTATGACTTTTCAGATCACCCAGTAATGCTATCTGCAAGGTTAGCTCCAGGTAAATATTGCAATCCTTTAGCCATTCCTGGACCTGTGTCCAAAAACAAGCTACAAATGGACAGAACCAAAACAAATGATCTAATGATTCTCTCTTCACAGCAAAATCTGCAGAGCTGGGAAGATTGTATCCCCCATATAAATAACATTCTATTGGTAGCAAGAATTTTATATAATAATTTAAATTAAAAGATTCTAATTTTTGAATCCGGTGTCGTTTTGCGTGTCAGTTCATAAACACTATGCCATGGGATCGGTACGTCAAAAATCTCTTCCCAACTATTTTGCAATCTATATGGGACGGCTGTCAATCCTTTGGTCCTTAAGTGAAACTGATATACTTTTTTATTTATCACAGTTTTCCTTAACCAATTATGTTCTTTAATGCAAGGCCGACAGACAAGTTCCTTACTTTCACCCCCTTCCACTTTCCTCTTCCACTTTTGCGGTAAGGCTGCAATTATTTGGTTGTAATTTTGGGTAGAGCAGACATTTCCATATGTTTTTGTTAGCTGCATGTGCGACATAACTCCACCAGTCCTACCGATGATATCATTTACGAAGATTATACCTTTTTTAAACATTCTGTCAAAAAATTTAGTTTTTTTGTCAATTAGTATATTTGAATTTAACCACAATATTTGTTGCATTATTTGTTCTGTCGTTTCTGGAGGATTAAATTGAAATTGCAACCAACTTTCTATGGCTTGTTTTAGAAATAGTGATATTTGGGAGATGATTTCCTTTTCAAATAACTGCAAATGAGTTGTTGTAATCTGAATAAAGGGAAAAAGGCCTTTCTTGAACATTGGGTGAGACAATCTTACTAATTTGCTTGAGAACCAGTTCGGATTTAAGTATAACTTTTGTATGACTGAAGCTTTTAGTGATAGGTCTAATGCTATAATATTTAATAATTTCTGTCCTCCGAATTCATATTCATTATATAAATATGCCCTTTTAATTTTGTCTGGCTTGCCGTTCCAAATAAAATTGAATATTTTTTTCTCATATAATTTAAAAAACTGTTCTCTAGGCGTAGGCAAGACCATAAGCAAATAGGTAAACTGGGATAATACTAAAGAGTTAATCAGGGTGATTTTTCCACAAATTGACAGGTATTTTCCTTTCCATGGTAGTAAGATCTTATCAATTTTTGCTAACTTTCTATTAAAATGTATTGAAGTGAGATCATTTATTTCCTTTGGGATATGTATTCCGAGTATATCCACATCACCATCAGACCATTTTATTGGTAAACTACATGGTAATGTAAATTTTTTTATTTTTTAGTGATCCAATACGTAATATAGTACAATTGTCATAATTTGGTTGTAATCCAGAGAGGTTAGAAAATATATCTAGATCCTCTATGAGGCTGTGGAGGGATTCTAGTTGTGGATTTAAAAGAAAACATGAATCATCAGCGTACAATGACACCTTTGTTTTTAAGCCCTGGATTTCTAATCCTCTGATATTATTATTGGACGCTGATGATTCATGTTTTCTTTTAAATCCACAACTAGAATCCCTCCACAGCCTCATAGAGGATCTAGATATATTTTCTAACCTCTCTGGATTACAACCAAATTATGACAATTGTACTATATGATTTTAATAGCTAACATCTCGATGGCCACAATAAATAGATATGCCGATAGTGGACAACCTTTTTTCACTCCTCTTGACAGTTTAAAACTTTCTGAGAAATAGCCATTATTTACTATTTTACACCTAGGGTTACTATACATGATTTTGACCCATTTTATAAGAGATTCTCCAAAATTGAAATGCTCCAGGCATTTATATATAAACCCCAGTCGAACTTTATCAAATGCCTTTTCGAAGTCTGCTATGAATAGCAGGCCTGGTTTTCCATATTTTCCATAGTGTTCTATTGTTTCCAATACTTGCCTTATATTATCTCCAATGTATCTTCCATGTAAAAAACCTGTCTGATTAGAATGAATAATATCCGACAATACCTTTTTAATTCTATGCGCTATACATTTTGCTAGAATTTTTGCATCACAACACTGAAGTGTAAGGGGCCTCCAATTTTGTAAATGGACTGGATCTTTATATTTTCCACTTGTATCCTGTTTCAGTAATAATGAGATCAGACCTTCTTCTTGAGTGTCAGATACTCTACCATTTACATAGGAGTGGTTAAAACATGCTACTAACGGTCCTCCTAGTATATCAAAAAAAGGTTTGGCATACCTCGACTGGTATGCCATCCAACCCTGGAGTTTTCCCAGACTTAAAGTCTTTAATTGCATCCAGAAGTTCCTCCTCTGTAATTTCACCTTCACATGAGTCTTTCTGTGTGGCTGTTAATTTGACATTATCAATAGAAAAAACATCTCTACAATTAGCTTCAGTTAGAGGAGATGGAGGCGACTGAAAAGAAAACATATGCTTAAAGTAAAAAAAAAAAAAAAAAAAAAAAAAAAAAAAAAAGTACTTTGTTTCTTCCTTCAAAATATCATTTGGTGAATTATGGGTGACTCCGTCAATTGTAACCAGTTTCATTAAGTTCTTTTTGGTAGCATTCCTATGTTGAAGATTAAAAAATAATTTTGTGCATTTTTCCCCATATTCCATCCAGTTTGCTTTATTTTTATAATATATTACACTTGATCTTTCTTGAATAAGTTTCTCCATTTCTTTTTGTTTTTCCTCCAATTTATTCTGAGCCTCTATGTTACAGTTTATATTGCCATCTATCTGTTCTGTTAGACTTTCTATTTCCTTTGTTAGTATAAACTCTTTTGACCAAAATTGCTTTTGTTTTCGAGATGAGTACTGAATTGCATGGCCTCTAAAGGCACATTTAAAGGTGTCCCATACAATAAGGGGATTCGCTGAAACATATTCTATTCTTAATTACAATAAAAATTACTCCAAAATGACACAATACATTATTTACCATTCATTTCTATTGGGCACAAAATAATCTGAAACACAACCAAAACAAACAGCAAATGCATGCAACACATTTGTAGAATCACAAGCTTGATGTAATCATTGCGTGCTAGGAATATGGGACCAAATACTTAACTTTTGACTACTTTAATACACATATAAGTGAATTTGTCCCAATACTTTTGGTCTCCTAAAATGGTGGGACTATGTACAAGAAGTGCTGTAATTTCTAAACGGTTCACCCGATATGGATGAAGATACCCTCAAATTAAAGCTGACAGTCTGCACCATGGGCGGCTTGTTCAATAGGGCGATATGGGCGACGCATTGCCAAACGGGAAAAGGAAGGGATTTTTTTCCTAATCAATTATATCACGGCAACAGCAGTTATCAGTGTTCACGTCTGATCTGCCAGCCACTAAATGTCAAATCAGGCTAAAGTCGTGCTTCAAATGGCCCCGCCCGTTTTTTGGGCGATTTCAGTCAGGTTGAAAATCGCCCAGAAGTCTCTCATAGCCTGTCATGTAAAATCTATTTTTTTCACATTTCAAAGCTTTCAATACATTCTCTATGGGTGTCTGTGGGCATGCACTTACGCGCTTTCGTCATACGTGACGTAACGTTGAACGTAACTAAGACAATGGCGGCTAGCAGCATCTATGTTTCGACCTGCAGTGTGGCGTTATTTTATGTTTTTAATTTGTAGACTTAGTTTACAAACATTCTGCAAACATTCTGCTTTGGACTGATCTTCGGTTTTGGACTGATCTTGTTGATCGTGTACATACCCGCTACGAACGGACTAAATAATGAAAACGCTGCAGGCAGCTGTAATCCCAATACAGCTGGGAGACTTGGCTGGATGACAGAGTCCCGGACAGAGAAGTGGAGCCGGCCGGCTTCACCCTGGTCAGAGCGGACCGCGATCCTGGTAAGAGAGCGACTCTGTACCCCGACATTGAACTGCTTTCTGTGTCATTGAACCTTACTATTGTTGATAAAACAAGTTTACTGCAGAACGGAGACCAAGTAGAGACTTTTGGACAAGGTGGATAATTGTATAATATAAGGCAGTTTATTCAGAGGTAAAGATATCTGGAATCGCGTGCACGGACCCGTTCGTCAAACTCGTAGGGAGTTTATCAGAAGAGCCCCTAAACATTGTGTGCTGACATTTTATACAATAAAATGAAGTAGGTTGAATCTAGTAGTTCTGATCTTCTGATTGGTCCTGATGAGTTGGGCGAGGTCACCTCCAGGCTAGTGTCACTGTTGCATTGGCTCTGAGTCGGGTTCTCTGTCTTCAGATGTTCAGCCTAAGAGAAGAGGATTTGTGTGTGTGTGTGTGTGTTTGTTATCAGTGTGTGTGTGTGTGTGTGTGTGTGTGTGTTTGTTATCAGTGATGATGTGTGTGTGTGTGTGTGTGTTAATCAGTGATGATGTGTGTGTGTGTGTGTGTGTGTGTGTGTGTGGGTGTGTGTGTGTGTGTCCTCAGGGCAAGAACTCGTGAGTTGGAAGAACTGAGAGACCTATGGCGTGGGTGTTATCCTTAGCCACCTGCTGACAAGGCTGACAAGATAGGACTCTTGTTCATTATATTGAATACAAAGGCCCAACACAAAATGGGTCATGCACAAGATTTTAGTCAGACCAAGCTATAACATTATATATTTACTACGACAGTACATTCAACCAAAAGCTAATATAACAAAGGCATCAGAGATTATTTATAATCTGTCACAGAAACTGGAATCCATCTCCCCAGATCAGTCAATAAATGCTTCTGGTATTGACTTATATGCTGCCCCTGTCTTCATGTTGTTGCTGGACATATCTTTTTTAAAATGTGTGTAGGTCACCTAAATCATCAGAAAAATTGCCCCTCCTGAGAATTTTTTCAGGAGCCGCCACTGGTCTGCACTATAACCTCATAGTCATTGTGTCATTTCAAATCCAAACTGGCAAATCCATGCAAAGATGTTCTTCCATTGCTCATGTGTGTCCCACTGCTGGGGTTAAGGATAGCAGTTGGACCAGCCTGCCTGTCTAGTTTGAGACAGAGGAACATGATTCATGCTGATATAGTTGTCACAGGGGCTGTTGTGTGATGATAAGGACCTTGTCTTATGTTACCCCAGACATATGGTGTTTAGGAGGAGACCAGAGGGGAGCAGCTATAACCAGGACATCCAATAAACACCTCATAGATGTGCCTGGGAGTCATCATTGCATCTCCAGTGTCTAACCTTTAGGATTGTTAATGGGGAGATTGAGTTTAAAGGAGGGGTATGTGTGTGTGTGTGTGTGTGTGTGTGTGTGTGTGTGTGTGTGTGTGTGTGTGTGTGTGTGTTAGGCTTGGGTGATATACCGTTTAATATCGTATACCGGGTTATTTTGAAATACCAAATATATATTGGGGGCGGGGACACACAAATCTAAGATGTGTCAAATAAATGATATCCAGGTCAGGGCTCCAGCTATGCATTTGGTTTGCTAACTTGCTAGCTAAGTGGCTAGATGTCAAGATCAAGCTTTTTGGTTACAGCAGAGATATTAAATCCCCTCCTGGTTCAAGATCCCTGTTGCCTAAATTGTTTTGCGCATCCCCCCTAATAGCGCCCCTTGTGTGCAAATTCGGTAATAAGTGCACATCTGTTTGTGGCTGTTTCTGAATATCTGTGTGTTTTTCTATGTGTATATTTTGCTGTAGTATGTAACCCCTCCCAGCAGTGGTAGTGGTGGCTGGTTGTCTTGGCCAGTCCCCTAGCTGGGTGAGCCTGTGGTGGGGTGAGAACGTGGGGAGTTCTGTCTCAACTGCTGGGCTAACTTTAGCCTGACCAGGGCCTTGGCCCACAGGGAGAGGGAGGACAAGCCTACAAAAGACAGGCCGGGCTTGGCAAAGCTTTTGGTCTGGCTGGCTCAAAACAGTCAACCACATATCAACCACAGAATATAGCAGGAAGGATAACAACAACATGAGCATGGAAGAACATCTGTATACTTGTGCATAATATACATAGAGACTTACTTTACATTTGTAGAGACAGACAGACAGACAGAGTTAATTAAATGATTCTCCATGAAGTGTACATTGTCTCCCCCTGCCTCCTACCTCCTGTCTGCTGAGTGCTGTGTGGGTGTTGAGGTTGTTGTTGGGTCCGTTAGTCTCAGCTGTCTCAACCAGGTCAATGTGTCTCTCTTCTCTCCTTCACTGTGCTAATACATTGATACACTGCTACACACGTACTGTATGCAGTACATGTAGCCTGTGTACACATTTGCTGTCATACACTGTTTATCTCTCTCTCCAGGGCCGGTCCTGGACGTTCTTCCGCCCCTACTAGAATAGTCCCAGTAAACAAAATTACGTAGAAAAGACATCTAAAATATTTATTTTCCAGACGTTGAAGTTAGGTTATTTTTCGGTTCTGAATTAAAGTTGAAAAGATGGCATTTATACACAAGCTTACGCGCTGTATCCCGGGTGGCGCCATAACTCTACACAAATGCATTTAATTTCCGCCGGAAGTTGTTTGCACAACGTCTGCCGGTGTAAACACAGCGATGTCGACGCTAGCTTGGGAACACGGTTCTACTACTTTGACTGGAGATGGCGCTACTCTCCTCCACCCGAATTCAGTGCAGAACTGGGAGGATAACATGACGACGTGGCCCAACATAACGTACAGCAAGATTTGCTCCTACTTCGTGCAATCCATGGCAATAGATGGAAAAGCAATGGACAATCTGAAAGCCTCCGAGGCATATCAATATCTGCACAGCAACAAAGTCGGTTGTGTCATGTCATACAAACATGATCGTTTTGTTTATCTGAAAGCAAATGTAGAGCCTAGCCAGTGTTTGAACAATGCATGGCATAATGCTTGGGTGCTGGTAACTGAAGCTGGAGAAGTCAAAACTGCGGGATGTACGTGTGTTGCTGGACCAGGGAGATCTTGTTCCCACTCAGCTGCGATCCTGTGGAAGGTAATTATTTGACCATTGTAGCCTAGGCCTATGTCTTCTTTTCAAAACGCTATAAATCCATAAATTTGTTATTTAAAAAAAAACTATTTTGTGTTTTAATTTTCGTGTTTGCATTTATGAGGAAAAAACTATGTTAGGCCTACGACAGTTCTCCATTACGGACGTGAGCGCTCTGAAAGCGGCACTAAAGACTTTCAAACTTTCACAGACACCTCAAAACAGAAAGAACAAAGCCTTTAAAGCGAATTTCGTTTTGTATTAATTGTATCTTAATTTTTAAAAAAAATTCATTAACCAAATTCCTGGATTTAATAAATAAAAAATTAATATAGCAGACAGACAATAGATAATGACAACATAAGGCTCCGGCCTGAACTGGAGCTTATGCATGAACCGAACACTTGTTTATGAATAAACAATTAAAATGTCTCATTGCAATATTTTACATATTCATAATCATTACTTTTGCTGGTTCTTTGAGACAGCTTTTAGGTGCCGTTTAGATAAGCGCGCTCATAATTGAATTGAATTAGGATAATAACGAATTTTCTTCATATTCGTGTTACATCATATGACATGTGTGCAGTGAACCCATTATAATATCTATGCACTGTTTTTACTATATCTCTCTAGGTAGAAAATGCTGTGAGACAGGGGAAACCCGGGCGTGCCTGCACAGACGGACAGAACCAGTGGAATGCTGGGTCTAAAAGAAATGCTGGTCAGAGGAAGATGAAGTATGTCCGCTTCAAACGACACAACAGGAAGGATCTCTACCAGCCGCCACCAACTTCACCGCCATCCTCTACCACTCCAGAACCGGCACAGGAGGTGACACTCTTTAGGACTCATGAAGAGTGGAGGAAGAACGCACTTGCCTCACCAATGGCAGCACTTTTCAATTGCCCTGGGAATAGCCTCCTGCAGCTCTGCTTTAATGCTAATACCTCCTCCATCACCGAGCCAACACCATGTCCACACCTCCATCTCCTAAACCATGATGAGCACTGTTATGCTATAGCAGCATTTATGATGTATACTAAGGCACACGCAGGCAGGCACACACACACACACACACACACACACACACACACACACACACACACACACACACACACACACAATTCATGATGTAGCTATCGTGGGCATTGTTTGTCCCATCTCCAAAACAATCAACTGCCTTAGCAAAATACCGGTAGCAATGTTAATGTATGACAACTTCTTCATAATTAACAGTATTGTCAGCTTCATAGCTAAAGTTGCTGAACTTACCCTCAGATTCAAGTCTGCGTTTCTTTATCTGGGGGGAGGCAGTGGTCCGCTGGGTGAGTTGACGCCTCTTTGGCTGGGGAGGGCGATTGTATCCCAACCACAACTCTGGGAAAGGATTATCCTTGGTAGGTTTTTGGTCAACAAAGTGATAGGAACAAACAAAAACGTTGAGGGGTGGTTTCTTTAGATTCAATGCCTTCAGCCAGGTCCTTGATTCCGAGTCGGTATCAGGCTTGCGAAAAAATGTAAACAATGGAGCGCATGGACATTGCCTCTTCGTAGCTGGTTTGTGGTCGTAGCACTCTCTATCTAACCACTCGTTCAGGTGCTTTCTCAAGTTTTTGCAACCAACTACCGCACACGTCGTTCCCGAACCACTTTTCTTCATGTTGTAATTGTAATTTTAATATCCTCTTTGTCACTGCGATGTCAGTGCTTTGTCGGCACAACGGAGCTAGCTAGCAAAACAAACCCAGCCCGGCAGAACGGAAGTGGATTGCATCGACGGGAGGAGTTCAGGAAGTAGAGCGGAAACGGCTCAAAAACTTGTGTATAGACCGGACAAAATCTGAACCAAACATAGACGTCTGTAATTGGTTCAGATTTGGTCCGGACTGGACCAAAAACCAACGTCCGAGGACGTGGAAATCAAGGCCGGTGCGGACTGCACCTCCAGTCCAGACAGGACCAAAAAAAGATGTCCAAAAGATGTCGGTGTTGGTTCGTGATTAATGGGGTGTAGCCTAACATGTCGGCCCACAATGGAATTTTATGAATGCCCATCCATGTGGTAGGCCCACTGTTCGTAAAACAGGCCATTGTATTGGCTTTATTAGTCCTGATTCCTGTAACTAATCAATTTGTCTATTTAAGCTCTTAATATCAGCAACCCAACTTTATCAGGAGTTATCCAGAGCCTATTTGCAATGTGTTTACACAGCGGGAAATGCAGAAGTATTTTCTTTTTCGCAATGATCAGCTCGTAAAAATGTACAGATACAACTTGAAACCACTGATCATGACAATTTAGCCCAGAGGGTGAAACTCCTGGACAGCAGTTGTGAGTAGCCTGATTGCCCATTCCATATTGTCCATTTTACTTTGACCTGTTTTTAGGTTATGTTGTTTGTTAACATGTCAGCACATTTTATGTTTGATTGGGCACCATTTAGGTTAGGCTATTTGATCGGAGAAACCTGCATGATGTAAAAAGTTTCAGTCTCATTACATTGCCATACATTTTATCTCCAGCCTGTAGGCTACAGAAAAGGCCACATACTATTTCTACCACAGGCTATATCTGTTACATGATTTATGTTAGATAATTTTTTTGATGGAATGTTGGTGGAGCGCCGCAGCAATACGTCTCTCCGACAGCACCCTGGAGATGCGTGCTGGGAGTGGACAAGATAAATATTTTGCATCCCTGCCTTTGACAAAGTGGGCACTGCTTATCACAGGGCGGCATCAGCGCTCACATAAAACGCCCATATGCCACTGGTTGAGAGAAATTGACATTGTTTTGGGGCAGAATTATGTGAGGTTTTATGTGTTGTTGTTGGAGGAGCGTCTCGGAAGGTGGTGAGAACCATGAGCCTCCTAGGTTTTGAATTGAAGTCAATGTACTCAGGGGAGGACAGAAGCTAGCCCTCAATTATTTTCTGACGTGAATATATTTAGTGTAGTTTTATCTAAAAAGGATAAAACATTTTCACTGAGGAGGATTGTCCTCCCCTTCCTCCTCTGAGAATCCTCCACTGGAGGACAGGCTCATTGTTATGGCTGGAACGAAGTCAAACATGTAGTTTCCATATGTTTGATGTGTTTGATACCATTCCATTAATTCCATTCCAGCCCTTACAACGAGTCCGTCCTCCTATAGCTCCTCTGACACACACAGTTTAAAACGTACTCAAATACAAACGCACACAAAAGCCACAGCTCCCTGGGGGCTTGTATACCGGTGCCGGAGACATTTATCAGTCTGAGAGAGGTAGAGAGCGAGGGAGGAAAGAAAGGTATCTGCTTGGCTGGCTGAGTGCGTGGTTAGCGTACCTAATGGACCTGTGTGTGAGTTTGACTGAAGAGCAGGCACCAGCAGCAGCAGACCTAGGGGACAGAGCCCTGCTCCATGGCCCAGCCAGAGAGACTGATCCTGGGGGAGAGTGGACAGAGCCTCAGCCTGTCTGATGGTAACAAGATATTCTCCCTAACAGGCTGGTGATCATCATGGTGTCTCAGTTGATCTAAGTAGTGGGCTGTGATTGGTGAATGATGTGGAAGTGAGTAATGAGATAGAATGTTTTGCACACACCACACCCAGTCAACATTCAGTGCAGTGATAGAATCAGAGAGATGCTGTTTGAATTTCCTCTGGCGTAACGGTTGGTTGGCTTGCGTACACACATGCACACACAGGCTGAGCAAATGTGACCGGCCTGACTTTCACTAAGCCAAATGACATCTGTAAACAGAGATAAAAAAAAGATCATCAATTCATGTGGGACTGCTTTTATATTGACATTATTCCATTGACTCTGGGTCGCCAGGCAACAAACACACTTCCAACTGTCCTCTAGCCCTACATTAATATGAGTCTTTCTCTTTCAATAAGGACTGAACAGGGTTACCTATGATAATTATAATTATGCTCATTAGAGAAGCGTATGCTTGGCTTTATAGTGTTACACCAGGAGGGCACAGAGACTGCAGACATCACACACTTCAGGCCTGTTACAGACGAGCTGAATGACAACACGCCTAATGATACCACTGCCTTTTTGCTCTGTCTATCAACCTCTCTCTCCTTCTCCTTCTCGCTCTCTCTGTCTTCCTCTCTCTCTCTCTATCTTTCTCTCTCTGTGTCCCTTTCTCTCTCTCTCTCTCTCTCTCTCTCTCTCTCTCTCTCTCTCTCTCTGTCTGTCTGTCTGTCTGTCTGTCTGTCTGTCTGTCTGTCTGTCTGTCTGTCTGTCTGTCTGTCTGTCTGTCTGTCTGTCTGTCTGTCTGTCTGTCTGTCTGTCTGTCTGTCTGTCTGTCTGTCTGTCTGTCTGTCTGTCTGTCTGTCTGTCTGTCTGTCTGTCTGTCTGTCTCTCTCTCTCTCTCTGTCTCTCTTTCTCTTTCTCTCGCTATCTTTCTCTCTGTGTCCCTTTCTCTCTCTCAAATTCATAGACAGAGCTATGTATGAAAGAACTGACCATCCATGATGTCAAAAATATATTTTTAACCATGTTTTGAGGCTATATAGTGTTCGTTTACATGTACTTTGTTTACAAACATTGGAGTAAAACAAGCTCATATTTTGGGTTCTGATGGGGTAACGACAGTTTAACTAAGCTCATGAGGTATTTATAAGTTATATTCTTTAAGAATCAATGGGTACATATCATTAATTTATAAGTCCGAAAATGGATGTAGCAACTGCAGATTGCCCCTTTAAGAGTCTGCTTACCATAGCAGTGTCACCCTTATTTTAATCTCCTCTTAAATATCACACATTTCTCTGGTTATTATCTGTCTCTGGTCTAACACAAGCAGCTGTGAATGCTAAATGGACAGGACTGTTAAATGTCTATTGAGATGGCTGGTAGAGGATGGGTGGCAGGGTGTTTATGTGGAGACATTCTCATGTTTCTCATGCTGATATGACTCTTGTATGCGTGTGTGTGTGAGGGTGGTGGGTGTGTCTCTGCAGGAAGGAATACTTGTTTTTATTTGTAGTTGAGGTCACCCTAAGTGTTTTGGGCAAAGGGGGTGTGTCTGGCTGGTTGTTTTTGGCGGTGTCTGAATGGATGTGTTTGTTTGTGATGTTTGCTGAATTGCATACTACTTGTTCATGCAGAAGCGAAGCGGAGGTCAAACGTTTCTATTTGTGAGAGTGTGTGTAGTAGGGTGTGTGTGTTCACCGTGTTGTCTGTACTCTCTGCTCTCCTCGGGGTAATTTAAGAGGTGCTGACATGCCTCCTGTGTTTGTGTGGGTCTATTTGTGGGCCCGGGTTTTGATTGCACCAAGCAGGAAGGAGAGGGGTCTTGGGCTGGGTGTGGGGAGGGCTGCTCCTCCCTCCTCCTTCTCCAGGGTGGTAGTATTTCAGGCTCACTGGACAGTAGGGACAGGCTCGTAAATATACGTTTTATTGCTGAGCTGCTATGCCGGGTTAGCCCGGGTCATTCAGCGAGAGATCAGCTTCGTGATTGATGATCCCCCCAGTGCCAGGGGGAAGGGGCACAGGGGGGCAAGGGGGCATGTCACAAAGCGGAAGCAGTGTACATGGCAAGGCTGGCACTGCCCGCTCTCCCCCTGGGTTCCCCCTGACTCCCCCTGCCCCTCTCAACCAGCATTCATCCCTCTCAACACAGCAGGTGCTACAGCCTCACACACACACACTGTGTATGGCTGCAGTAAGAACATCTTCAGTCCTCTCCCACCTAATACCTCACACTGAAACATATACCTTTGGTCCTCAAGGGTCACCACCCAGTAGGTTTTTTCAGGGGCACAGATGTTTTTTTTAGGGGCACAGATGTTTTTTTCAGGGGCACAGATGTTTTGTTCAGGTGCACAGATGTTTTTTTCAGGGGCACAGATGGTTTTTTCAGGGGCACAGATGGTTTTTTCAGGGGCACAGAAGGTTTTTTCAGGGGCACAGATGGTTTTTTCAGGGGCACAGATGGTTTTTTCAGGGGCACAGATGTTTTTTTCAGGGGCACAGATTGTGTTAGAACTCTAACATTCAGCTGTTGGAGGTGCTCACTGTTTAGGCATCAGCCACTTGTCTTATGCTCCTATTCTTGTTACAAGGTCATGTTAGCAGGAATAGATGGGGTGGGAAAGACTGTTTCTGAATTAATAATGTAGGCCTATAGCTGGAGAGTAAACATTTTTTTCAATGCACTGGAGTGAGGGATGCTTGGTAGTTTGGCAGGGGGTGGTTGGGTCCTGTGGTATAAGGACCACAGAGATTTCTTTATTGGCTGCCTCAAATGGGCAATGTTCAAAGCTTTTGAGAAAACATCTGATGGAGCCTTTGAGTGCTCCCAGATTGGCAATGTGAATAGCAGCTTTCATACCTCCTCTAATGTGTGTGTGTGTGTGTGTGTGTGTGTGTGTGTGTGTGTGTGTGTGTGTGTGTGTTTATGTGCGTGCGTGTGAGAGCGGGGGCGGGGGAGGTGTGTTTAAGAGGTTTAACTGCGTGTGTGTCTTCAAGGTTTGGGTTTGTGTGTATCCAGCACGTAAATAAATCTAGGCGTAGGCAAAAGGCTTTCAGGGGGCTTTTCACATGTTGATGTCTCAATCCATCACAGGGATTCTATAGAGCTGCCTTTTCATGTATTTATGGAAGAAGAGAGTAGCAGGGGAGGAAATAAACAAACACAGGTCTTTTCTCTCTGTGTGTATCTACTCTGAAGGAGAGAAAAACCCCACGTGTACCGTAAGTGTTGAGACTTGTTCAGGCAGCCTTTTTAAATCACATAGCACTCAGTGCATTTATCTGTCTAGCAATTTAGTTTTTCTGTTATGTTTTTCTGATTTAATTCTTCACTAGAACCAAAAGGGTTCACACACATTTCATAACGCAGTTTGTGTTTTGGTTCTATTTTTGTAACTATTGGTACAGCGCACTGGTCATACAAATAGCTCAGACTTAATTCGTACAGGGACAGATTTACCTATCCTTATTACCTGTGCTAAGTTTACACCTGCTATTTTTAATAGGGAACGGATTACATAAAAACCATGCAAAAAAGTGACCGACTGGGCACAGACATCAGTTTGATTTACATTTGGTTGAGTTGTCAACCAACGTGAATTCAACGTGTAATCAACCAAAAATTTTACCCTGCCATTGGATTTAGGTTAAAAATGTCCTTACGTTGATTACTTTTTGCGAATCCAATCAGTTTTCCACGTTGATTCAACATCAACATATTGAGTTTTTGGATTGAAATGACTTGGAAACAACGTTGATTCAACCTTTTTTTGCCCAGTGGGGACCTTATTTACTCCTATCTCATTCCTAAGCACAGAGTGGACAGACAGTGGTACATAGTCAGACAGACTACAGGCAGACCCACTGTTAGAGCATTTGTTATAGCAGGCTAGCACAGCAAGCAGGCATGTAGTCACTGAGTGAAACGGCTTGACTGATGTATAGCCCAGCACGCTCCTCAGAGAATCAGAGAGTAGCACTCTGTCTTCACCTAGTGGTGCTATAGTGAACTGCAGGGCCTCCTATGTTGTTACACAATCTATGAGTTGTGGGTTTGTTTCCCACGGGGGGCCAGTATAAAAAAATATGTATTCACTAACTGTAAGTCGCTCTGGATAAGAGCGTCTGCTAAATGACTAAAATGTAAATGGTTAC
Organism: Coregonus lavaretus; assembly: GCF_964263955.1. Taxonomy (NCBI): domain Eukaryota; kingdom Metazoa; phylum Chordata; class Actinopteri; order Salmoniformes; family Salmonidae; genus Coregonus; species Coregonus lavaretus. Next base: position 12,135,204 of record NC_140015.1, on the reverse strand, counting down.
AGTGGGGGAAAAAATTATTTAGTCAGCCACCAATTGTGCAAGTTCTCCCACTTAAAAAGATGAGAGAGGCCTTTAATTTTCATCATAGGTACACGTCAACTATGACAGACAAAATGAGAAAAAAAAATCCAGAAAATCACATTGTAGGATTTTTAATGAATTTATTTGCAAATTATGGTGGAAAATAAGTATTTGGTCAATAACAAAAGTTTCTCAATACTTTGTTATATACCCTTTGTTGGCAATGACACAGGTCAAACGTTTTCTGTAAGTCTTCACAAGGTTTTCACACACTGTTGCTGGTATTTTGGCCCATTCCTCCATGCAGATCTCCTCTAGAGCAGTGATGTTTTGGGGCTGTCGCTGGGCAACACGGACTTTCAACTCCCTCCAAAGATTTTCTATGGGTTTGAGATCTGGAGACTGGCTAGGCCACTCCAGGACCTTGAAATGCTTCTTACGAAGCCACACCTTCGTTACCCGGGCGGTGTGTTTGGGATCATTGTCATGCTGAAAGACCCAGCCACGTTTCATCTTCAATGCCCTTGCTGATGGAAGGAGGTTTTCACTCAAAATCTCACGATACATGGCCCCATTCATTCTTTCCTTTACACGGATCAGTCGTCCTGGTCCCTTTGCCGAAAAACAGCCCCAAAGCATGATGTTTCCACCCCCATGCTTCACAGTAGGTATGGTGTTCTTTGGATGCAACTCAGCATTCTTTGTCCTCCAAACACGACGAGTTGAGTTTTTACCAAAAAGTTCTATTTTGGTTTCATCTGACCATATGACATTCTCCCAATCCTCTTCTGGATCATCCAAATGCACTCTAGCAAACTTCAGACGGGCCTGGACATGTACTGGCTTAAGCAGGGGGACACGTCTGGCACTGCAGGATTTGAGTCCCTGGCGGCGTAGTGTGTTACTGATGGTAGGCTTTGTTACTTTGGTCCCAGCTCTCTGCAGGTCATTCACTAGGTCCCCCCGTGTGGTTCTGGGATTTTTGCTCACCGTTCTTGTGATCATTTTGACCCCACGGGGTGAGATCTTGCGTGGAGCCCCAGATCGAGGGAGATTATCAGTGGTCTTGTATGTCTTCCATTTCCTAATAATTGCTCCCACAGTTGATTTATTTAAACCAAGCTGCTTACCTATTGCAGATTCAGTCTTCCCAGCCTGGTGCAGGTCTACAATTTTGTTTCTGGTGTCCTTTGACAGCTCTTTGGTCTTGGCCATAGTGGAGTTTGGAGTGTGACTGTTTGAGGTTGTGGACAGGTGTCTTTTATACTGATAACAAGTTCAAACAGGTGCCATTAATACAGGTAACGAGTGGAGGACAGAGGAGCCTCTTAAAGAAGAAGTTACAGGTCTGTGAGAGCCAGAAATACTTATTTTCCACCATAATATGCAAATAAATTCATTAAAAATCCTACAATGTGATTTTCAGGATTTTTTTTTCTCAATTTGTGTCACACCCTGGCTCTGGGGACTCTAGTATGTTGAGCCAGGGTGTGAGTTTTCATTTGTTTATGTTCTAGTTGTTGTATATCTATGTTGGCCAGGGTGGCTCCCAATCAGAGACGGCTGTAGCTCGTTGTCTCTGATTGGGAGTCATACTTAGGTAGCCGTTAGGCATTCATTATTTGTGGTTTCTTGTTCCGTGTTGGTTCGTGTGTGTAACCAGGGACGTCACGTTTTCGTTTTGTTGTTTTTGTTCGTGTGTTCATTCATTTAATAAAATGTTCGCATTCAACGCTGCGCCTTGGTCCTCCTCTGTAGATGACGATCGTGACAATTTGTCTGTCATAGTTGATCATACTGACCTATGATGAAAATTACAGGCCTCTCTCATCTTTTCAAGTGGGAGAACTTGCACAATTGGTGGCTGACTGAATACTTTTTCCCCCCACTGTATATAAAACATTAAGGACACCTTCCTAATATTGAGTTGCACCCCCCCTTTTTGCCCTCAGAACAGCCTTGGGGCATGGACTCTTCAAGGTGTTAAAGAGTTCCACAGGGATGCTGGCCGATGTTGACTCCAATGCTTCCCACAGTTGTGTCAAGTTGGCCGGATGTCTGTTGGGCCACTTAAATGTTTTGTTTGTCACATTCACCCTCTGATTGGCACACATACACAATCCATGTCTCAGTTGTCTCAAGGCTTGAAAATCCTTCTTTAAACTGCCCCCCCCCCCCCCCCACCCCCTTCACCTACACTGATTGAAGTGGATTTAACAAATGACATCAATAACTTTCACCTGGATTCACCTGGTCAGTCTATGTCATGGAAAGAGGTGTTCTTAATATTTTGTACACTCAGTGTATGTCTCTGTGTGTGTGTGTGTGAGTGATGACAGCCAGGGCTTACTTCAGACAGGCCTAGGATCAGATGCCACATGCACCTACACTGAGCCCTCTGAATCAGGGCTCTTTTTGCGTCCCTGTCTTTTATGGGCAATCGGGTTTAACAGGGGGGCTTTGTGCAGAGGCGGGGCGGGCAGAGGATAGCATACCGTGATGGCTCCATTGTTCCCAGCACACGTCTGTGCTCTAACACACCGTTATACCACTGTGATACTGGGAACCTCAGACTCACAGAGCACTGCCTCTCTGATCCACTGGCACTGGACATAAGCCTAGGACTGGCCTGATCCCTGATCCTTCACCTCTGACCTCTTATCCCCGCTGGTCCGTTCTCTATACCTTCTCTCTCATTCTTTCTGTTTTGTCTCATCTCTATCCCTTTTCTTTGTCCTCTCTTCTCTTTCCACATTTCTCTTCTCTCTCATCTCTGTCCTCTTCTCTCCCCTCTTCACTCTCCTCTTCCCTGCAACTCTTCATCGTGTCATTGCAGTAAATGAGAATGTGTTCTCTGTCAAGTTACCTCTCAAAACAAAGGTTAACGACACAATAAATAACAAATCCTTCTCTCCTCTCTCAGGAATGAAGCGTCCGTTCAGCCCATCCTCTGTATTGGATATGGAGGAGGACAGGAACGGGTTAGGAGTGGGGGTGGGGTTGACCCTGGACAGCGAGGCGTGCTGTGACCCCCAGGAGGAGGGGGTAGTCCTGGGGGAGCAGCCAGGACCAGGTGGGGGCGCCCTGCCCTCCTCTGACCACAGCAGGCCCAAGAGGGAGAGGAAGCAGCGTAGCTACACACTGTGTGACGTGTGTAACATCCAGCTCAACTCCCCAGCCCAGGCCCAGATACACTACAACGGCAAGTCTCACCAGAAGAGACTCAAACAGATAAGCAACGGGAAGATCCAGCATGGCAACACAGGTAGGACAACCCACCCACTTTCTGCCCTATTCTGCAGCTGTACCCTACTCTACCCCTAGACTGTTAGAAAAAAGGGTTCCAAAAGGGTTCCGCAGCTGTCCCCATAGGAGAAGCCTTTTCGGTTCCAGGTAGAACCCTTTTTGGTTCCGGGTAGAACTCTTTTGGTTTCCATATATAACCCTCTGTGGAAAGGGTTCTACATGGAACCCAAAAGGGGTTCTTGAAAGGGTTATTCTATGGGCATAGCCGAATAACCATTTTTGGTTAAAGATATAACACTTTTTTCTAAGAGTGTACAGTACCCTATTCCACTATAAAACTCTAAGGCTGCTCACGTCTGTACCTCCTTACCAGGTGAGGAGAGAAATGATAGTGTGCACACTTTTGACAAAATGTGAATATGAGTTCTACCCCCCAATGACACATAAAGCTACATTATATAACCTAATAAGGTGCATCGGTACTGTGTTCTACCTGTTTCATCATACTTTCAGTACATTTCTAAGAGGATGCTGTGATAATGAGTATGACAAGTGAACATGGAGTGCTGCTACAGATGTAGGATCTTAATTTGATCACCCTGTCGCAGGAGAACTTTCCACATTGAAATTTCAGACATGATTTTCCTTTAAGAAAAATGTATCAACCCCTACAAAAATGTCCATTAATTATAATCCACATAATAATTCACATTTCTTGTTGCTGCAGGATTATTTTCCTGCTGTAGCAAACTGTCTCAATCTGTATAGATGTGTTGTGCCCTGGCTCTCAGTACAGGAGTACTAGTGTAATGTAGAAGTGTGTATGGAAGTGTGTAAGAGTAGAAGTGTGTATGGTGCTATATAGTCTTCCCTAGCCTGAGGCTGGACACAGAGGGAGGAGAACAAAGCTGAGTTAAGTCATTAATTGACTGACTAATTAATTGCTGGTTATTTTAGATCGTTCTTGTTCCTGCTCGCTCCAGGGTAGCTACTGCAGTGGCTGCAGTGGAGTTGCAGGTTTTCCCCATAGCTTTGAATATATAGTGAAACTGGCTACATGTTATAATGTTAGTCCTTTCTGTCTCCCACTCTCTCTTTGCTTGTAACCCTCCTACGCAGCTCGAAAACACTCTCACAAACCTGGAGAACCTGCTCTCAAACACTCATCACTCACTCTTGAATACTCTCTCTATCTCTATATCTCTCTCTCTCACACACACATGTGCACACACACACCTGCGCGCGCGCGCGCACACACATCTCCGCATGAAAACTACTCTGACCCACTTCAGGTGCAGAAATCTCGTACAAACAGCACTTAATTACATAGCAACAGAGAGCACGGCAACGCTTGCCATGGCCACAGATTCTTTGGCCCTGATTGGCTGCTGGCAGGCTGCTGGAAGGCTGCTGGCAGGCTGCTGTAGGCATGGTGGTGCAGTGTGTTTCTACTCCAACCCTGTAGGGGGCAGCAGTGGGGACAGACCTCCCTTGAGACTGCCTGGAAACCATGGAACATCTGACTCAGCACTAGAGGAAGGTACACAAACAGTCAATAGTCACCCGCTTAGGTCGTTCAGATAACTGGCTTTGGCAGTTAGTATACACCTGGGATGGCTGTTCTTAAACACAATGTAGCAGCAGTAATCTGGAAAGCAGAGAGATCACGATACACCCATACAAACATACCACCTCTCCTCTCCTCCTCTCTTCTCCTGTCTCCTCTCCTTCTAGCCTCTCTCTCTCTCTTCTCTTTTGTCTCTCTCTTACTCTCACTCTCTCCCTTCCCCTCTCTCCCTTCCCCTCTCTCTCTCCCCCCTCTCACCCTTCCCCTCTCTCACCCCCCCCCCCCCCCCCCCCTCTCTCTCTCTCTCTCTCTCTCTCTCTCTCTCTCTCTCTCTCTCTCTCTCTCTCTCTCTCTCTCTCTCTCCCTCTCTCTCTATGTAGTGACACAAGGAATAGTTGGCTTAATAATTCAGCCATGCTGCCTGCAGGTGTGTTGCTCATGTGGACGCCCTTCTTTGCAGTCCTCCCAACCGTCCTCCTTTCCCTTTCCTGATTGCTTCATTGCTTCAGTGAGCCAGCACGCAGAGCCCAGTCCAATGCCTTGTGGCCAGTCAGTCTTTAAGAAGGATGGGCAGAATGAGGCCTGACGTGGCCACTGACCGTCACTGTCTAAGGAATGGGTCAGCTAGGGCAAGGTCTGACTCAGACCAACACACACACATACACACACCCATGCTTTGTCCCTAGCACCCTGGCACAGCTCCGGCAGCAGAGAGAGATGGGGTGAGAGAGAGAGAAGGGGAGGGAGTGTGTGAGTTTGTGTGGTGTACGGTGCAGATTCCCTCTGACACACAGTCACAATCATGCAGCCTTATCTCTGCTCACCTTCTGCTGACTCCCACAGGCCCACAGCCTCAGTTCACACACACACACACATGTTGTTTGCAAGCTTTGTGGATGTTGAAGGGTGCGTGATGTGTGTTTCGAGTAAATGTGTATTCCTGTGTGTGTGTGTGTGTGAGTGTGTGTGTGTGTGTGTGTGTGTGTGTGTGTGTGTGTTTGTGTGTGTGTGTGTGTGTGTGTGTGTGTGTGTGTGTGTGTGTGTGTGTGTGTGTGTGTGTGTGTGTGTGTGTGTGTGTGTGTGTGTGTGTGTGTGTGTGTGTGTGTGTGTGTGTGTGTGTGTGTGTGTGTGTGTGTGTGTCTTCCAACGAATCCTCTCCATGTCGGCTTGTGTTACCCTTCCTCTTTGCTTCACTGAACTGACAGAGGGTCCCGGCTTTTCTGCTCTCTCTCTCTCAATTCAATTTCAATTTTTCAATTTAAGGGCTTTATTGGCATGGGAAATGTATGTTAACATTGCCAAAGCAAGTGAAGTAGATAGTAAACAAAAGTGAAATAAACAATAAATATTAACAGTAAACATTACACTCAGAAGTTCCAAAAGAATAAAGACATTTCAAATGTCATATTATGTATATATACAGTGTTGTAACAATGTGCAAATAGTTAAAGTACAAATGGGAAAATAAGTCAACATAAATATGCGTTGTATTTACAATGCTGTTTGTTCTTCACTGGTTGCCCTTTTCTTGTGGCAACAGATCACAGATCTTGCTGCTGTGATGGCACACGGTGGTTTTTCACCCAGTAGATAAGGGAGTTTATAAAAAATGGGTTTGTTTTCGAATTCTTTGTGAATCTCTGTAATCTGAGGGAAATATGTGTCTCTAATATGGTCATACATTTGTCTGGAGGGTAGGAAGTGCAGCTCAGTTTCCACCTCATTTTGTGGGCAGTGTGCACATAGCCTGTCTTCTCTTGAGAGCCAGATCTGCCTACGGCGGCCTTTCTCAATAGCAAGGCTATGCTCACTGAGTCTGTACAAAGTCAAAGCTTTCCTTAAGTTTGGGTCAGTCACAGTGGTCAGGTATTCTGCCACTGTGTACTCTCTGTTTAGGGCCAAATAGCATTCTAGTTTGCTCTGTTTTTTTGTTAGTTCTTTCCAATGTGTCAAGTAATTCACTTTTTGTTTTCTCATGAATTGGTTGGGTCTAATTGTGTTGTTGTTGTTGTCCTGGGGCTCTGTGGCGTCTGTTTGTGTTTGTGAACAGAGCCCCAGGACCAGCTTACTTAGGGGACTCTTCTCCAAGTTTCTTTTTCTTTTTTTTTCTTTTTTTCAGGGGGTAGATCAGCTTAATATTGCAGATAGATTGTAACTTCTATTAATGTAATTGTCTGCATCACTTCCAATCCCCCATGTTTTTTATATATATACTCCTCTTTATTACTTTTCAACCCCGCCATCCTTTCCCTACTTGGGGTAAATTAGTGAACAACAATGCCCAGGCCTCTACTTCCAGCCTATACTTACTATCTACACCTTATGGACACAGTCAATTTTACAATAATTATATTTTATTAGTTTTTTTGTTTTTTGCTCCTGAACTTCTTCTACTCTCAACCTCTCCGATCATTTTCATGATGTCCATCCGGTTTGCTTCTATATGCCATATCTTTCTAACTGTGCTCTTTCCCAAAAGCTCCCAACATACAACCTATATACTTATTATGGACACATTATTAGTTATCTTGTTATTATTTGTTGTTATTTGTTATTAGTCCCATCCTTCAACTCCATTCAATACCTCCCATCTATCTCTTAACACCATCCATATACTCTTATCCAAGTTAATCTCTCTGTAGGTGATGGCTTTGTTATGGAAGGTTTGGGAATCGCTTCCTTTTAAGTGGTTATAGAATTTAACGGCTCATTTCTGGATTTGGATAATTAGCGGGTATCGGCCTAATTCTGCTCTGCATGCATTATTTTGTGTTTTTTTGTTGTACACAGAGGATATTTTAGCAGAATTCTGCAATTTGGTGTTTGTCCCATTTTGTGAATTCTTGGTTGGTGAGCGGACCCCAGACCTCACAACCATAAAGGGCAATAGGTTCTATAACTGATTCAAGTATTTTTAGCCAGATCCTAATTGGTATGTCAAATGTTATGTTCCTTTTGATGGCATAGAAGGCCCTTCATGCCTTGTCTCTCAGATAGTTCACAGCTTTGTGGAAGTTACCTGTGGCACTGATGTTTAGGCCGAGGTATGTATAGTTTCTTGTGTGCTCTAGGGCAACGGTGTCTAGATGGAATTTGTATTTGTGGTCCTGGCAACTGTCAGGGCCCAGGTCTGACAGAATCTGTGCAGAAGATCTAGGTGCTGCTGTAGGCCCTCCTTGGTTGGTGACAGAAGCACCAGATCATCAGCAAACATAAAGACATTTGACTTCAGATTCTAGTAGGGTGAGGCCGGGTGCTGCAGACTGTTCTCTCTCTCTCTCTCTCTGTCTCTCTCTCTCTCTCTCTCTCTCTCTCTCTCTCTCTCTCTCTCTCTCTCTCTCTCTCTCTCTCTCTCTCTCAAAACCCCAGCACAGGGTGATGGGCAACAACAGTGAATCTAAAAAGTCTTTCATTTCAGCTTCAGCTGTATATGACGGTAAAACTTTACTTAAAGCATTCAGGTATAATGCATTGGTAGTTGTTATAAGCATGTATAAGCCCCTGTTGTGTTTTATAAATCAACTGAAATATGTTATTTCTTTCTGTGGTATTTTGTTTTACATATTCTAAATGGCTACTATACTTTTTACATTTCGTGGTCATTTTGTGGTCATTTCGTGATTATTTTCAAACCTCTTCAAACTACTCCTATAACAAAATAAGAACTGAGAAACAGATGATGCTAAAACAAGTATCATTTATTAGAAAATATGATATTGTATTATTTGGAATGCAAATGAACAATGTCCTGTATGGGAACGTTATTCAGTGTTTCCCCTTGTTGGACTGACGGCGGAGGCGGCGGGCTCTCTTCTTAGTTGAACCACGGGTGGTCACCAAAACTGGTGCGGTTTGAGCATCTTTACAGCTGTCTGTCTCCCTCTCAGCTCCTCTCTCCTTTTGCTCATCTCCATGGAGCTCTAATGCGACCATTATCTATGGAAACAAATTATTAGGAAAACAAAACCATATTTTAATTCATGTTCCAAGGTCAAATGAATTGATAACAATGCAGTGATTTCTTAAGTCTTTACAGTGACATGTAAGTAATACTGTATGTCAGCTTAGGCAATATATATATAACTACAAAGGGTAAATGTCACTATTTGGACCTATTCTATTGTTGTTCTTAAAGCCTTTCTCAGACCCCCTCATACCCCTAATCTCTCTTTCACATCACATTACCTGCAGTAGTCCTCTCACACTGATGGTGAGCAGCAGGCCCATTCCGTACAACCAGCAGCAGAGAGCCAGAAACATGCAGCATGCAGCCTCTATCCTCCTCTCTTCTGCCCCATTAATCACTTCCACCATCTTCTTCCACACAAGCTCACTTGCTCCCGCTCTCTCCCTACTACTGAGCTCAGCTACTCGGGGGCGAAGCGTTCTGAGGCTGGCCGTAGAATCACTGGTTGTCTGGTGCAAAGCACTAACATCTCTGTATTTCTGGTCAATACTGTTTCTGGTCTGGGTGGTGGTGGGCTTGTCCAAGCCACAATGGCCCATAGGGCAGGAGCCTATCTCCTGTTTTTGTAGCATGAGGCAGCTTGATGTACACCCCCTGGATAGGACACAAGTCTGTCGCAGGGCCTTACCCCCAATCCATCTCCTTAATGTGTGCCAAGCTGAGAGGCACCGGGTCCCGTTTTTAGAGTCTTTGGTATGATTGGACCGCGGATAAACCACCCGACCTTCCAATCTCAGGGAGGACACGCTAACGACAAGGCCACTGAGTTGGTTAGTGTTGTTTGTAGCTACCCGGGTAGCAGTGGGTTCCAAGCTGACCATAACACAAGCCTCTCCGGTGCACTTGTGCAAACTGTGTCCAGTGGTCTCGTTGGTGTTCTGTGTGGTCCAGGGTCGTTGAAGGAAGTTGATGGTGTTGGTCTTCTTCCACACAAGCTCACTTGCTCCCGCTCTCTCCCTACTCCTGAGCTCAGCTACTCGGGGGCGACGCGTTCTGCGGCTGGCCGTATAATCACTGGTTGTCTGGTGCAAAGCACTAACATCTCTGTATTTCTGGTCAATACTGTTTCTGGTCTGGGTGGTGGTGGGCTTGTCCAAGCCACAATGGCCCATAGGGCAGGAGCCTATCTCCTGTTTTTGTAGCATGAGGCAGCTTGATGTACACCCCCTGGATAGGACACAAGTCTGTCGCAGGGCCTTACCCCCAATCCATCTCCATAATGTGTGCCAAGCTGAGAGGCACCAGGTCCCGTTTTTAGAGTCTTTGGTATGATTGGACCGTGGATAAACCACCCGACCTTCCAATCTCAGGGCGGACACGCTAACGACAAGGCCACTGAGTTGGTTAGTGTTGTTTGTAGCTACCCGGGTAGCAGTGGGTTCCAAGCTGACCATAACACAAGCCTCTCCGGTGCACTTGTGCAAACTGTGTCCAGTGGTCTCGTTGGTGTTCTGTGTGGTCCAGGGTCGTTGATGGAAGTTGATGGTGTTGGTCTTCTTCCACACAAGCTCACTTGCTCCCGCTCTCTCCCTACTCCTGAGCTCAGCTACTCGGGGGCGACGCGTTCTGCGGCTGGCCGTCGAATCACTGGTTGTCTGGTGCAAAGCACTAACATCTCTGTATTTCTGGTCAATACTGTTTCTGGTCTGGGTGGTGGTGGGCTTGTCCAAGCCACAATGGCCCATAGGGCAGGAGCCTATCTCCTGTTTTTGTAGCATGAGGCAGGTTGATGTACACCCCCTGGATAGGACACAAGTCTGTCGCAGGGCCTTACCCCCAATCCATCTCCATAATGTTTCCCAAGCTGAGAGGCACCAGGTCCCGTTTTTAGAGTCTTTGGTATGATTGGACCGCGGATAAACCACCCGACCTTCCAATCTCAGGGCGGACACGCTAACGACAAGGCCACTGAGTTGGTTAGTGTTGTTTGTAGCTACCCGGGTAGCAGTGGGTTCCAAGCTGACCATAACACAAGCCTCTCCGGTGCACTTGTGCAAACTGTGTCCAGTGGTCTCGTTGGTGTTCTGTGTGGTCCAGGGTCGTTGATGGAAGTTGATGGTGTTGGTCTTCTTCCACACAAGCTCACTTGCTCCCGCTCTCTCCCTACTCCTGAGCTCAGCTACTCGGGGGCGACGCGTTCTGCGGCTGGCCGTCGAATCACTGGTTGTCTGGTGCAAAGCACTAACATCTCTGTATTTCTGGTCAATACTGTTTCTGGTCTGGGTGGTGGTGGGCTTGTCCAAGCCACAATGGCCCATAGGGCAGGAGCCTATCTCCTGTTTTTGTAGCATGAGGCAGCTTGATGTACACCCCCTGGATAGGACACAAGTCTGTCGCAGGGCCTTACCCCCAATCCATCTCCATAATGTTTCCCAAGCTGAGAGGCACCAGGTCCCGTTTTTAGAGTCTTTGGTATGATTGGACCGCGGATAAACCACCCGACCTTCCAATCTCAGGGCGGACACGCTAACGACAAGGCCACTGAGTTGGTTAGTGTTGTTTGTAGCTACCTGGGTAGCAGTGGGTTCCAAGCTGACCATAACACAAGCCTCTCCGGTGCACTTGTGCAAACTGTGTCCAGTGGTCTCGTTGGTGTTCTGTGTGGTCCAGGGTCGTTGATGGAAGTTGATGGTGTTGGTGTTCAGTTCAATGTGAGGCATGCTGGCCCACTGCCAAATGCCCATGGGGGGCATCAGGTTATCCCGAAAATCCTTGCCGTCCAGAATGTGTAATGCCAAGATTACATACACCAACAATTTAATACTGGAAGAGTACAAAGCCATCTCTCAATCAGTAAAATTAAAAAAGCAACTACTCTGTACAGAGATAGGTGAGTTGTGGTGTTAAGAATGTTTGATAGGAATGTTGTGCCATACAGTGGTCTATGATGTCATAGAGGGCATCCAACATGTAACCTAGGTGAAGATAACTAGCATGTCACCCCACCCTCCTTTATGACATCATTGCGATATAGATGCGGTAAAGAGGTTAATCGAACTCAACCAAAACAAAGGAATTGCCATGGCTGTGAGGGAAAGGGCTGTGAGGGAAAGGGCTGTGAGGGAAAGGGCTGTGTGGGAAAGGGCTGTGGGGGAAGATCCTGAGTCTCCTCATTGCCCTCCTCATTGATCCCATGTGGCTTAGTTGGTAGAGTGTGGCGCTTGCAACGCCAGGATTGTGGATTCGATTCCCATGGGGGACCAGAAAGAAAAGTGTATGCGCTTACAAGTCGCTCTGGATAATTTAGCCTATTGTTTATATGTGTATTTCACACTATGTTGAGGTAGAAATTGGAGTATAATGTTTGTATGGATGTCAACCCCAATACATATTCATGTCATCGTTACCAATCAAATGCATTACAGTTAGAAACGACTTTGACTACCATCAACGATTTCTGTATGCTAGGTATGCTAACAAGCTTACACGAACGGGAGTTAGCATTTAGCAGTCACTTCTTCTAAACCTGAAAAGGGACAACTTCTACATGGTATGCAGTGATAACAGACACATTTATCCAAATCGGACTTAAGTAAGCACATTGTGGGCCTGTTACACTTCATAAATCATGACGGATTTGATGAATATCCACTTTGTTGGATCAGATTTGTTGAATGTGGTCAATGCAACGTCTGCATTCCATTGACTCCTTTACTGCATCTATGGTCAAGTTGAAAACCATAGAATTAGGAATTTGAATACTCTAATTTAATATGTAATTTAATAGGATCTCTATGTTGAAAACTCTGGTATTTCTCATCCTAAAGCTTGTTCTCCATATTATTTTTCAATGTTTTAAATGATGTGCCAACATGTTTTGAGCACTTTTATCTTCAAAACTAGATTTTTAGTGGCTCTCTCTTGTCCCTTTGCAGCAGATATATAGTGAGCAATATGTTTGGAACATCAAATTGCAATAAAATCACAGTATCAAATTGCAATACATATAGAATCGCAATACATATCGTATCAGCACCTAAGTATCATGTTAATATTGTATCTTGAGGTCCTTGGCAATTCCCAGCCCTACTGTTCACCACTGCCCCATAAACTACCAGCCACCATTGTCTCTATCCTTCTATTGAGGGAGCCAGACCATAATCCCCCCTAATTAGGATCAGCTTGGCCATCGCCCCGCTCTAGGACGGCAGCACCAGCCAGCCAGTGTTACGCCCCTGAAAAAGGGGAGAAATAATCACGAGAGTGATGCAGTTATGTTTCCTCAATGAAAACTTTAGTATAATCCTTTTACAAAAATATCACATTTTACAGAACAACAGATCTACAGGAACTAGATAGTTTTGTAGGGTACAAAGCTTATTCAAGTCACAACAGCATAAACTGTAATTCACTAAAACATATACAAATGTTTCAATATAACTGTCAAACACAAAGTAGCTTTAGCTCAGTAACCCATAACTACATTTATCAACCATGTCAACAAAGTATTCTAAACACATTATACAAATAACCCCAAAATATATTATTAACAGCGCACATGTTCATTCACAATTAACATAAAATGGCAGCTACTCTCAGTACGAAGCTATTCTTCGCTGCAACCGAGCAGGTTTCACTCACACACGCACCTATTACTCTCTTCAACTTAACTCCAACTTACTCAAGATGTTACTAAAACATACCTTAAACTCTCTTGACATGTTAGCAAGTTATTACATTCAAATTAACTCATTTTATATCAATAACGTACCTGAAAAGGGGGAGAAATAATCACGAGAGTGATGCAGTTATGTTTCCTCACTGAAAACTTTAGTATAATGAGGAAAAAGACCGCGATTTCCCTGGGAAGTTGGGTGGAGACCAGAGCAATCGATCTCAGGCTCATAGATTAAGAGCATTTAGTAGATCACAGATTAACACTTTTACCCTTAAATTAGGCACCACAAAATTAAAGTAGTCAATATAACGTTTACACATTCCTCTTACAATTTTTACCCTTTGTACACTTGACGGATTTTAACCTTTTAACACAATTATGAATTTTATCAATCTCTATGAACTAGTACTGAATGCATGATCTTTTTAACCTTAGATATTTTAAGATCCTTACATACCATGAACTTACTAATACTTTTTAGTGTATAACAGGCTATGAATATGTCCTTTAACCTGTCACACCAGCGCCTCCCAAAATATTTTGAGAGCCAATTAAAAGAGGCGTAGAGTCTGCCGGGGCGGGACAGGTCCACTAACATGTGGATGAGATGCATGTTGGGATAGCTCTTCCTCCTCTTAATTTAGTGGGAGGGAGGGAGGGAGGGAGGGAGGGGGGACAGTGGCTTGGTCTGATTTGACCTGATGTCACTAGAGGGGGTGGATGCTCAGACCACAGTAAAGGCTGTGTCTGTGTCTGAGTTACTATTGTTTATTTTCTGCTTGGCATCTCTTTTCATATCTTCGAGAATTGATAAAGCATGCTATTGTGGTGTGGGTGTCTCTATGTTTGTGTGTGTGTGTGTGTGTTTGGGTGTGTCTCTGTATGTTTTTATGTGAGACTGAGAGAGATACTCTGACTCTACCTCTTTCTTGGTTCTGATCTTTCCACGGCCTATGATAAAGCTTCTTGTTGTGATGTGTGTGTCTGCATGTGTGAGTCAGTGTGTGTCTCTTCATGGTCCCTGTCTGTCTCTATCTCTCTCTCTCACTCTGTTTTAATAAAGCGTGGGGGATTGGATTAAAGGCTGGGATTTTCTGCATGAATGCATTTGCGCATCTGCGTTTTATTTTTGTGCCGCCTCGCCATTTTCCCATTTTATTTATTCCCTGTGGAGGGAAATGACTTTCCTCACTCACTGTGCCTTTGGACATGTATGTGTCATAGTGTGCGTATGCGTGTGTGCACGTGCTTTTGTGCATGTGTCATGTTGTTTGCAGCAGCGTCGAGACACACCTTAAGCCCTGGGTATCACCACATGTGGCTAGTCAGTCCCTGATCGGTCCATCTGATGTGTCTGTCAGCCACATACATTTTTAAAAACATTTTAGTCATTTAGCAGACGCTCTTATCCAGAGCGACTTACAGTTAGTGAGTGCATACATTATTTTATTTTTCATACTGGCCCCCCGTGGGAATTGAACCCACAACCCTGGCGTTGCAAACGCCATGCTCTACCATCTGAGCTACATCCCTGCCGGCCATTCCCTCCCCTACCCTGGACGACGCTGGGCCAATTGTGCGCCGCCCCATGGGTCTCCCGGTCGCGGCTGGCTACGACAGAGCCTGGATTCGAACCAGGATCTCTAGTGGCACAGCTAGCACTGCGATGCAGTGCCTTAGACCACTACGCCACTCGGGAGACAGTACACATCCCTATGCCGTCAATAGAAGACTCCAGTGAAAGAATATCTCTAATATAATCGATAATCTCTAATACAGAAACCATCCCTGTCTCCTCATAGCATTTGCCAACACTTCTATTTCCATAAATGACGTTTGGCTATGTAGCCATGTACTCTGTCTCTGCCCCCCTCGCCCTGGGGTTTGGTCCTTCGTGTCCCGCCGGTTTAGACTCTGGGAAAAGGTTGTGTTTCGGATCGGCACGCAGGGCCCAGTGGAGCGGGAAAAGTCTGGAGCAGGGAGACGGTACGGAGAGGAGAAGGAATAGACCACCACACGTCTGTCTGTCTTTACTGTTTACCCATGTCTGCCTGTCTGTATGTCTTGTCTGACTGTTTGCCTGTCTGTCTGTCGGTCTGTCCTGTGGAGACTAGGCCATACTCACTATCTGTTATTATCTAGTATAAATATCCAAACGCATATCCAAAGCTTTTGTTGTCACACAGCGCTCTGTCAAATTAATAGAACGGTGTGCCACTTTCTTAAATGTCACAGAATATCAATCCCTACTTTTCCTCAGTTCCCTTTTTAACACATTTTCTCTCTTATCAAACCGACCTCATGCAGTGTTCAACCATAGAATTATATATGTTTGTGTTCAACATCCTGTTCCATTCTCTGTTTGTAATGGATGTCTAGTCATCATAACAGCCTTGTCTGTTTGGTTGCCCCCCGCTACTGGAGATGTCCACCACTCCACCCCCTCCACCCCAGGCCCTTGGTGAGAAAGCCCAAAGAAAGGCTGTGTTTCTGGGCAGTACAAGGCCTCACTTCCCCCTCTCTTCCTGCAGCATATTATCCATCCTCCAGGCCCCATAAAATATTTTCTCACGTTTATTTAACCAGATAAGTCAATTGAGAACCAATTCTCATTTACAATAACGACCTGGCCAATAGTCATAACATTGCAACAGTGAACAGGACAACACGCAATACCACAAAAAAAGAAAAATACACACTACACAGAGGAAATGTACAAATTCATCAAAAATACAACAATAAGAAATTCACAGTGGGTTCGAGCAGAAAAGTCCAAGGCAACACAGCAGACTTAATGATCAGCAGGTACATTGATCAGACAGCAGCTCAGTTAATATGTTTTTGAAGGAGTGTGGTGGGATGAATGTGTCAAATATGAGGGTGTTATGGCCCCTAAGAAGACCCAGATTACACCAGAGTGGCTTAGTACCTCTGATAGAGGGATAGAGGGATAGTGGAGGAGAGAGGTGCTGGGCGGTGGGAGATAGAGGCTGATAAAGGGGGCACTGAGTAAAGGAAAGACAGGGAGGCAAATGGATGAAGGGGAGGGAGGGAGGGAGGGAGGGAGGGAGGGAGGGAGGGAGGGAGGGAGGGAGGGAGGGAGGGAGGGAGGGAGGGAGGGAGGGAGGGAGGGAGGGAGGGAGTGGGGACACAGATAAACACTGTCATTTACCCAGTGAAGCGGGGCTGCCCAGTAATGGACACATGATAGATGGCCATTGGAAGTTTGTACTAGCTCAAAGTTCACACACGCTTACCATCCGTCACGTCTGATCTGGAAGGAGGAAGGATACTGTCTAAACTCCAGTGGTAAACGCTTTCCTTGACTAGGCCTCACAGACAGACATAGAGAGGGACTGCCATGTATTGCACAAAACAAACCCTGAAATAGATATCTCATCTCATTGGCAATTAGGCAAGATGACAGTGTTTCTCTGTCAGTGGACCCTGTGAATGAACACACACACACAAACACACACACACACAGTTCTGTTTGTGACTCTCTTTAATTGAATCACATGGTCACGCTCGTCATCTTTGATTGGCAGACAGATCTGGTTAGCCTGGGTACCATTCTTTTTAGCTAACATTCCACTCCTTGTAGCCTACTCTGTGTCATATGCCAAATATGCTAGTGCTCAACCTCCCACCACTTTGCTTCACTGTTCCTCCACTTAAAAGACAACTTTCTTCTCCTCCAGACTAGCACACGGCGCAGCCTCTTAGAGCGCTAGAGGCAACTCGCCGGTGACTTTCATTGTTATTCATGTGTTAATTTATTCGCTCATGGCAGACGTGAAACAGGGCTGTAATATGCAGATGCCGGTTTGTTTCTCGATGGGAATTTTCCGCTCCACTGCCCCTGTAGCTGCCACTAATAATAAAGTGAGGCAAGATGGAGAGAAAAGGAGGGGGGAGGGAGGGGATGCTTGTCAGGATGCCTCCTGAACCACCACACGTATGCACACACACAGAGAGAGCTCATCTCTCGGATAGACAGTGACCAGGTGCGATCGTCCTGGCAGAGGTGACCTTGACCTTGTCACAAAGACTAGGAGTCTAGCTCTCCTCTCTTCTCCTCTCCTCACCTCACCTCTCCTCTCCTCTCCTCTCCTCTCCTCTCCTCTCCTCTCCTCTCCTCTCCTCTCCTCTCCTCTCCTCTCTTCTCTTCTCTTCTCTTCTCTTCTCTTCTCTTCTCTTCTCTTCTCTTCTCTTCTCTTCTCTTCTCTTCTCTTCTCTTCTCTTCTCTTCTCTTCTCTTCTCTTCTCTTCTCTTCTCTTCTCTTCTCTTCTCTTCTCTTCTCTTCTCTTCTCTTCTCTTCTCCTCACCTCTCCTCTCCTCTCTTCTCTTCTCTTCTCTTCTCCTCTCCTCTCTGTTATTGATAGGACACAGGGGGCTGGAGGGCAGAACTACCTAGTCCAGGAGATAGGAAAAAGGGCTATTAGCAAAACCAATGGCAGTGAGTTGTGACTGAAAAGGATGGGATAGTGTAAATGGTTGGAGTCTATGAACGTGAACCAGTGTTGTTGTGGTTGAAGTTGATGTTAGTGTTGACACTGTGGTCATGTCCCTGTCCGTCAGGAGGTCACACAGTAATGGAGTCACCATTACAGTTTTTCTCAATTGCTAAAACACTAAACCCTATTGTCTGAACCAAATGCTCAGTTGCCTGAACCCACTGATTGAATCAATCACTCTTTTGGCAAAACCATAAGCACTTTTCACCTGTTTAGACACAACTTGCCAACACATTTTCATTGTGATGCACCCGTGCTGCATAATGGTGAGCACATGTGACAAAAGTCAAACACAATTAGAGCACAGGTATCACCACTTGAACACAACAACTCAAAATTGATCACACTTGTGGCTAATGATGTGAGGGAACATATACAGTAAGCCAGTTCAGAGAGCACTGGTTTGTGAGGCCCTACAATGGATAGAAATCTGAGAGGAAGAGTTCGAGTGAGAGGAGGTCGAGGTGGTCGAGGTGGTCAGCGAAGACAAAGAACAGTAATATCTGATGAAATCAGAGCTACTGTGATTGACCATGTTCTTGTCCATGGTATGAGCATGAGGGAGGCTGGACAAAGGGTACAACCAAACATCAGTAGATTCACTGTGTCCACCATAATCCGAAGATTTAGAGAAGAGAACAGGTAATTACCTTTTTTTGACATTATAGTACAGTATGTAAATGTTGACAGCAATTACTGTATGACATACTATATACTGTACCACAGTATACTGTAAGTGAATATATGTTTCAGTACATCACTGTACCAATGTACTGTAGTATTGTAATGGAGGGTTGGTCTAACTGTTTGTAGGCCTAGTATTCCATGTATATTTTTTGTAACTCCATGTTCTCTTTTTGTAGAATTGAAAGACTGCCACATGGGGGTGGGAGGACAGGTATGTTCTCCCCACACCAAGAGACCCTAATTGTTGATATGGTCCGTAAGAAAAATGCCATTAAACTGAGCGAAATTCAGCAGAAGATCATTGAGGACCATTTACATTTTGAGGGTATCAACAGTGTCAGCCTCTCTACTGTTGATCGTGTCCTCAAGCGCAACAGACTGCGCATGAAACAGCTATACAGAGTGCCCTTTGATCGCAACTCAGACAGAGTCAAAGAGCAAAGATTCCAGTATGTACAGGTTGGCATATATCCAGACACATTCAATGTTGATTACTCTAAGTAGTGATTTACTGTAGTGGCCTAAATCACTTTTTCCGTATCACTTACAAAACTATATCTATTTCTACAGAGGGTTTTTCAACTGGATGCAATGGAAAGACCCCATCAATACATCTACATGGATGAAGCTGGGTTTAATCTCACCAAAAGGAGAAGGAGAGGCCGTAATGTGATTGGCCATCGGGCCATTGTTGGTGTTCCTGGGCAGCGTGGTGGCAATGTCACATTATGTGCTGCCATCAGCAATCATGGGGTTGTCCACCATCATGCCAACCTGGGGCCCTACAACACTCACCAGCTCCTCATTTTCCTCAATCACATGCGAGATGCTTTGTTAGGGCAGCAGGATGAGCATCCCATCTATGTTGTTGTTTGGGACAATGTGAGTTTTCACAGAGCCCTCCAGGTTAGAGAGTGGTACAATATGAACCAAGGTTTTATCAATCTTTGCCTTCCACCGTACTCCCCTTTCCTAAACCCCATTGAGGAATTCTTCTC
Organism: Coregonus lavaretus; assembly: GCF_964263955.1. NCBI lineage: Eukaryota > Metazoa > Chordata > Actinopteri > Salmoniformes > Salmonidae > Coregonus > Coregonus lavaretus. The sequence goes on along the minus strand of NC_140015.1, from coordinate 12,115,583 downwards.
CTCATGGCGGTGGAAGGTATATGAACGCCAACCTTACACCAGGGTAAATCTCCTGCAAGCCATGGGACTTGCCTGTGGTGACATAGGTGTGGAGGCATGCCAAGCCTGGATACGGCATGCCAGGGGTTTTTTCCCCCGTTGCCTGGCCAGACAAAATGTGGCCTGTGATGTGGATGAAGTCCTGTGGCCTGACCCAGTACGGAGACATGATGCTGTGGCTGAGTAATGCACTTATTTGTATATTTTTGTACTTTATTTTTACATGGGCTTACTGTACACAAGTGGCAAACGCATAAGATTTCTGTTTGTTTTTACAAGTGCTACATGTAAATGCACAATATTTCTGTTTTGTCTTTTTGTACAAGTGCTAAATGCACAGGTTCTTTTTGTTTTGCAACATGCATTTAGCCTACAGTGAACAATAAACATATATTTCCCCAGCTTCATGTCCTGAGCATTGTGTTTTCTATTTTTCTACGTAGTGTTTAGTGACTGTTCAGTAGTGTTTTTTATTTTGATTGACTCGGGGCACGATTTGACAACATAGTTCAGTTTTGAGCACAGATTGAACTGTTTTGAGGTGAAAGTTTGGTTTTGCAAGAAGAGTCTGAGGTTTTGTGAATGTAGCTTGAAAATTGGGTTTTGTGTTCACAGTTAAGAGAAAAGGAGAGCAGCTTTCAAGAAATGTGTCTTAGCAATCGAGAAAAACTGTAATAGCAGTGACGTCCTGTGAGATGTGAAGGACACAGCAGTAGAGAAACACATTCACTCATCATAGAACCCTGTTGTGTCTCCCAGGAGGCTGGTAAGAAGTGGGTGGGGGGGGGGGGGGGCTCATATTAATGAATGGAATTCAATAAATGGAACGGTATGTGTTTGATATTGTTCCATTAATTACTAGTCATTATGAGCCCGTCCTCCGATTCAAAGTGACACCAGCCACCACTTCCTGCCTCCATCTTCCTCTACCTCCCCAGTGCATTTATATGAGATATAAACCCCCTACTGACTGACACACACACACACACACACACAAACACACACACACACACACACACACTGTACTGGCTGTCAGGATAGAGAAACACACCAGTCCCATAGGACTTTTTAGGGAATTTAATATTGTCAAACCTATACAATTGCATCATATACTCCACAGAATAGTCTGATGTGGAAAAGAAAGGGGGCGTTATGGACATTGAAGAGAGATATAATGACAAGGATATAAGTCCTACTGTAACAAGCTGTCCCCTTCCTCTAGTACAGCTTAGAGTGGATTCTATTCTGTTCTATTTTAATTTAAACACACACAATCCCAACGCAAATCTTAACACTGTATCTACAACAGCAAACACAAGTTATATACACACACACACACACACATTCACATACACACACAAACACTCACACACCAACATTCACATACCACACGCACCCTATCGTCCTCACACAGTACAGTGCACGTCAAGGCATTGTGTCCTCAACCACAGAAACACATGGATTGCATCCCAAATGACACCGTATTTCCTATTTAGTGCACTACTTTTGACCAGGGCCCATAGGGCTCTGGTCAAAAATAGTGCACTATATATGGAATAGGGTGCCATTTGCGGCTCAGCCATGGTTTACTGGGACCCAAGGCATCCCATGCACCCAGGCCTGAGTCCAAACTCTGAGCGTGTCCAATCAGCCAAGGCTTTACTAGAGGCCAAATCTGAAGCATATAATTGGGTTTTAATCAGCTTTCTCATTCAGGCGAGCGCTAAAGATTAGGGCAGCACGGGCTCCGCTCAAAATAAGCATTCATAAAGGCGTGTGAAAGCCTCTGACCCACCGCAGCGAATCATACAGACCAACAGACACGAGACCGCATGCTCTTCCTCAACCTCTTCCTCTCTTCATCTCTCCATTTTCTCTCACACTCCATCCTTCATGTTTCTCTCTCTCCTCTTTCCCCACTCCATCTCTAACTTTTCTTTGCTCTCTCTCTTCCTCTCTCTCTTTCTCTCTCTTTCGCTCATGGGGATCCACACAAGTCAGGCAGGGGAGGAAAAGGGCCCTTCTTATCAAAAAGGGCACATGCCACCCCTACACAAAGATACACATACAGTGGGGAGAACAAGTATTTGATACACTGCTGATTTTGCAGGTTTTCCTACTTACAAAGCATGTAGAGGTCTGTAATTTGTATCATAGGTACACTTCAACTGTGAGAGACGGAATCTAAAACAAAAATCCAGAAAATCACATTGTATGATTTTTAAGTAATTATTTATTGCATGACATAAGTATTTGATACATCAGAAAAGCAGAACTTAATATTTGGTACAGAAACCTTTGTTTGCAATTACAGAGATCATACGTTTTCTGTAGGTCTTGACCAGGTTTGCACACACTGCAGAAAATCACATTGTATGAAATATTAAGTTCTGCTTTTCTGATGTATCAAATACTTATGTCATGCAATAAAATGCAAATTAATTACTTAAAGATCATACAACGTGATTTTCTGGATTTTTGTTTTAGATTCCGTCTCTCACAGTTGAAGTGTACCTATGATAAAAATTACAGACCTCTACATGCTTTGTAAGTAGGAAAACCTGCAAAATCAGCAGTGTATCAAATACCTGTTCTCCCCACTGTATATACAGCTAGATGAAACAAGCTTATTGGTACAGCACACAAAATGACCTTCCTCCCTCCTCATCGTATTTCGCAGGGAGGCTGGATTTGGCTAATCCAATATGGCCTGTTTAAATGGGTTCCTTATTAAAAAGGATGGTTGTTTTTTTTAGAGCGGAGCGTTTAGATGAGTTAGTCTTTCCTAATCCTTTCTGTTGCTGCCTCTCTCTGGGGTGAGCCACACTCTTTATGTCTTTAATGAAGTGTAGTGAGATGAAAGCCTTTTTAATTGGATTTAGTTAGAACTGGGACAGCTTCCAGAGAGACGGAGAGGGAAAAAATACCTTATCATCATCATAGGCAGCGTCATCATCATCACCAACATCATCATAGTTAACGTCACAATCATCATATCATTGTGTGTGTGTGTGTGTATGTGTGTTTTTGTGTTTGTGTGTGTATACAGTATGTGTGTGGACGTGTTTGTGTGTGTGTGTGTGTGTGTGTGTATGTGTGTGTGTGTGTACAGTATGTGTTTGTGTGTGTACAGTGTGTGTGTGGACGTGTTTGTGTGTGTGTATGTGTATGTGTGTGTATACAGTGTGTGTGTGGACGTGTTTGTGTGTGTTTACTGACTTTGTGTGTTTCTCTCTCTCTGTGTGTGTGTGTGTGTGTGTGTGTGTGTGTACAGTATGTGTGTGTTTGTGTGTGTGTACAATGTGTGTGTGTGGGCGTGTGTGTGTGTGTGTACAGCGTGTGTGTGTGTGTGTGTGTGTGTGTGTGTACAGTATGTGTGTGTTTGTGTGTGTGTACAATGTGTGTGTGGGCGTGTGTGTGTGTGTACAGCGTGTGTGTGTGTGTGTGTGTGTGTGTGTGTGTGTGTGTGTGTGTGTGTGTGTGTGTGTGTGTGTGTGTGTGTGTGTGTGTGTGTGTGTGTGTGTGTGTGTGTGTGTGTGTGTGTGTGTGTGTGTGTGTGTGTGTGTGTGTGTGGATACGACCAGGCTCTCTCTATCCTTCATCAGGACATTAGTGTCACGTTCGTTGTGTAAAGGATCGGACCAAGGTGAAGCGTGGTATGCGTAAATAGTCGTTTATTTTAATAAACACAGACAAAATAACAAAATCCAACAGAACGTGAAGTTCAAGAGGCTAAACATCAAACAATCCCAACAGAAACATTAACAAGATCCCACAACTAAGGTAGGCAACATGGCTGCCTAACTATGATCCCCAATCAGAGACAACGACCGACAGCTGCCTCTGATTGGGAACCACACCCGGCCAACATAGAAATATATAAACTAGATTTCACACCCTGACCAACTCAACTAGAGATCTCAATGTCAGGGCCTGACAATTAGTAATGTGTATAATAGGATAGAAGACATAATGATGCTGACAGGTGGAGAGATGCAGCGCTCCCCTTGGTGATCCAGAACCAGCCACACAGCACGCCAAACCAGAGAGTCCATATCTGCACCATAGAAACACTACAGTAATGTCGCTTGCCAGACTCCTGGTGCTCAACCTAGAAACACCAACACCTCATTTGCATTTACATTTTAGTCATTTAGCAGACGCTCTTATCCAGAGTGACTTACAGTTAGTGCATTCATCTTAAGATAGCTAGGTGGGACAACCACATATCACAGGCATAGAAAGTACATTTTTCCTCAATAAAGTAGCTATCAGCAAAGTCAGAGCTAGAAAGTGTGTATAGTGGTCGTAAGTGTTCAGTTCAAGGTCGTGTCGACGTCTAACTTGTATTTGTCATTAATATTATATCTTGTTTCCTTTCTTTCATATATGACAGAGGGGGGCATGAGTCACACACACACACAAACAGACACAGACACACACACACACACACATACACACACACACACAGATCCATAATCACCTTGGCACGGTGGGATATGGGGTTAAACAGCGCTTGTATGTTCCCGATCCATTCGCCCAGCGGGAATCTCACAGGAGCATGGAAAAACCTTCCCAAGCCTCATCCACTTCCCCCTAGATCCTGTTTCCCCTCCTGACTTCCCAAGAGAAAATACCTTTGGAAGCAGCCATGCTCCTGTGACATTCCTCAATCTCCTGACCCTGGGATCAGTTTGGCTCCACTGTGTGTGTGTGAGGTTAGACAGGAGACGACCCTCAATCACTGCATCATACATTTAACACACGGCAGTCAGACTACAGTCAGTACAGTATAAGAGGGGAGAGTTGGGGAGGAAGATACGTAAGATCCCCTATTCCCTCCCCATGCTCTCCTTATATAACCACAACCACTGGAAGGTCCACTAGCTGTTAAAATGACAAAGTTATTGTCTTCTTGGTAGTCATGACACACTATAAAAACGCTCCCCCCCCCCCCTCCCTTCCTTCTCAATCACTCCCTCTTTCTGCTGATCCAACATGTGCATCCCCATGAAGTTATTCCAGTTATTTCAAAGGAAAATATTATTTCCTATTTCTCTCCCCATCACCAGGGCTGTCAGTGCTAAGCTGTTAAAATGGCTGACAGTGTGCCTGTCTGTCCTCATGCAGTGCAGCAGTGCTGTGATTGGAGGAGCAGAAAATGTAGCAGAAGTGACTGGGTACAGTACGCTGAGGAACTAGCTGGAGGATAGAAGTGAGCTTCTAGTGCTTAATCTCTTCTCTACCCCTCTCAATCCCAGCCAGGCCTGACTGTGGAGGTCTTCCTCAATACACACATACTGTAGGATACACATGCACGTTTGCACATACAGTGAGGGAAAAAAGTATTTGATCCCCTGCTGATTTTGTACGTTTGCCCACTGACAAAGACATGATCAGTCTATAATTTTAATGGTAGATTTATTTGAACAGTGAGAGACAGAATAACAACAAGATAATCCAGAAAAACGCATGTCAAAAATGTTATAAATTGATTTGCATTTTAATGAGGGAAATAAGTATTTGACGCCTCTGCAAAACATGACTTAGTACTTGGTGGCAAAACCCTTGTTGGCAATCACAGAGGTCAGACGTTTCTTATAGTTGGCCACCATGTTTGCACACATCTCAGGAGGGATTTTGATTCACTCCTCTTTGCAGATCTTCTCCAAGTCATTAAGGTTTCAAGGCTGACGTTTGGCAACTCGAACCTTTAGCTCCCTCCACAGATTTTCTATGGGATTAAGGTCTGGAGACTGGCTAGACCACTCCAAGACCTTAATGTGCTTCTTCTTGAGCCACTCCTTTGTTGCCTTGGCCGTGTGTTTTGGGTCATTGTCATGCTGGAATACCCATCTACGACCCATTTTCAATGCCCTGGCTGAGGAAAGGAGGTTCTCACCCAAGATTTGACGGTACATGGCCCCGTCCATCGTCCCTTTGATGCGGTGAAGTTGTCCTGTCCCCTTAGCAGAAAAACACCCCCAAAGCATAATGTTGTTGGTCTCATCTGACCACAACACTTTCACCCAGTTCTCCTCTGAATCATTCAGATGTTCATTGGCAAACTTCAGAATGCTCTGTATATGTGCTTTCTTGTGCAGGGGGACCTTGCGGGCGCTGCAGGATTTCAGTCCTTCACGGCGTAGTGTGTTACCAATTGTTTTCTTGGTGACTATGGTCCCAGCTGCCTTGAGATCATTGACAAGCTCCTCCTGTGTAGTTCTGGGCTGATTCCTCACCGTTCTCATGATCATTGCAACTCGACGAGGTTAGATCTTGCATGGAGCCCCAGGCTGAGGGAGATTGACAGTTATTTTGTGTTTCTTCCATTTGTGAATAATCGCACCAACTGTTGTCACCTTCTCACCAAGCTGCTTGGCGATGGTCTTGTAGCCCATTCCAGCCTTGTGTAGGTCTACAATCTTGTCCCTGACATCCTTGGAGAGCTCTTTGGTCTTGGCCATGGTGGAGAGTTTGGAATCTGATTGATTGATTGCTTCTGTGGACAGGTGTCTTTTATACAGGTAACAAGCTGAGATTAGGAGCACTCCCTTTAAGAGTCAGAAATCTTTCTGATTGAGAGGGGGTCAAATACTTATTTCCCTCATTAAAATGCAAATCAATTTATAACAGTTTTGACATGCGTTTTTCTGGATTTTTGTTGTTGTTATTCTGTCTCTCACTGTTCAAATAAACCTACCATTAAAATTATAGACTGATCATTTCTTTGTCAGTGGGCAAACGTACAAAATCAGCAGGGGATCAAATACTTTTTTCCCTCACTGTACACACATGCATGATGCATACAGTATACACATACACATCAACACAAACACACACAAACACACTGTATGCACACATAAAACCCCATACACACACACAAACTGAGAAAAACATATATAAGCATTCAGAACATGAGAGAGAGAGAAGCACACTGGTGTGTCATTTGACCTGATTTCATTTGATTTAACAGGAGAGGAAGCGTGTTATTTCGCTGATCAAGGGTGCTTGACATTCTAGAGCCCTAGCTTTCTCCAGTCAAGGGGAAGAGAGTGTTGAGAGGGCAGAGCAGGGCAGAGCATTCAAGCACACACAGTTTGGTAACTTTAACAAAATATGCTGTTTCCCTCCCTCCCTCCGTCCGTCTGTAGTCTGTCTCTCTTTCTCTCCCTCGACAATCTTCCTCTTACTGTCTATTTTCTCTCAGTCACATTGATTGTATGTTTGTCACTCCATCCCCTCCATTTTCCCCAACCTGTCTGTCTGGCATTCTCTCTCCTGGGTCTTATCCTTCTTCTGTGAAATCTCTCTTCTCACCATCATCCTTTCTCTGTCAAATCTCTCTCCTCCCCCTTGTCCAGACACTGGCCCTCTCTTTTTAACAGACGTTTTATGATATAACCTCATCTGTCTCTCTGCTAAGAATCAGACCTCCAGTCTAGGTTAGTCCAAGTCTCCATGCACAGACACACACACACACACACACACACACACACACACACACACACACACACACACACACACACACACACACACACACAGAGACAGACAGATGGTGTGCAGGTGTGAGATGTGACATAGCCCAGGCTACAGGCTATATAACTGCAGCAACATTCCACTCTCTCTGTCCCTCTCTCTGTCCCATTCTATATCTCTCTCTCCTTCTCCTTCTCCCTCTCCATATCTCTCTCTCCTTCTCCTTCTCCATATTTCTCTCTTCTTCTCCTTCTCCATATCTCCCTCTCCTTCTCCCTCTCCATATCTCTCTCCTTCTCCTTCTCCATATCTCTCTCTCCATATCTCTCTCTCCTTCTCCTTCTCCATATCTCTCTCTCCATATCTCTCTCTCCTTCTCCCTCTCCATATCTCTCTCCTTCTCCTTCTCCATATCTCTCTCTACATAACTCTCTCTCCTTCTCCTTCTCCATATCTCTCTCGCTATCTCTGTTCCTTTCTGTGTTTCCACATCTCTTTACCAGCAGAGCCTACAGGGAGTGATAAGTGAGACGTAGTCACACTGTATGACCTATGATGAGCGTGACTGAGGACTGTTTGAAGGTCATTGCTTTGTTTCTTAATGTATATTTAGTTAGTATGTGCATGCCTTGCTATAAGATAACAAGAACCTCCTACTACAGACACACAGGAATATTCAGACAGACAGAGATAGACAGACAGATGGATAGATAGAGAGGAAGATTCTGCAGACAGACAGACAGACAGAGTATGCTGTAGCCTACAGACAGATAGATGCACAGACTGCATATGTCCCACTAATGATTCCAGGCAATACAGAACATGCATTACAAATGCATTTATGGCAGAAAACACTTTCTTTCACTTGCAAAAACACAGTTGTGCTTTTTATAAAAGCATCTTTATTCAAAGATATTACTCATGCATACAGATACGGACACACTCTCACGCATGCACACACACGGGTTGTTTATGCATTGGTGCTCACACTGTTGTGTGTGTGTGTGTGTGTGTGTGTGTGTGTGTGTGTGTTTGTTTGGGCCAGGCAGATTGCCCCCCAGTCAGAGGGGAGGGAGCTGTCTCAGCTCGTCAGCATTAGGCGTCCACGCCGCCCTGATCACCGCCGACAGCCAGCCACAGGAAATGATGCGCTGTGAAGCCGCCCAAAGCACCCATGTGACCCGCTGTGGTCATGGGGGGGGGGGGGGAGCCAGTGAGGCGATTACAGAGGCAAAACCATGGCCCTGCCTGGCACGGGAAAGACACACACACTGACGCCCACACGGAAAGAGAGAGACAGAGAGACAGAGAGACAGATAGACAGAGAGACAGAGAGACAGAGAGAGAGAGAGAGAGAGAGAGAGCGAGAGAGAGAGAGACAGAGAGAGAGAGAGAGAGAGAGACAGAGAGACAGAGAGAGAGACAGAGAGACAGAGAGCGACAGAGAGACAGAGAGACAGACAGAGAGACAGAGAGAGAGACAGAGAGACAGAGAGAGAGACAGAGAGACAGAGAGACAGAGAGAGACAGAGAGACAGAGAGACAGAGAGACAGCGAGAGAGAGAGAGAGAGAGAGAGACAGAGAGAGAGAGAGAACAGTCTGCAGCACCCGGCCTCACCCTACTAGAATCTGAAGTCAAATGTCTTCTGTTTGCTGATGATCTGGTGCTTCTGTCACCAACCAAGGAGGGCCTACAGCAGCACCTAGATCTTCTGCACAGATTCTGTCAGACCTGGGCCCTGACAGTAAATCTCAGTAAGACAAAAATAATGGTGTTCCAAAAAAGGTCCAGTTGCCAGGACCACAAATACAAATTCCATCTAGACACCGTTGCCCTAGAGCACACAAAAAACGATACATACCTCGGCCTAAACATCAGCGCCACAGGTAACTTCCACAAAGCTGTGAACGATCTGAGAGACAAGGCAAGAAGGGCCTTCTATGCCATCAAAAGGAACATAACATTTGACATACCAATTAGGATCTGGCTAAAAATACTTGAATCAGTTCTAGAACCCATTGCCCTTTATGGTTCTGAGGTCTGGGGTCCGCTCACCAACCAAGAATTCACAAAATGGGACAAACACCAAATTGAGACTCTGCATGCAGAATTCTGCAAAAACATTGTCAGTGTACAACGTAAAACACCAAATAATGCATGCAGAGCAGAATTAGGCCAATACCCGCTAATTATCAAAATCCAGAAAAGAGCCGTTAAATTCTATAACCACTTAAAAGGAAGCGATTCCCAAACCTTCCATAACAAAGCCATCACCTACAGAGAGATGAACTTGGAGAAGAGTCCCCTAAGTAAGCTTGTCCTGGGGCTCTGTTCACAAACAAAAACAGACCCCACACAGCCCCAGGACAACAACAACAACAACACAACTAGACCCAACCAAATCATGAGAAAACAAAAAGAGAATTACTTGACACATTGGAAAGAACAAACAAAAAAACTGAGCAAACTAGAATGCTATTTGGCCCTAAACAGAGAGTACACAGTGGCAGAATACCTGACCACTGTGACTGACCCAAACTTAAGGAAAGCTTTGACTATGTACAGACTCAGTGAGCATAGCCTTGCTATTGAGAAAGGCCGCCTTAGGCAGACCTGGCTCTCAAGAGAAGACAGGCTATGTGCACACTGCCCACAAAATGAGGTGGAAACTGAGCTGCACTTCCTAACCTCCTGCCAAATGTATGACCATATTAGAGACACATATTTCCCTCAGATTACAGCGATCCACAAAGAATTCGAAAACAAACCCAATTTTGATAAACTCCCTTATCTACTGGGTGAAAAACCACAGTGTGCCATCACAGCTGCAAGATTTGTGACCTGTTGCCACAAGAAAAGGGCAACCAGTGAAGAACAAACACCATTGTAAATAAATCCCATATTTATGTTTATTTATTTTCCCATTTGTACTTTAACTATTTGCACATTGTTACAACACTGTATATATACATAATATGACATTTGAAATGTCTTTTGAAACTTCTGAGTGTAATGTTTACTGTTAAACAATAAATATTATTTCACTTTTGTTTACTATCTACTTCACTTGCTTTGGCAATGTTAACACACGTTTCCCATGCCAATAAAGCCCTTAAATTGAAATTGAAATTGAATTGAGAGACAGAGAGACAGAGAGAATGACACACCAGAGCTGCTGATATATTTTCTCTGGCTGAGTGGCAGTGAAATGTATCCCAGCATGCCTGGCACCAGATCCCTGTAGCCGTGCCATTGTTCTCCTGTTCCACACTACTACCACTCTTAACAGAGCCACACACACAGCTCTTGTCTTCAGACTAGTCTAGATACAGATTCCAAATACAGTAGGCTGCATCTCCTGCTGGCGGCCCTCCTTCAGAGCTGGGGGTCAGAGATGAGGGGTTAAAGGTTAGAGGTGAGGTCTGTTACAGGGCCTCTGTGGGAGGAGGTATGTGTGTGTGGTGGGTTTTTCCAGGGCTGACCTCACACTCTCTCACGTTTTATAGACCATTTTCTACAGATTTTCCAGGCTTACCTTCAGGTGTGTCAGAGACGGTCACATTTCCAGACCAGAGAGAAACTCCAATGTTTCCACTGGCTCCCTTCTCAATGCATACCTTCTGGCATACTCTACCTCTCTCTCCTTTCACTTTCAATATCCCTCACTCTCTTTCTCTCTTACCCTCTTCTCCTCTGTTTATTGTTTTTTCTCATTTTTTTCTCCATCTTTCGTCTGTCATTCCCACTCCTTTCTTTCTCTGTTCAGACACATGGCTCCATTAGTGTCATGCAGACCCGGGTTCAAATACTATTTTAAATCGTTCAAATACTTATAGCGTTTGCTGTAGCCTGCCTGGAGTGCAGATGGGCAGGGTTTACGGTTTTGAGACTATTATATCAGTCCATTAAGCGAGGGTAGCTCAATCAATCACAGATAAAGTATTTGAAATTACTTTGAATAGTATTTGAACCCAGGTGTGGTGTCGTGGTCTGTGGGTCAGTGTAACCCTGCTACCAGTGGCTCTTGACAGGGAACACTTTGGCCTGTTGATATAAATCTGCTTTTACTGGCATGTTTTTCCACCCATAGTTAAGTGTGTGAGTGTGTGTGTGTGTGTGTGTGTGTGTTTGTGTGTGTGTGTGTGCTCTGTAGACACATATACTGCTATAACACTGAGAGATGTCCCTCTCTTCCTTTCCACAGGATTCCCCCATTCGTTTTACAGTAACGAGAACGCAACTCTACTTCCAAACACATATAAATCAACATCCTTATGGCACTTTAATGGTTGCGCTTCTATTTGAGGCATAAATGAACTTGACAGATCTAAGGACGGGAACCAATGAAAATAGTTGTGTTTATTTTTACGTTTTAATGAGAGTGACTGAGGACTTGAAGGTCATTGCTTGGTTACATAATGTACATTTAGTTAGTATGTGCATGCCTTGCTATAGAATACCAAGAACCATATCTTCAAGCTCTACACCATCCTGCTGAACCAACTCTGCACGATTCATCTGCTAAACCACAGTTCAATATAGTGAGAGCAGTCCACTGCACACAGACAGTATTGATTGGTATCTAGCCATGGTATTAAACAAGATGCAGGCCACAATTAAGTCCTATTAATACCAGAAGTCTGGGTGCAGTTTGTATAATTAATTCCTCTACAAACCCAGGGAGAGAGAGACCATGGTGAGAGGCAGTAGGACAGATGTACAGAGTAACACTGAGAGAGATGGAGGAGTGGATGAGACAGAGAGGAATGGAGGGGTAACTGAGGAGAGATGAGGATGAGAGACGAGAGGTGAGAGGTAGGGCACATAAAGTGAGTCTTTATTGATAATCATTCTAGGTTGAGAGGATGGTACTGTGAATGGTAATATTAGTAGAGATCCTCCCTTTGTCTCTCCTCCTTATCCATCTCATCCTCATGAGAGAGGAAGAGCAGTGTGTAGGATACCTCACGTGTCTGATCTGTGGCACTCTCCTTCACCCTACAGATGTAGGATCTTGATTTGAGCCAGTTTGCTACAGCAGGAAAATAGTCCTGCAGCAACAGGAAATGTGAATTATTATGTGGATTTTAATTAATGGACATTTTTTATAGGGGTTGATACGTTTTTTATTAGGGCAAATCAAGTCTGACATTTCAAAGTCTAAATTACAAACTTGAGAAGCCTTTTTAAGACTTGAGAGACCTTTTTAAACCTCGAATACACTACAATTTTGCATTTCCTGCTGTGCAGGGAAATTCTCAGCAACAAAAGAGTGATCAAATTAAAATCCTACATCTGTACCTTCCTCCTCTTCTTCCTCATCCCTCCCCCTCCTCCTGAACCCAGCTCCAGGGATGAAACATGCACACAGATGTTTTATTTATGTTGGAGAATCCATCTCTCTCCTTCTCTCTCTCTTTGCTCCCTGTGTCTGTCTTTCTGTGTGTGTGACTGAGTGTGAAATAAATGCTAAACAGTACATCTAAGGAGTCCCCTCCCCTGTATGGTGTAGGGTACAGGTGTCAGAGTACAGCATCGCCCCCCCCTCCCTCCCTCCCTCCCTCCCCACCCCTCCTTATCCTCCCCTCATACTGTGATGACAGCTTCCTCTCTTCCCTCTCTCTGACTCTTCTAGACTGAGACTCATCCGAACTGGCCTGACCTGCTACTCTGCTCCAGTCTCAGGAGCTTTACTGTTGTTTCCATTGGGAGTCACAACTGACTAGTATGCTCTTCTATCATTGTTGACATTCTTAGTAGCAGCTGTACTAGTTGTATTCGTTTTAGTGGTAGTATTTGTTCCAAAGCCACAATCATTGCTATTCCCATACAGTAATTACGATGATAATCAGTGGGCCTAAGGAACAGTCATCTGATAGCAGATGCTATTGTTGTGCCACTGGGCACCTGGTGCCTCCAACCCACTGGTAATCATAGGGCTCAGGTGCAGGAGATTTCTCCTCTTAGAAATGCTTCCTCTCCATCCCATTTGAACCCTTTTACATCCCTAGCACAGCTCCATGGTGGCCTCAAATTCACAATTTAACCCTCTGGTCACCTCCAAAACACATTTTTAGACACTTCCATCGGCATCCAACCAACCCTTAGCCACTTGCAAACTCCAGTTCCCTTGCCAGCACTTACCCCCGGCCTCCCTGCTCCCCTCTGTCAGCCTGCCCTAGAGCAATCTCCCTCCCTCCCTCCCTCTCTCCCAGACCCTCCCTCTCTCTGTCCGTCCATCAGTCAAACCAGTCAGACCGTTCCGCTCTGATGGTGTTCTGTACTCTCCTATTCATTTGTTTGTTTGGCAGAGAGAGAGACACAGCTAGGCAGAGAGAGAGAGAGACAGGGAGAGACAGAGAGAGACAGAGAGAGACAGAGAGAGAGACAGAGAGAGAGAGACACAGCTAGGCAGAGAGAGAGAGAGAGAGAGAGAGAGAGAGAGAGAGAGAGAGAGAGAGAGAGAGAGAGAGAGAGAGAGAGAGAGAGAGAGAGAGAGAGAGAGAGAGAGGCCGAGCTAGGCAGAGAGAGAGAGAGAGAGGGAGACAGAGAGAGAGAGACAGAGAGAGACAGAGAGAGAGACACAGCTAGGCAGAGAGAGAGAGACCGAGAGAGACAGAGCTAGGCAGAGAGAGAGAGAGAGACAGAGAGAGACAGACAGAGAGAGACAGAGAGAGACAGACAGAGAGAGACAGAGAGAGACAGAAAGAGACAGAAAGAGAGAGACAGAGAGAGACAGAGAGAGACAGAGAGAGAGAGGCGGCGAAATAGAAAAAAAAGAGTGAGAGAGAGAGCTAGCCGCTTCTCGTCATGCTGTTTTCATCTCCAGTGGCTGTCGGTCATTACCTGGGTGGTACACTCCACTGCAGGTTGACAGAACTTGCAGACTTGCCCCTAATTGACGCTGGTCGCTTGGAAGAGAGGAGGAGGAGGAGGAGGTGCTTTAATAAATCATCTTGGTGTTGTTCTGCCTGTCAGTCATTCCCTGGCATATGGCAATGACTCAGTAAATCGGACATTTTGAAATATCATTATCTTTAAGTTGTCAAATGTGAGCATAAAACTTTACTGTATGACTGAGTGTCATGTAAGTTCTATGGTGCTATTATGATGATGTATAGTACATTTAATATCCACTGGGTTATGTCCAATGATATTCCCAATGAAAACAAATCCAGCACATACTGCACATATGTAACCAAAGAGAATACGAGGAACACACACACACCCATCAGTCCAGAGAAGTAACTGTTTGTGGCAGTTTAAAACACACACACCAATCGAACCAGCACTGTGATTTCTCCCTGCCCCCCCGCCTGGGGTTTATTGGACAGTAAAGAGGGACATTAAAAGACAGTCACGTATTGATCACCACTGTCTGTATGCTGGAGAGAGACAGAAGATGAACTCTACATAGAGAATAACTCAACAGACTGTGTTTGTGTGTGCCAGTTAACAGTATGTGTGTTTGTAGCAGTTTGGGCAGTTTGTGAATATGAACAGCTGTGCATATGTAGCTAATGGATATAAATGGATTTCACCCCTTAGAAGTTGCTGGATTTGACTAGGTCTTCATCAAAATACAACAGTGTGCTTACATTCTTCTCTCTGCTAGCTAGTTGTATTAGGCTGACACGGTATGAGGAAGCCTGCACTAACAGGACTCCAGTCATTAGTCATGTAAAAGCTTGTTCAAGTGTCATAGAGAATTACTATCTATCTCAATGCATGTCAGAGCACTCATCTCCCAGGTGTCACATTTCTCAATATTCCTGACATCTTCCCCCTCCCGCCTCGTGTCTCCTGCCCTCCCTGTCACACAGTCCCACTGTGCCCACCTCTTCAACCCCCCCACCCCCCACCCCCCCACCCCCCACCCCCCACCGCCACTTCTGCCCACTACATCACTCTAACTCTGACAGCATGCCATCATACAGATCCTGCATGTTAATTAATGCCTGCCCGCCTGCGACTGTGCCTGCCTCTACCGCCCTCCTCCTCTTTCCTGATCCCTAGTGTGCTGCTCTACCCCTACACACATGCACACACACACACACTCCCGCACACACACTCTGAGGCCAGTTATCAGCGGCCCAGCAGCAGAGTTGAGGGCTACAGAGGATGTCATTTCACTGGAGTGGAATGTGACAGCTTGACCTTCTCCTCTCTCCAGGGTCCCATGCTCATCACCATAGATACCTGGTACCGCCGGGCACCACACTACACCCAGCAAATAGACGTATTATTATCAACACCACTACCATCACTACTATACTCCCCCTCCCATATGAAACAATCATGGTTGAACTCATTTGCCCATCATAGTCATGAGGAGCCCAAACACAACTCCACCATGGTGACCTCTCTAACAGTCACAGATAACCATTTTGCCCTGTGGAGTTTCAGTGTGCCTGGGTTAGACTAACTCAACTCTGTCCAGGGTGACGCTTGTTGTGGATGTTGATGATGTTGCATCTAGTGTTTGGTCTTATACAATCTGACACCTGTTTCTGGGTGCTTGTGTAGAGTAGTGGATAGGCCTTGACTCATATTCTGGACTGAACAGAACTCCTCTGTGAAGACAATGATCTTACTAGCAGTCCTATTTCATAATGCTCTCTATATCATGCTGAAGGGCAATGGGATGTGTCATGGCTGGTGAATCTAAAGCTGAGAGACATCCTCTCTCCTTAGCCCTGGCTCTCTCATGCCTGTGTTGGCTATATGTTTAGCACAGTGGTTGGCAGGGCTAGTAGGCTGGTACAGCTGCCCTCCATACCCACAGTCTGCCATGAGAACTGGTTGTCCATGGCTACTGTGGTTTATACACTACACTCAAAGACACCTTGGCTTTTGGGCTGGAGCTAACCGTGCTTGTCCCTGGAACCTCTACTGAGCAGCTGAGGAACGGAGGACACTCTTCTCTAGCACCAGAGTCTGTGGAGGAAATGTACTTGATTCCAAACTCCTCCTGTGGATTCTGACTTTCTGTGTATCCCATATAGTCTCACTCCTATCTGCAGCACACTTCACCATCACCCTCTCTCAGTTCACACCAATAACATCCTCTTCTTTATTTTTATTTTATTTTTATTTTTACCCCCTTTTTCTCCCAAATTTTTGATCTTGTCTCATCGCTGCAACTCCCCAACGGGCTCGGGAGAGGTGAAGGGGGAGTCATGCGTCCTCCGAAACATGACCCGCCTAACCTCGCTCCTTAACACCTGCTAGCTTAACCCAGAAGCCAGCCGCACCAATGTGTCGGAGGAAACACAGTTTAACTGGTGACCGAAGTCAGCCTGCAGGCTCCCGGCATGCCACAAGGAGTCGCTAGAGCGCGATGAGCCAAGTAAAGCCCCCCCGGACGACGCTGGGCCAATTGTGCGCCATCCTATGGGACTCCCGGCCACGGCCGGTTGTGGCACAGCCCTGGAATGAACTCAGGTCTGTAGTAACGCCTCTAGCACTGCGATGCAGTGCCTTAGAACGCTGCGCAACTCGGGAGGCCCAATAACATCCTCTTCAACTTACCGCCAGTCTGCCTGCCCGCCTCACACCACACAGAGAGAAAGAGGGAGGTAGAAACAGGACAGGGAATAGCAACAAGATATAGAGGTAGAGAGAGGAAAGTCAGAGATTAGATGGAGACAAAGATTGGGGGAGAGAGAGAGAGCAGAAAGAGGAAGGATGGAAGGAGGGAGGTGAGTAGAGAGAGGGAAAGATAGAGGGAAAGAGAGGGAGCGATTTAATGGTGTAATTAAGTTCCTGAAAGCACTTCGGGAGATGTGCTTTGGCCAGGCTCCAGTACAGCTTAGCACTGCACCAAGGCTCTTCAGCCAGCTCTCCTCTCCTGCCTTTTATAGGAACACACACACACACACACACTTATGAATTTAAACACACTCACTCCGCACAAACATACAGACATATGGCTTTTAGCTCACTCTGTCACACACTAACACACAAACTCGGTCCATGTAAATTTGAACACACACAGACACACTCAGCGCTGGCAGGCTCCACAACAGAGGAAAGACACAAAGGAGAGAGAGAAGTGACGGATGAATATGAACAACTGTCACTCAGATCAGGCACACTCACAGTGAAATAAGCAGCTGCAATGACATACACATACACACATTACAAACATACACACACACAAACACTGGCATGCTCTTTTTTATACAAGCAAACATACACATTGCATATCTCTCACTCCTTCTAACACCTCACACAAATACCCCCCACCCCCCACCCCCTACACACACACACCCTCTCTCTCTCACACACACACACACACATGCACACCGAGCAGCCAGTTTCCCTCAAAGCTTCTATTTAATAGCTTCAAGTCCCCTGCTGCCTCCCCCTCTCTGTACTGTCTGTCTGATGTAGTCGTTTTATACTAGCTGCTACTGGCTGTATGTGTGTGTGTGTGTGTGTGTGTGTGTGTGTGTATCCATCTCTTTCTTTCTTCTGTCTTTTTCACTCTCTCGCTATCTCTCGTTCTCTCTCTATCTCTCTCTTTTTCTCTGTAACCAAGCAAGGCCTTGTCACTATGCTGCTGGGTGACAATACACAAATTCTATTAGGGTGACATTTGTCCATTAATTTAAGTGGCAGGGTTCAACCCAGGTGTCCATGAAGTGTTGGACTACACAGGGGTGGAGTAGTCAACCTATCCCAAATAGTGCTCCCTTATTGTATTTTTCAGAGTTTAGCCACTCAATGGGATGTATGGTGTGGCTGTAAATGTGTGATTGATACATATCAATTATCACCTTGAACTGGCTGTGTAATTGCCGCCTCCTCCCTCCGTCAGGGAGAGTGACATTACTCTTGTACCGTTTCACAAAGCCATTATCACGGAACCGTTATCTAAAATACAATATGCGCTATGAGGACTGTTAAAATAACACCAGTTTATTTTCCCATCTGCGCTGTCCGCTCAGGTTAAAGTCGGCCAGCTGAGAGAGAAAAAGAGAGCGCGCGAGAGAGAGGGGGGGAGAGAGGGGGGGGGGGGGGGGGGGGGGTGCAAGGAACCCCTCATCTCTCCATTCCCCTTCCCTCGCCTCCTTCGGGCCACGCGGAGCAGCAGCGCGATAGGGTTTTAATTGAGGAGCATGTGTATCATTCTTCTGAGTTGTAGTGGTTGGGATCTGTTAGGATTTGTCCCCGAAGGACGAAAAGGATTGGAAAGAGAGAGCGACAGAGACTGAGAAATAGGACAGAATATATAGCAGTCGCTTCTTTCAGTTGTGTTTGTTTAAACTCCCGGAGCAGAGCATATGATACTTGTGCGTCGTTGAATGCACTTATTTTCTGGGGATACCGCGTAATATTTACGCACTGTGAAACACCGAGCTGGAGCGAAGTCTATTCGGTCCTGGACGCATGATGCTGATCGGTAAGTCTTGAGCTTTTGACCTTTTATTCAGAAACGGCGCTGATGTGGCTTTGAGGGTCCGCTGTCCGTTCTCCTTTCATTTCTGGAGACGTGCACCCCCACGGTTGGGCGCCTACAACACCTGACTCAAGCACTGGTCGGGTTAGCCTTTTTAAACATATGTGAATTTTATATAAAATATGACAACGTTTTATAGAAATATAGCCTTGTAAATTGTACGCACTAGCGGGAAGACCAGTGCAGAGTTGAATTCTCAAATATGAATGAAGGACAGTCAAATTCAGATGCAGATTAATGTGCAGTGTTGGGTGGTAACTGTAGCCTATGGCATTTATTTGTTTGTTTGTCTTGCCAGACCATTGGAAGTGTAGGCTACCGCAGCCACCCGAAGATTACGCACAATTATCCCGTAAAATCTCCTTCAAGTGGTCAAGAGGTTAAGCCTGTATAATATTTATTATTTATATTAACAGTTAAAAATGTGAGTTTTCTTTAAAATATTATATGCTATTGAAAGTAGGCTACAGGTCATTTTTAGGTTACCGCAGAATTCCTCCCCTTTTTGGGATGATGAGATCTTATTTGAACATTTCTCGTGTGATTTATCTTCAAGGACGAATCCAGTGTATACCTAACTTTATATTCAACAAATATTAATTTATTTGCTGTTTTGATGTTGAGCTTGAGTTGATCTCTGCTCAACTTGCCGGGTGCGTAGGCTATTGGTCTCATACCTGTGAAAGCTTGAATTAAATATTTACAGAAAGCGCTCCACTAATGCATTTGAAAAGCCACGCAGCTCCTTGTTGGTTAACTATAATAACGTCATTATTCATGTTAGACCTTAGAAACGAAATCTGAAAGTGAAGGATTGCCTTATTAAAACACGGGGGGTTGGAATAAAAGCCCTCGACGACTCATGGTTCACAGTCGCTTCAACTATAGCGTTTTTTCCTATACTGTGGGATAGGCTATTGAAATAGGTTAATCAATTTCGTTTTATATTGTCAATAATAATTCATGCATATCTTACATTTTGTAATTGAAGATATAGGTTTAGTATATATGTATTGATTGTCTGCATAGTATTGAGGATTTTTACTTTGTGAAAGACAAACAGGCTACTCAATAGACAGCAAATCATTGATCAACACACACTGGTCAATTTTGCATTATGGTTATCACACCATTAACCAATCATTAAATCCTATTATAGAAATGGATCAGCCATGTCCTGCCCTCTATACAGGACCCAAGGAGGACAATAATGACAATATGAATATAATATTGTATAGATAGCTTAGATAGTATAGGCCTATCTTCTAGCAGTACTTCTGATTTATTTTCCTTATAGGCCAATGTTACAGGAACATTGCAACAACCTTGACTGGTAGTCTTAAGACTCTCCTCTGGATCTCGTCACAGTTGCCTTTGAGAAACGGAAACATGATTTATGACCCTATCAGTCCACTCTAAAATGGAGGACTTTGCCATTTGCTCTAAACTTGATCCTGCAAACCATGACAACGTTGAGGCAGTCTGTGTATTGGTAGTGGGGTTGAGAGGCGTGTGAGAGAGAAGACAGACAGATGTATTGTATGGCAAAGTACACTGCAGTGCTAAAGGCAATACTGCCTTTTAGAATTATGGCCACTAACCTAACACTGCTCTACTGCCATTTTACTGCCCTGCCAGAGTCACTACTGGAATAGATGTGTCCTGTATGACATCAACTCTATCTCTGCATGTATCAGGCATGGAGCCCATGTTTTGAGAGAGAGAGAGAGAGAGAGAGAGAGAGAGAGAAGAGAGAGAGAGAGAGAGAGAGAGAGAGAGAGAGAGAGAGAGAGAGAGAGAGAGAGAGAGAGAGAGAGAGAGAGAGGAGAGAGAGAGAGAGAGAGAGAGAGAGAGAGAGATGAGAGAGGAGAGATGAGAGAGAGAGAGAGAGAGAGAGAGAGAGAGAGGAGAGAGAGAGAGAGAGAGAGAGAGAGAGAGAGAGAGAGAGAGAGAGAGAGAGAGAGAGAGAGAGAGAGTAGAGAGAGAGAGAGAGAGAGAGAGAGAGAGAGAGAGAGAGAGAGAGAGAGAGAGAGAGAGAGAGAGAGAGAGAGAGAGAGAGAGAGAATTATTATGGGGATCTAATACAGAGAGGAACACACTGATAGTCTTGTTTACTGACTGTTATGGCCACTGGCACACACACACACTGACACGTACACAAACACACACACAGGGCCCCAACCAGGGATGATGACTCTGTCTTTAACTGAGATTGCGGGGTGCTCACAGATCCCAACGCTAGCTCTTAAAATGGCTTCGCTGCAACGCGCTGATGATGCGTGCACATGGTACCATTTCTCCAGATTTGTATTCCTGCTCGTAATTCCTTCCTGGCAGGCCTACAGGGAGACATATGCATGTGGAGCACAAAGCTGCCAAGGAGATGTATGTTGGAGTATTTAGGAGGTCTACTTTACTGTTCTGTTCTCACCTAGACCCTCACCCTCTAGCATCGGTCAAGTCATCAACTGAAATCACCCCACCCATCAGACTGTGGTGCATTAAACACAGGCACTTTTCAGCCACAGTTTGGTGGGGCACAGCGGGATCACACACACACACGCATGTGCGCACACACACAGACACACACACAATTCCTTGTGGATATACAGTGGGGGAAAAAAGTATTTAGTCAGCCACCAATTGTGCAAGTTCTCCCACTTAAAAAGATGAGAGAGGCCTGTAATTTTCATCATAGGTACACGTCAACCTATGACAGACAAAATGAGGAAAAAAATCCAGAAAATCACATTGTAGGATTTTTAATGAATTTCTCAATACTTTGTTATATACCCTTTGTTGGCAATGACACAGGTCAAACGTTTTCTGTAAGTCTTCACAAGGTTTTCACACACTGTTGCTGGTATTTTGGCCCATTCCTCCATGCAGATCTCCTCTAGAGCAGTGATGTTTTGGGGCTGTCGCTGGGCAACACAGACTTTCAACTCCCTCCAAAGATTTTCTATGGGGTTGAGATCTGGAGACTGGCTAGGCCACTCCAGGACCTTGAAATGCTTCTTACGAAGCCATTCCTTCGTTGCCCGGGGCGGTGTGTTTGGGATCAATGTCATGCTGAAAGACCCAGCCACGTTTCATCTTCAATGCCCTTGCTGATGGAAGGAGGTTTTCACTCAAAATCTCACGATACATGGCCCCATTCATTCTTTCCTTTACAACGGATCAGTCGTCCTGGTCCCTTTGCAGAAAAACAGCCCCAAAGCATGATGTTTCCACCCCCCATGCTTCACAGTAGGTATGGTGTTCTTTGGATGCAACTCAGCATTCTTTGTCCTCCAAACACGACGAGTTGAGTTTTTACCAAAAAGTTCTATTTTGGTTTCATCTGACCATATGACATTCTCCCAATCCTCTTCTGGATCATCCAAATGCACTCTAGCAAACTTCAGACGGGCCTGGACATGTACTGGCTTAAGCAGGGGGACACGTCTGGCACTGCAGGATTTGAGTCCCTGGCGGCGTAGTGTGTTACTGATGGTAGGCTTTGTTACTTTGGTCCCAGCTCTCTGCAGGTCATTCACTAGGTCCCCCCGTGTGGTTCTGGGATTTTTGCTCACCGTTCTTGTGATCATTTTGACCCCACGGGGTGAGATCTTGCGTGGAGCCCCAGATCGAGGGAGATTATCAGTGGTCTTGTATGTCTTCCATTTCCTAATAATTGCTCCCAAGCTGCTTACCTATTGCAGATTCAGTCTTCCCAGCCTGGTGCAGGTCTACAATTTTGTTTCTGGTGTCCTTTGACAGCTCTTTGGTCTTGGCCATAGTGGAGTTTGGAGTGTGACTGTTTGAGGTTGTGGACAGGTGTCTTTTATACTGATAACAAGTTCAAACAGGTGCCATTAATACAGGTAACGAGTGGAGGACAGAGGAGCCTCTTAAAGAAGAAGTTACAGGTCTGTGAGAGCCAGAATTCTTGCTTGTTTGTAGGTGACCAAATACTTATTTTCCACCATAATTTGCAAATAAATTCATAAAAAATCCTACAATGTGATTTTCTGGATTTTTTTACCTCAATTTGTCTGTCATGGTTGAGGTGTACTTATGATGAAAATTACAGGCCTCTCTCATCTTCTTAAGTGGGAGAACTTGCACAATTGGTGGCTGACTAAATACTTTTTTTCCCCACTGTACTGACCGTCCAATGACATCACCATGGTCTTGTGTGAGTGGGGAAAGGTCTGTGGTCTGACTGTCACTGTGTGGTTGTAGGGGGTGGGGTGGGGTTGGGGGGTGACCTTGCCTCTAACAACTGACCCTCACCCCATCCTCCCCTCACCCCTCTCCCACCTTACCCCCAGGCTGCAGCAGGCCTGATTACAGCCCTGCCTGTCTGAGCCTTTGGGAGGGGACTCTTTCTTTTCTTCTCCTCGGCTGCTCTTATCTGTGGATCAGGGAAACAGGAGGGAGCTGAAAGGACAGGGTTAATCTGTGGTAAACAGGGGTCCAGACCGGGGCTAGGCCAGGCTAGGGGTAATTACAGGGGGGTAGGGTTACCCTCTCTGGATGGATAGATGGGTGGGTTGGTTGGATGGATGGATGGATGGATGGATAGTGGCCACACCCTGAATGGGTTGTGAACAGAACATTAACATGCTCACATTTACGTAATGTCTTTAGAATGAATGCCTAAGCCAGAGCATAAATCCATGTCATTTTCAGTGTTATTGTAATCTACATTACACCCATTTTACATGTACATTTGAGTCATTTAGCAGACGCTCTTATCCAGAGTGACTTACAGTTAGTGCATTCATCTTCAGATAGCTAGGTGGGACATAAGGAAGGGGAAAAGCCATGTGGTATGTATGTGGTTTAGACAATCATGGCTATAGACAGTGATATGATCTATGATAGACATTTCCATTCTGTTCTGTTCCCAGGCAGGCAGTGTGGAAGGCCCAGTCTGTCTGTAGCGTTGGGTAATTGCATGGCTGTTTGAAGTCCCCAGGTGTTCAGGGTGTAAATCAGTGGAGCTAATTAAAAGGCTGTGGAGTTGGACTGAAGAAAAAAAAACAAGTTTGTCTGAATGCCATAGTTCACGTCCCACCAACTTCCCTCTCCGAGTTCTCACATCCATATACTCCACATACTAACATCACAGGGTATGTGATGTCATATTTGTGGCGTGTATGGCTGTGTCCGTGATTGTGTGTCTATGTCTTTGAGACTTTGTGTGTGTGTGTGTGTGTGTGTGTGTGTGTGTGCAGTAAGGCAGCTGTAGACATTTTGTTTGCTGCTCCTGTGCAGAGACAGGCGTGATGGATGGATTTTCTGGCCCTTCCATCTCCTCCTCCATCCCTCATGGTTGCCTTGGCAGTGGCATCTCTCCAACACTCCAGCTCATTGTGACTTAACTCAGCTCTACCTGCCTTGTAGGGCCAGCAGGCTCCCACACACTATACACAGAGCCAAAATATACAGAAAACATCCTACATCAACTGGTTATCAAACCTCACCCCCTATGCTATTCCACCTCCTGATCTCCCAACCCTCCTACACCCACACCCACACACACACACCACACACACACACACACACACACACACACACACACACACACACACACACACACACACACACACACACACACACACACACACACACACACACACACACACACACACACACACACACACACACACTCACACACACACACACACATGTTATGTTCTTCTATCCTCTTGGGGACCTTAAATTCATTTCCTTTCAAAATCCTTAGGTCCCCACAAGGATAGAAGAACCAACCAAAACACACAAACACACACGTTATCTCTCTCTCTCACAGACACACATAAATCTGGCCATCCTACTTCCCTGAACCCATGGGCCTTGTCCTGCTCTGTATGCCTCATGGTTGTGTATGGACAGGGGGTGAGCTGGGTAGGAGCTGATTCCCAACCTCCTTTATCCAGTTAGAGCCCCCAGGTCCAGGTGGAGGAACCCTGAATCAGGGATGCTGCTCTCTCTCTCTCTCTGTACAGTGCCTTGCAAAAGTATTCATCCCCCTTGCCGTTTTTCCTATTTTGTTGGATTACAGCCTGTAATTTAAATGTTTTTTATTTGGATTTCATGTAATGGGCATAAACAAAATAGTCAAAATTGGTGAAGTGAAAAAAATAAAATAACTTGCTTCAACAAAATCTAAAAAATAAATAACAGAAAAGTGGTGCGTGCATACACTGCCGATTTTGCAGGTTTTCCTACTTACAAAGCATGTAAAGGTCTGTAATTTTTATCATAGGTACACTTCAACTGTGAGAGACGGAATCTAAAACAAAAATCCAGAAAATCACATTGTATGATTTTTAAGTAATTAATTTGCATTTTATTGCATGACATAAGTATTTGATCACCTACCAACCAGTAAGAATTCCGGCTCTCACAGACCTGTTAGTTTTTCTTTAAGAAGCCCTCCTATTCTCCACTCATTACCTGTATTAACTGCACCTGTTTGAACTCGTTACCTGTATAAAAGACACCTGTCCACACACTCAATCAAACAGACTCCAACCTCTCCACAATGGCCAAGACCAGAGAGCTGTGTAAGGACATCAGGGATAAAATTGTAGACCTGCACAAGGCTGGGATGGGCTACAGGACAATAGGCAAGCAGCTTGGTGAGAAGGCAACAACTGTTGGCGCAATTATTAGAAAATGGAAGAAGTTCAAGATGACGGTCAATCACCCTCGGTCTGGGGCTCCATGCAAGATCTCACCTTGTGGGGCATCAATGATCATGAGGAAGGTGAGGGATCAACCCAGAACTACACGGCAGGACCTGGTCAATGACCTGAAGAGAGCTGGGACCACAGTCTCAAAGAAAACCATTAGTAACACACTACGCCGTCATGGATTAAAATCCTGCAGCGCACGCAAGGTCCCCCTGCTCAAGCCAGCGCATGTCCAGGCCCATCTGAAGTTTGCCAATGACCATCTGGATGATCCAGAGAAGGAATGGGAGAAGGTCATGTGGTCTGATGAGACAAAAATTGAGCTTTTTGGTCTAAACTCCACTCGCCGTGTTTGGAGGAAGAAGAAGGATGAGTACAACCCCAAGAACCCCATCCCAACCGTGAAGCATGGAGGTGGAAACATCATTCTTTGGGGATGCTTTTCTGCAAAGGGACAGGACGACTGCACCGTATTGAGGGGAGGATGGATGGGGCCATGTATCGCGAGATCTTGGCCAACAACCTCCTTCCCTCAGTAAGAGCATTGAAGATGGGTCGTGGCTGGGTCTTCCTGCATGACAACGACCCGAAACACACAGCCAGGGCAACTAAGGAGTGGCTCCGTAAGAAGCATTTCAAGGTCCTGGAGTGGCCTAGCCAGTCTCCAGACCTGAACCCAATAGAAAATCTTTGGAGGGAGCTGAAAGTCCGTATTGCCCAGCGACAGCCCCGAAACCTGAAGGATCTGGAGAAGGTCTGTATGGAGGAGTGGGCCAAAATCCCTGCTGCAGTGTGTGCAAACCTGGTCAAGACCTACAGCAAACGTATGATCTCTGTAATTGCAAACAAAGGTTTCTGTACCAAATATTAAGTTCTGCTTTTCTGATGTATCAAATACTTATGTCATGCAATAAAATGCAAATTAATTACTTAAAAATCATACAATGTGATTTTCTGGATTTTTGTTTTAGATTCCGTCTCTCACAGTTGAAGTGTACCTATGATAAAAATTACAGACCTCTACATGCTTTGTAAGTAGGAAAACCTGCAAAATCGGCAGTGTATCAAATACTTGTTCTCCCCACTGTATGTATTCACCCCCTTTGCTATGAAGCCCCTAAATAAGATCTGGTGCAATCAATTACCTTCAGAAGTCACATAATTAGTTAAATAAAGTCCACCTGTGTGCAATCTAAGTGTCACATGATCTCAGTATATACATTTACGTCATTTAGCAGATGTTCTTATCCAGACCGACTTACTGTTAGTGAAAGCATACATGTTTTTTTTTGTTGTTGTTTTTTTCATACTGGCCCCCCGTGGGAAAAGAACCCACATCCCTCCCGGCCAAACCCTCCCCTACCTTGGACGACGCTGGACCAATTGTGCGCCGTCCATGGGTCTCCCGGTCGCGGCCGGCTGCGACAGAGCCTGGACTCGAACCAGGATCTCTAGTGGCACAGCTAGCACTGCGATGCAGTGCCTTAGACCACTGCGCCACTCAGGAAAGGCCGCAGAGTCTGCAACACCACTAAGCAAGGGGCACCACCAAACAAGTGGCACCATGAAGACCAAGGAGCTCTCCAAACAGGTCAGGGACAAAGTTGTGGAGAAGTACAGATCAGGGTTGGGTTATAAAAAAATATCCGAAACTTTGAACATCCCACGGAGCACCATTAAATCCATTATTAAAAAATTGAAAGAATATGGCACCACAACAAACCTGCCAAGAGAGTGCCGCCCACCAAAACTCATGGACCAGGCATTAATCAGAGAGGCAACAAAGAGACCAAAGATAACCCTGAAGGAGTTGCAACGCTCCACAGCGGAGATTGGAGTATCTGTCCATAGGACCACTTTAAGCCGTACACTCCACAGAGCTGGGCTTTACGGATGAGTGGCCAGAAAAAAAGCCATTGCTTAAAGGAAAAAATAAGCAAACACATTTGGTGTTCGCCAAAAGCCATATGGGAGACTCCCCAAACATATGGAAGAAGGTACTCTGGTCAGATGAGACTAAAATTGAGCTTTTTGGCCATCAAGGAAAACACTATGTCTGGCGCAAACCCAACAACTCTCATCACCCCGAGAACACCATCCCCACAGTGAAGCATGGTGGTGGCAGCATCATGCTGTGGGGATGTTTTTCATCGGCAGGGACTGGGAAACTGGTCAGAATTGAAGGAATGATGGATGGCACTAAATACAGGGAAATTCTAGAGGGAAACCTGTTTCAGTCTTCCAGAGATTTGAGACTGGGACGGAGGTTCACCTTCCAGCAGGACAATGACCCTAAGCATACTGCTAAAGCAACACTCGAGTGGTTTAAGGGGAAACATTTAAATGTCTTGGAATGGCCTAGTCAAATCCTGACTGTGGTATGACTTAAAGATTGCTGTACACCAGCGGAACCCATCCAACTTGAAGGAGCTGGAGCAGTTTTACCTAGAAGAATGGGCAAAAATCCCAGTGGCTAGATGTGCCAAGCTTATAGAGACATACCCCAAGAGACTTGCAGCTGTGATTGCTGCAAAAGGTGGCTCTACAAAGTATTGACTTTGGGGGTGAATAGTAGTATTTTTCTGTTCTTATTGAGTGTTTCTTAATGTTGTTTAGTGCGATCTGTATGTGCCCTTGAGTGTGCTTTTGTCCGTTGGTGTGTGGGTACGTGTGTGTGTGTGTGTGTGTGTGTGTGTGTGTGTGTCAGCCCCTCTGGCCGGGTCCCCTGCGAGGCTCTGCCACAGTGTGTGAGTGACGGTCATTACAGTGAAGTGACAGTGTGGGCTTGATTGGCCAGCCTGCTGAAGTGTGGTGATGGTGACTGTGTGTTAGGAGCTGGGGAGGCTGAGGGCAGGCTGGAGGGGTGGCGGGCTTATGGGAGGCATATGGGGGGCCCAGCAGGGGCTCTGACAACATGATATTTTTTTCCCTGCACAACACTGCTGAATGCTGAACACCAAAGCCACTCCCCTTCGCCCCTAATTCCAATGTCTCCAAGACTAAAAATGATAAACAACTCAGCCTATGATTGTGTGTGTGTCGTGCATAGCCAACGTTTTCATTTTGTACGCTTGTGTGTGTGTCTGTGTCATGTACATTTTCATTTTCATTATAAGCCTTAGTGTGTCTGTGTCTGTGTGCCTCTTGTCAGCTGAGGTCTCCTGGAGACAGCTTGCTCTTTTGAAGTTAAGAGGGTGACTCGTCCTCCACTTGACTTTGAGACCTTTAGTTAGAAGAGGAACAGAGAGGACATACCTTAATAACAGACACAAGCCAAGAGGAGAGGAGAAACAAGGATGAGAGAGAGAGAGCGAGAGAGAGAGAGAGAGAGAGAGAGAGAGAGAGAGAGAGAGAGAGAGAGAGAGAGAGAGATAGAGTTGGTAAGGGAGCTTTAAAAAGAGGTGAAAGAAGGAGAGAACATTTCTTGTATTTTCTTTTCCAATGTGTTTCTTGGTCATCACACCAGGTAGTCTAACTTCCCTGACCCTTAAAGAATGGGTTGTGGCTCGCAAAACAACAAATGTAATTGATTTTACCATCAAAACCAGGGAGGGCAGCCATCACAACCATGTGGTTCTCTCTCCGGCACTGACCTGGAATACTCCGGGTCCACTGCACAAAATAGAGTGCAGCTTGTGTGTAAAGGATGGTAGCCACCAGTATGCATCCTATTCCCTATATAGTGCACTACTAATGGGCCCTGGTCAAAAGTAGTGCACTACATAGGGAATAGGGTGCCATTTGGGACACAGACACTGGTGTCATTCCAATGGCTGTGTGTCTCTGCTGTAGGATCTGTTAGCTTTGTTAGCCGTTTGGCTGCTCACCTCAGTCTGCCTGTACTGGCTCTGTAATCTCAGGAGTATTTATTTAACAACCCGCTGCGCACTGGATTAATTAGACCTGCAGTGAATTAAATGCTTTGCCCTGGACCTCTACACACACCACAGACACACACTACCCAGCTAGCACATAATGTTCAGAGAACCATATGTTTCTTAGAGCTTGGTGAGAGCATGGTTGTCCTAATGTTTTCTGCAGGTTTCCTTATGGTTCTATTTAAAGTCATGTTCTCAAAACATTAAGAAAACGTTCCATAAAAACCACAAGAAAACATTAGTAAAGTTCAACGAACGTTCAAAGAATGTTATTTAAAAACATATACATTCCATTCTCAGCATCAACAAAACTCGATCCTCTATCTTGTTAAGTGTGTTCAGGTGTGTTGGCCGCACCCACTAATTGGCCACACCTGATCTTAATGAGTGCTTGTTTCCTTTGAAATGGGGTCTGTTTGAATAGACTAAAATGAACAGCTTTGTATGAGTTAAAAAAAACATGGAATGCTAGCTCCATCCTGGTGGCTCAGTGGACTAATTCCATGGATAGAGAACAGAAGATAATAGGTTTGACTCTCACTGAAGCTGTGCCACAATAAAAAAGAAATGTGTTTGCATGATTAATGCCTAAGCAAATTCATTTCCAAGTGTACTATCTGTGCTTGGAGTTCAAAACAGTTCAACTAAGCTAGCAGGATTATTGAAACATGTTCTCGGTCTTAAATTACCTAAAAAAAACTATAATTTCCATTCTCAGAATATTAATAAAACAAACCTCGCAGGAAAACTTTCAGGAAACTATAGTAAAACGTTCTCAAAACCTCCCTGTAACTTATTAGCGTTCCCAGAACAGGCAACATTTTCACTTCCGTTCTCAGAACATTAAAAAAACTTTCCGTTTTACCGGTCAGGAAACCTATGGCTTTGTTCCCAGAACCAATGGGAAACCAAAAACGTACATTCCGACAACTTCCAAGGAACCAAATGTGCTAGCTGGGAAACGTCCTCACTCTGATATACACACGCACACACACACGCAGGCACACACACATACACACACGCATAGACAGTACATAGAGGTTTATTAACCTTGCTATGATGTTCAGTCATACTGTTTCAACCCAGGTAAAATATAGTCCTACTGCAGCACTATTAGACAGGGACAGAAGCAGTCAGTGTGAGCGGCTTTGAACTTGACCCCCAGCCGCAGGGTCAAGTTAGGAAGAGAGAAAGAGGGAACAGAGAAAATAGGGCTGATGAGAAAAAAAGAAAGGGTGTACTGTAGAGAGGAGAACAGTATAAATGTAGGCTGTCATTGTGATCCACATTTCTCCTTTGTTATTATTTAGCTATAGACATAGCAATAGAAAGAGCCTACATGGACAAATCTTTTTGCCCGCGCTGGCGCTGCAGACAGCTATATTGGTCTGCTAACACAGGACTATTAAAGGCCCATTGCACTACTTTTGTGAAGAAAATATAATAATTCAGGGGTGCTGCAGCACTCTCAGCACCTCTACTTTCCCCGGCTATGCTCCCCCTCCCACTTTCTCCCCCTCTCTCACTCAGTGAGGTGCTCAGAGGGAATATCCAGTCTCTGTGTGTGCTGATTTTTGCAGCGTTGGCTGCCATTCTGCACATTAGCGTGTGACAATGGTTCTCTTTGAAGTGGGTTATCCTAGCGCCTAGCACGGCTCACAGCCTTCCAGGCTCCCAGCCCAGCCAGCCTCCCAGTCCAGCCCAGCGCTGATGCCTGCTTGCTGCAGAAATGTACCAGCCAACTCACTATGCAGACAGGGCCAGCTGTGAACACGGGCACTGGCAGACAGAGCACTGTACACGTGCATAACAGGCACACACACACACACACACACACACACACTGTATCACCTCATGTGCACTCTAAAAATCACACACCTTCTACACAAGCGTTACAAACAGACACCCCACACACATACCCATTTTCTATCAATGCTACACACATCCTCAACACAGGGGGACACACACATTCTGTGCCAGATAAGAGACACTCCCATCCATCAGTTCCTCTATCAACACTCCATCCATCTTTCTCTCTCTCTCTCTCTCTCTCTCTCTCTCTCTCTCTCTCTCTCTCTCTCTCTCTCTCTCTCTCTCTCTCTCTCCCCCCACCCTTCTCTCTCTATAGTCCAATCTGAAGGCGTAGTAAAGCAGCTTCTTTCATTGGAGTAAATGCCTTTATTCCAGCTCCTTTATGAGCAAGCTGATAAGGAATGCCTTTTATCCAAAGCAGATAGGCTTTTTCAACACTGTTGTGTGTATGTGTGTGTATATGTATATGTGTGTGTGTGTGTGTGTGTGTGTGTGTGTGTGTGTGTGTGTGTGTAGGTGTCTGTGCGTGTGTGTGTATTCGTGCGTGTTTTGTTCAAATATGCAGAGTGCATTTAAGCATGTGTCTTTTTTTTAATGCCATTTATGTGAGATTATCTCATGTATGTGTGTAGTTCACATTGACACACACACACAGACACACACACACAAGAAAAACAGGCGACTCAGGGCGGCTGAAACCTTGCTGGTTTCTTCTGCTTCCTGCAATTCTAACGTGACATTTCCGTGATTACACATAATCATATGAGGACACTGGAATCATGCAGGTGTGATTAACTGGGACAAGCTAATCATCTTGCTCCCTGCCTTCTGGTGCATGTGTGTCTGTGTGTGTGTGTGCGCGCATGTGTGCATGCATGCATATGTGTGTCTGTGTGTATGATTGCCCTTGCTTGCGGGTGTGTTGTGAAGGAGGTTGTCTAGGGAATTGATTAAGACTGTGGAGTGGATTTGTTGGCGGGCACAGTAGATTATCCTTGGCTGTGTTTGACTCAGTAGCTGTGTAAACTAAGCCCTGCCCAACCTACGGACTCCTGTTTCCTCTCTCCCACAGCTTTTTTAGATTCTATTAGGATCCCCATTAGCCGACGCCAGCCGCTAGTCTTCATGGGGTCAGACACATAATGAAAAATACTTTACAATTTACATACATTAACGTAGACATTACAACTAGGTCAGATAGGGGAGAGGCGTTGTGTTGTGAGGTGTTTTTTAAAGCTAATGTTGCTGTTTGCTTGAGTAATTTGAGATGGGAGTCCCATGTGATCATGGCTCTGTATAATACTGTGCGTTGCCTTGAATTCGTTCTGGATTTGGGGACTGTGAAGAGACCCCTGGTGGCATGTCCTCTCTCCCACAGTGAATATATTGACAGGTGTTGGATGGCCTTTGATAAAATGTGATAATTCAAATGGAACAACAACACATACGCTGTTTTGTTGTTGGAAGTGTAAGACTTTCAATTTCCTTTTTTCCTGATTAGACTTGGCATGTCAGCCTTTATTGGCTCTCCCCTGTTTCCTCAAGTAGATTTCCTTTTTTCTTTGAGACATTGATTTCTAAGTAGTTTTTTTTCATCCTGCAGTTGTCGGGTCACTCTCAGTGTAGTGATTCCCATGGTGTCCTAAGTCCTTGGCCCCAGGATTAATGCATTGTGTTGTGTTGTGTTGTGTTGTACTGTCTTGGTCTCTCAGTGTGACTGTGTGTCTGTGACAGAGAACTGGGCAGAGCCTGGTAATGCAATATAATGTAATGTAATGGGCTCTAGCTCTGCTCTGGCCTGGTTGGAATTCTGCTCTCTGTGGTACCGTTCCACTTCATTTCCCCCTCTGAAGGGAAGGCTGGAGGAATGAGATGTAGGCTACAGCCCGACCCTAACTGTGGCTAGCAGTGCAACCAAGCACATCGTCCCCGCCATCGCCCACGCCTCCCGGCCCCTCAACCCTGCCCAGCCAGCTGCCCCTGAGTGTGTCCCCCCCCGTCCTCCCTCCATCCCCCGCCGCCGCCGTATAGGCTTGACTCTGCCTCCAGCGCTGAACCCACACAGAGCCGCAGGCACAGTTGCACCGCTGTACCTGCAGCCCTAGGAGCACATTAGGGAAACTGCGAAAGTTGTTGGAGCCAGTGTAACACAAAAAGTCCTCCCCCACCCCCTCTCCATTCCCCCGATTCACTCTGTGTTTTTTCCATGAGGCTGATGATTCTATTCAGGAGGATGGTAGAATAGTAGAAAGGCTGATAGAACTCACCCACCAGTTAAAATCAGCAGCTCATTATTACAATCAAGTTAGTTATTTTAGCATAATCAAAGCTGTGCCAAGCTGCTGTGGCTTTGTGCTTTTGGTGTGTGTGTGTGTGTGTGTGTGTGTGTGTGTGTGTGTGTGTGTGTGTGTGTGTGTGTGTACGTGTTTAACTAGAAGTCCCCACAAGAATAGTAAACCAAGAGAAATTTGACCAACTGGGGACATTTTATTGGCCCCCACAAGGTCAAATGCTATTTCTAGGGGGTTTAGGGTTAGAATTTGTGTTAGGGTTAGAATTAGGGTTAGGGTTAGGGTTAGGAGATAGGGTTAGTTTTAGGGTTAGGGTTAGGGTACGGGTTAGGGTTAGGGTTAGGTTTAGGGTTAGGGAAAATAGAATTTTGAATGGGACTGAATTGTATGTCCCCACAAGGTTAGCTGGGCAAGACTGTGTGTGTGTGTGTGTATGTGTGTGTGTGTGTGTGTGTGTGTGTGTGTGTGTGTGTGTGTGTGTGTGTGTGTGTGTGTGTGTGTGTGGGTGTGAATTGGTGGGTGGGGGTATTGAGATGCAGTGCGGTGGAGTGTGTAGGGAGATACAATGGTATAGATTACCACATGGTTCCAGACCCAGATCACACCTTAGAATATTGTGTTTGTGCTTGGAGACAGCTGACTTAGGATCCGTGGCGACCCAGGCATCATCCCAGACAAACAGTCAGTTCAACCTATTGACCACCCCTCTCTCCCTCTCTTCAGATTAATCAACAGAATCAGAGGTCATGACAGAGATAATCATTAGGTGTTGGGTCAAGACAAACAGAGAAGGACATTCTGTAACAGAGAGAAGTGGATTGTAGTAATAGGATGTTGAAGTTAATAAATGTCATTGCTGTGCTAGTCCTATTGACATTGCAGAGTGATCCTGGGCTTTATAGCAGTATCTCTCACTGTAGGTGTGTGTGTGTGTGTGTATGTGTGTGTGTGTGTGTGTGTGTGTGTGTGTGTGTGTGTGTATGTGTGTATGTGTGTGTGTGTGTGTGTGTGTGTGTGTGTGGTTGTGTGTTATGGTGTGGTGTGTGTTTTGGGATCTCTCATGTCCGACCCCCAGCCACTTAGTCCTGCTGTAGTCCAGTCCAGATTAACCCCTTAATCCTCTTTGTCTCGGGAGACCACCGGCCAGGGCCAGTCTGATCAGGTTTAGTCTGGATTAGGTGAAGTATACTGACATATGTTTACTAAGGGTCAAAAGTTTTGGACGATGGGCCGGGCCGTGACACTCCAGCGTTATGTCGTCATCTTTATCAAAACTGTATCTGTATCATGGTAGTGTGTGTCTTGTTAAAGGAGGACATAACTGCCACGTAGTTAGATGTCCTGTATCTGTCTATAGCCTTTTCCCTCTGTCTGTCCCCTAGGGAGTCATAGTCCAATGACAGGTCCTAAACTAAGATTACACAGGATGAGGACTTAATCTACCGTGTGTGTGTGTGTGTGTGTGTGTGTGTGTGTGTGTGTGTGTGTGTGTGTCCCTGTCCCAATGACCCCCAAGCTCATTCTCCATCTCTTTATTCCATCGTATTCCCTTGCTCCCTTGGTAGGTGGCATGATTTGACGCTTACGAACACTCCAGTGGCTTTCATTTGGGATTTATCTCCCTTTGAAATCTGCAAAGGCCTCGGTGGCTGCACAGGAGAGAGGGAGAATAGAGAAAGGGAGAGAGAGAACGAGAGAGAGAGAGGAAATAGAGAAGGAAAGGAGAGAGATGGAGCATTTTGTAGTTGGTGTCTCAGCTCTGTGGTTCCACTCTCTAGCTCTGGAACCTGAGGGACAGTTCACTATATCATTCAGCCGTTTGTTATTTTGTCTAACCCAGGAGTGGGCTGCCGAAGGGGCAAAGTGTCTATCTACCTCCCCAACTGCCTGAAGGTGAATCCCATGCATCACTCGGAGCGTGTGTGTGCCCCCCCCCCCCCCCCCCCCCCTCTCTCTCTTGCTCTCTCTCTCCCTCTCCCCCCTCTCTCTTTCTCTCTCTGTGTTCATCTGAGAGTGTGTGAGCATGTGTGATGTGTGTGTGCGTGAGTTTTATTCCTCGGCCATCAGGTGTCGGGGTTCATTGTTCAAGCTGACTGAACTGAACCAGACTGAATTCCTGTGATTCACTTTTCTATTCCAGCCGTGTTAAAGCAAACAAATCCCATGGGGTGATTCTATGTTTGACTAGATTTAAAAACCATTAGGCAGTCGGTTATTTCTGGCTCCTGTGTGTGTCTCTCTCTCAGTCTTTCTCTTTCTCTCACACTCTTTTTCTTTTCCCACCCTCTTATCTCTCTGTTCCTACACTACATATCGGCTCCGCTGTGTCCTTAAACAGTTACAGTGGCTTGCGAAAGTATTCACCCCCCCTTGGCATTTTTCCTATTTTGTTGCTTTACAACCTGATTTTTGGGGGGTATGTATCATTTGATATACACAACATGCCTACCACTTTGAAGATGCAGTTAGGATCACCACTTAATTTAAGAATGTGAAACGTCAGAATAATAGTAGAGAGAATGATTTATTTCAGCTTTTATTTCTTTCCTCACATTCCCAGTAGGTCAGAAGTTTACATACACTCAATTAGTACTTGGTAGCATTGCCTTTCAATTGTTTAACTTGTGTCAAACATTTTGGGTAGCCTTCCACAAGCTTCCCACAATAAGTTAATTTTGGCCCATTCCTTCTGACAGAGCTGGTGTAACTGAGTCAGGTTTGTAGGCCTCCTTGCTCACACATGCTTTTTCAGTTCTGCCCACAAATGTTCTATAGGATTGAGGTCAGGGCTTTGTGATGGCCACTCCAATACCTTGACTTTGTTGTCCTTAAGCCATTTTGCCACAACTTTGGAAGTATGCTTGGGGTCATTGTCCATTAGGAAGATCCATTTGCGACCAAGCTTTAACTTCCTGACTGATGTCTTGAGATGTTGCTTCAATATATCCACATCATTTTCCTTCCTCATGATGCCATCTATTTTGTGAAGTGCACCAGTCCCTCCTGCAGCAAAGCATCCCAACAGCATGATGCTGCCACCCCCGTGGTGTTCTTCGGCTTGCAAGCGGCCCCCTTTTTCCTCCAAACATAACGATGGTCATTATGGCCAAACAGTTCTATTTTTGTTTCATCAAACCAGAGGACATTTCTCCAAAAAGTACGATCTTTGTCCCCATGTGCAGTTGCAAACCGTAGTCTTGCTTTTTTATGGCGGTTTTGGAGCAGTGGCTTCTTCCTTGCTGAGCGGCCTTTCAGGTTTTTAATTTTTTTTATTTAACCTTTATTTAACCAGGTAAGCCAGTTGAGAACAAGTTCTCATTTACAACTGCGACCTGGCCATGATAAAGCAAAGCAGTGCGATAAAAACAACAACACAGAGTTACATATGGGGTAAACAAAACATAAAGTCAAAAATACAACAGAAAATATATATACAGTGTGTGCGAATGTAGTAAGTTATGGAGGTAAGCAAAATAAATAACAATATGGGGATGAGGTAGTTGGTTGGGCTAATTTCAGAAAGGCTGTGTACAGGTGCAGTGATCGGTTAGCTGCTCTGACAACTGACGCTTAAAGTTAGTGATGGAGATAAGAGTCTCCAGCTTCAGAGATTTTTGCAGTTCGTTCCAGTCATTGGCAGCAGAGAACTGGAAGGAATGGCGGCCAAAGGAGGTGTTGGCTTTGGGGATGACCAGTGAGATATACCTGCTGGAGCGCAGACTACGAGTGGGTGTTGCTATGGTGACCGAGGCAGTCATTAGAGAAACCAAGGCTGTTTAGTCTGCCAATAAGAATGCGGTGGTTGACAGAGTCGAAAGCCTTGGCCAGGTCGATGAAGACGGCTGCGCAGTACTGTCTTTTATCGATTGCGTTTATAATATCGTTTAGGACCTTGAGCGTGGCTGAGGTGCACCCATGACCAGCTCGGAAACCGGATTGCATAGCGGAGAAGGTACGGTGGGATTCGAAATGGTCGGTGATCTGTTTGTTAACTTGGCTTTCAAATACCTTCGAAAGGTAGGGCAGGATGGATATAGGTCTATAACAGTTAGGATCTAGAGTGTCACCCCCTTTGAAGAGGGGGATGACCGCGGCAGCTTTCCAATCTCTGGGGATCTCAGATGTTACGAAAGAGAGGTTGAACAGGCTAGTAATAGGGGTTGCGACAATTTCAGTGGCTAATTTTAGAAAGAAAGGGTCCAGATGGTCTAGCCCAGCTGATTTGAAGGGGTACAGATTGTTTAGCTCTTTCAGAACATCAGCTGTCTGAATTTGTGTGAAGGAGAAGCGGGGGGGGCATGGGCAAGTTGCAGCGGAGGGTGCAGAGCTGGTGGCCGGGGTAGTGGTAGCCAGGTGGAAAGCATGGCCAGCCGTAGCAAAATGCTTGTTGAAATTCTCGATTATTGTAGATTTATCGGTGGTGACAGTGTTTCCTAGCCTCAGTACAGTGGGCAGTTGGGAGGAGGTGCTCTGATTTTCCATGGACTTTCCAGTGTCCCAAAACTTTTTGGAGTTAGTGCTACAGGATGCAAATTTCTGTTTGAAAAAGCTAGGCTTTTCTTTCCTAACTGATTGTGTATATTGGTTTCTGACTTCCCTAAAAAAGTTGCATATCGCGGGGGCTGTTCGATGCTAATGCAGTACGCCACAGGATGTTTTTGTGCTGGTCAAGGGCAGTCAAGTCTGAGGAGAACCAGGGGCTATATCTGTTCTTAGTTCTGAATTTTTTTAATGGGGCATGCTTATTTAAGATTGAGAGGAAAGCACTTTTAAAGAACAACCAGGCATCCTCTACTGACGGAATGAGGTCAATATCCGTCCAGGATACCCGGGCAAGGTCAATTAGAAAGGCCTGCTCGCTAAAGTGTTTTAGGGAGCGTTTGACAGTGATGAGGGGTGGTCGTTTGATCGCGGACCCATTACGGACGCAGGCAATAAGGCAGTGATCGCTGAGATCCTGGTTGAAGACAGCGGAGGTGTATTTAGAGGGTAAATTTGTCAGGATGATATCTATGAGGGTGCCCATGTTTACAGATTTAGGGTTGTATCTGGTAGGTTCATTGATAATTTGTGTGAGATTGAGGGCATCTAGTTTAGATTGTAGGTTGGCCGGGGTGTTAAGCATATCCCAGTTTAGGTCACCAAGCAGTACGATCTCTGAGGATAGATGGGGGGCAATCAGTTCACATATGGTGTCCAGGGCACAGCTCGGGGCTGAGGGGGGTCTGTAGCAAGCGGCAACAGTGAGAGACTTATTTCTGGAAAGGTGGATTTTTAGCAGTAGAAGCTCAAACTGTTTGGGCACAGACCTGGATAGTACGATAGAGCTCTGCAGGCTATCTCTACAGTAGATTGCAACCCCACCCCATTTGGCAGTTCTATCGAGACGGAAAATGTTGTAGTTGGGGATGGAAATTTCTGAATTTTTGGTGGCCTTCCTAAGCCAGGATTCAGACACTGCTAGAACATCAGGGTTGGCGGAGTGTGCTAGCGCAGTGAATAACTCAAACTTAGGAAGGAGGCTTCAGGTATTAACGTGCAAGAAACCAAGGCTTTTACGATTACAGAAGTCAACAAATGATAACGCCTGGGGAGTAGGAGTGATACTGGGGGCTACAGGGCCTGGGTTAACTTCTACATCACCAGAGGAACAGAGGAGGAGTAGAATAAGGATATGGCTAAAGGCTTTAAGTACTGGTCTTCTAGTGCGTTGGATACAGAGAAAAAAAGGGGCAGGTTTCCGGGCATTGTAGAATAGATTCAGGGCATTATGTACAGAAAAGGATATGGAAGGATAGGAGTACAGTGGAGGTAAACCTAAGCGTTGGGTAACGATGAAGGAGATAGCATCACTGGAGGCACCGATTGAGTCGGTCTCTGCGTGTATGGGGGGTGGGACAAAAGAGCTATCTAAGGCAGGTTTAGCTGGGCTGGGGGATCTACAGTGAAATAGTATAATAAGAAATAAGCGAAACAGCAATAAGCAAGGCATATTGACATGGGAGCAAAGCAATCACAGGTGTAATTCGAGAGAGCTAAGACAACAGCTGGTGATGTCAACAAAGTTTGGGCTGAGGCTAAACATAAACAGGATGTAGTACCATAAAATGGAACAGTCCAGCAGGCATCAGCTGTATAGCTGAGTTATCATAAGGTCCGGTGAACAGCAATAGGAGAGTTCGGAGGTAGTTCGGGGGCTGCTACAGCACTAGCTAGCAAGAGGCCACAGCTAGCGTGTGCTAGCGGGCCGGGGCTAGCAGATGGATCTTCGTGGTCGACGTCGTAATGGGAAGGCTGTTGTAACCACATCAGACGATTTCGTCGGCAGACCAGTCGTGTTGGATCGGCGGGGCTCCGTGTCGACACTAGGAGGTCCCGTCTGGTTGACAAGGAGGTAGATAGCCGGGAGATGGGCCTGGCTCAAGGCTAACTCAGGGCTGATTAGCCAACCACAAAACGTCCATTTGGTTGCAGCTAGCTAGTAGCAATGAATCCGGTGTTAATGGTTCAGGGATTCCGGCAGAAAAAACGATATGTTCAGGGTCGATAACGCGCTGTGCAGACAGTGCAGACTGGCCGAATAATAGTCCAGGCTAGAGCTGGCTGGCTGGTATGTAGTACAGGCCACGGCCACGGACAATGGTGAAGACCGCTAAACGGTGGCTAATAGCAAGTAGCTAGTTAGCTGGCTAGCGATGATCCGGTGTTAAGGTCCAGTTGTTCCGGCAGAAAATCCGATATGCTCTGGCTCGATAGCGCGATGTGCAGACTGGCCGACAATTGTCCAGGCTAGAGCTGGCTGGTAGGAAGTGCAGGCCACGGCCACGGCCACGGACAATGGTGAAGACCGCTAAACGGTGGCTAATAGCAAGTAGCTAGTTAGCTGGCTAGCTGGCTAGTATCAGCCAGAGGTTCTGGATAAAAATGTATGAAGAAACAACAGAATCCGTTCCACATTGGGTGAGGCGGGTTGCAGGAAAGTATATTTAGTTAAAGGATGGAAAGTGAGATTGAAAAGTATATACGAAAAAGACAAAAAAACTAAAAACAGGCTATTTACATAAAGGACACTACAGAAAACATGACCGCACTGCTATGCCATCTTGGATTCATCAGGTTATGTCGATATAGGACTCGTTTTACTGTGGATATAGATACTTTTGTACCTGTTTCCTCCAGCATCTTCACAAGGTCCTTTGCTGTTATTCTGGGATTGATTTGCACTTTTCGCACCAAAGTACGTTCATCTCTAGGAGACAGAACGCGTCTCCTTCCTGAGCGGTATAACGGCTGCGTGCTCCCATGGTGTTTATACTTGCGTACTATTGTTTGTACAGATGAACGTGGTACCTTCAGGCATTTGAAAATTGCTCCCAAGGATGAACCAGACTTGTGGAGGTCTACAATTTTTTTCTGAGGTCTTGGCTGATTTCTTTTGATTTTCCCATGATGTCAAGCAAAGAGGCACTGAGTTTGAAGGTAGGCCTTGAAATACATCCACAGGTACACCTCCAATTGACTCAAATGATGTCAATTAGCCTATCAGAAGCTTCTAAAGCCATGACATAATTTTCTGGAATTTTCCAAGCTGTTTAAAGGCACAGTCAACTTAGTGTATGTAAACTTCTGACCCACTGGAATTGTGATACAGTGAATTATAAGTGAAATCATCTGTCTGTAAACAATTGTTGGAAAAATTACTTGTGTTATGCACAAAGTAGATGTCCTAACCGACTTGCCAAAACTATAGTTTGTTAACAAAAAATGTGTGGAGTGGTTGAAAACGAGTTTTAATGACTCCAACCTAAGTGTATGTAAACTTCCGACTTCAACTGTATATACTGAGATCATGTGACAGATCATGTGACACTTAGATTGCACACAGGTGGACTTTATTTAACTAATAATTCATTTCACTTAACGAATTTTGACTATTTTGTGTATGTCCATTACATGAAATCCAAATAAAAATCCATTAAATTACAGGTTGTAATGCAACAAAAGGGAGATGAATACTTTCGCAAGGCACTGTATTAAAGTTCTTCTTTGCATTCTGTTGTTGATTCAGACTGTGGCTATATGGCTGATTGGAGTTAATGGAGTTCTTTGGTTTAATACAGAAGTGAGTGTTTATCGGCGGTCTCTGGGGCTTTGCTGAGGGGAAATGGGGAAATGTGTTTGAAATTCCTGGTGCTTCTCTTCCTCTGGCGAGTCACACTGATCCGTGCTTCTGCTCTTTCTGCTCATAAAAGCCAGGGGAAAGGTTACTGCAAATGCCACTCAGTGTTGGACTGATGAGCAAGGCTCTCACTCCCTCCACCCTCCACCCTCCAACTTCCCCCTCCACCCTGCACCCCATCTCATTTACATTTTACATTTACGTCATTTAGCAGACGCTCTTATCCAGAGCAACTTACATTATTTATTTTTTCATACCCCCTGTGGGAATCGAACCCACAACCCTGGCGTTGCAAACACCATGCTCCATCAACTGAGCTACATCCCTGCCGGCCATTCCCTCCCCTACCCTGGACGACGCTGGGCCAATTGCGCGCCGCCCCATGGGTCTCCCGGTCACGGCCGGCTACGACATCTCCCCAGGCACATGGCCCTCTCTCCCTGCATTTCCCCCCCACCCCAACTCTCATAGCCCCCACCAGCTTTTTTGACAAGAGACACTGACCGGTGGTTCTCTCTGCATCCTCTGACATGGTGCTTCCCCCCTCACCTCCTTCTCCCTCTGGGGCAGCCCTCCACCCCTCTCCTGTCAACCCCCCTCCTCTTCCAAACACCCCCAGCTATCGTCTTGTCATGGCGGTCACTCACCTGTCACTACGTGTAAACAGGAACTGAATAATTCACCAGGTCTGATGGTTGACTGGAACAGATGAGCACCCTCATGATGATCACAGATTCATCCCAGATTATCTCTAGCTAGATCCACTCACAATATCAAGCAAATTAAAAAAACTCAGATCCTCTTTT
Organism: Coregonus lavaretus; assembly: GCF_964263955.1. NCBI lineage: Eukaryota > Metazoa > Chordata > Actinopteri > Salmoniformes > Salmonidae > Coregonus > Coregonus lavaretus. The sequence continues at coordinate 12,072,944 of NC_140015.1, read as the reverse complement.
GAGTCACAGATGGTTGGGCTTCCTGAACCTGTTAGATGCCTGTTTCCTGTAAGATATCCATCCATAAGATATTCCTCACACATGACATCATATCCAAAGCCCTCTAACTGATTACGAGGGTTTCATCGTCAATTCACTGTTATATTACCTCTGCAGGTTCTTTTAACCAAACAGTGATGGTTTACCTAAAGCAGAAAACCCTTTACGGTGGGTTAATGGGGAGAGGGAGAGGGAGAGGGAGAGGGAGAGGGAGAGGGAGAGGGAGATGAAGTCTGGGTTCCTGCTCTTTAGGCCATCAGGATGCCAGAACGAGTCTGTGTACTTTTCTGCTGCTGAAGTGATTGGCTGTCTGTCCTTTTCGCCATGCCGGCAGGTGGCTGAGGCCCACTCTACTCCTTCTGAAAGGATGCACAATTACATAGCTGCTGCCACAGCGACCACAGCTCGCCCATTACCCCCCACACCCCACCCCCTCAGCGAGTGGCACCCTGCTAGCCAATCACAGCTCAGGAGTCCTGTTATGGCCCCCACTGCACCAAACACCTGCACAGACCCTGATAAGAATCCTTATCTGCTGCCCCTATGTCTGTCTGTCTGTCTGTCTGTCTGTCTGTCTGTCTGTCTGTCTCCCACTCTGAGACCAGGCAGGGGAAAGAAAGGTCCTAAACTGGAGTGGAAGAGCTGAGAAGGACTACAGGCGATTTCATTGATTGCTTTTCAAATGTAATGGTTTATGTGTATTCTTTATAGTGCGGATCAAAACCATATGGGCATTTGAAGGCAGCCGTGAAGGCTTTGGGAGGTGATTCTTCTGCCGTGTGTGTGTGTTTTGTATAAATCCAAAAAGCAAGATGGCGGTCCAGCCTAGCCTGGGTGTGTGTACTCTGTTGGAATGTCTCATGTACAATCCTCCCTTTGTGTCATCGCCTGTCTTTGTATTTACACACAAGGAATGAGAGGAGAGGTAGCCAAGCCAGCGCTTTGAGGAAGGGGAGAAAAGACAACAAAGATCAGAAAGCCTCCTCACAAAGGCATGCCAATTTGCAGCTTGCAGCTGTTTCTCTTCTGAGAGCGAGCATGTGGATGGCCTGTCTTCTCTCCCCTCTCAGCCTGAAGAGCGCTTTACCATCCAGACAGCTAGGGATTGTTTCTAGGACATCTCTCGCTGGCTGGCGCTGGCTGCTGATTGGTGGGCTGGTGTTTTGGCAGGGGATGAGGATGACACTTCTGTTGTATTCACTTCTACAGCTTTGTCTGTCTGTCAGCTGGGCTGACCACTGTTGTTGTGAGCCATTAACAGGTGTTCAGACACCGGCGTGATAAGGGAGAAGCGTAGAAATAGAGAGAGACAGAAGATGTCTACCCAGCCGCCTCCACTGCTGGGCTGTCAGCTGTCCTGTACTGTGTCAAGACAGGCTTTACTGTAGTGAGGAAGAAACAGGAACTGATATATGAAAGAATATGTGTAATTATGTGTTTGACATTAAATTGTGTACACTGTGTGTTTACGTGTGCATGTGTGTGTCTGTGCATGTGTGCCTGTGCTGTTGTTTGTTTCCTGGTTTGGGCCCTCCATCTGTCCAAGCCATACTCTCACCTTTGTTTAGCTGCATATGCTGTTGGAGGTAAAACCAAAATGAGCCTAATCAATCTATCTGGCGTCCATGAGGCACAGCACTGCTCGTTCCAAATTAAGTCCTCCAGATGTGCTTCTGTAGATTAATCTCAGCGCTCACAAGCAATTATTCTGCCAGCGACGCTGAGGCATGAGGCTTATTTGAAACAATTAGAGCCCAGTTCGGTCAAAATTAGCTCGTTTATTTTCCAACCTCCGTCGGTGATTGCGAGCGAAGGCATTTTAAAGAGCTACAGTCACGTAATTGGTTTCCTACCACCACAGCATGTCCTTCAAGCGACCTATCAGGTAAATACATGAGGTGTGACCAGACAAGACACTTGACACGGTTTACAGTTGATGAGGCTGGTATTTATTTACATGGAGTAAATAGTTTGGACACTGATGGCTGAGGTTTAGCTGTGGACAGTTTGATGTTTTTTAATTGAACTGTCAACTAACCATCCAACTGCTGCAATGAATTGCTTGGCATACAAACTGGAATTTGAACTGACAAAATGTCTAGATTTTGGAACATTTTAGAAATCAGTGGGTTATCATCAACTCTCCTCCCAAATATGTAGGACATCTAACACACATTTACATTTTAGTCATTTAGCAGACACTCTTATCCAGAGCGACTTACATGAGCAATTAGGGTTAAGTGCCTTGCTTAAGGGCACATCGACAAATTTTTCACCTAGTCGGCTCGGGGATTAGAACCAGCGACCTTTCGGTTACTGGCACAACGCTCTTACCCACTAAGCTACCTGCCGCCCTATGACAGTACTGTGTTGGCAGAATTTTGAGTTTTCCACAACAGTACTGTGCTGGTTGATTGTTCCCAGGCTTATACTGTAGTAAGTCTGTAGGAATACAGTAAGGCTCCTTCCATCTTCTAGAACCACATTAGGCCCAGGTAAAGGAACCTTCAGAGCTGCACTAAGGCTAGAGTAGACTACGTGAAGAGAACAAGGCCTGGTGTCTCTGGCTTGCCTTGCCTTGCTAGCTTCATGTCGAATTGAAAAAGTGAAGAAAACCCCACTCAGCCTGCAGCTACGATTTAACAAGAACAAAGCTTTGCCTTTTTATCGCAAGTACAGATTTCCATTAAGACGTATAACTGGCCGTAGATGTATGCCTAAGAGAGGAATTCAAATTGAGTGTTAAACGAAAGGGGGAAAACAAGGAGCCTGGAAATGGTGTGAGATTTAAGAAGAGAGAGGAAAAATAGAGAGACAGATGGGGATGGAGACGAATAATCAGTGAGTCATTTCATGACAAAGGCTAGGTATCTGTGCCTTCAGGTTCTTTCAGTCGGCTCCACTTTAGAACCTTTCTGGAACAAACAGCAGAAGCCACAACAGCAACACACAGTGTTCCCTAGCTTCCTATGTCATCCTATGTCATTTAAGCTATACAAATACCTATCTTTGTAAGCTATACAATAGATAGGTATTTGTGCTTCTTAGCTTCTGTCCCATTTACTGTGATTCATTACCAGAAGGTCATATAACCCATCTAAATAAACACTTTGAATGTGCTTTCCTCTCACATGCAGAATGCTATGGCAATCTGTGTATTTGTTCATTAATTTTGAAGTACTTTTCTCCCGTTTGTTTCGTTAGTGTTCTGAGTTCACTTGCATAGAAAGTCATCAGATATTGGACTTAGTCATTATTGCCTTGTTCATTTCCTTTGTTGTCTGAAGTCTATTTGTGTGTGTCTCTGTGTGTGTGTGTGTGTGTGTGTGTGTGTACGTGTGTGTGTGTGCGTGTTTATGTGCGTGTATGTGCATGTGAACATGTGTTAGTTATGCGCGGGTTGACTCATAACCCGCAGTCCCCACGGTTATATCGCAGGGCGGACGGGTTTAGGGTCTTTAAATATTGTGTGGATGAAGGGCGGGTGGGTTGAATAAATGTATAAATCTTGTGCAATTTATATCTATAGGCTACATTTAGGTTTTTCTTTAATCATTTTAGGCTATCTGGCATTAGTGCATAAACCTAGGGGTCTAACGGTACGGGTGCCAAATTGCCTACATGCTATACAAATTCGACAGTCACAAGACGGGGACTTCAAATAGGGAAGTTCAAGGGAACTGTAGCCTACTGTTCAGATGGGTTAAATGGAAACTGAAATCTGGACACTGACTGTAGGTCTATAACTTCTCACATAGCCTTAATATTGACTCCTGCGGAATTAAGGATTTCTTGTAGTAAAATGACACACCAAATGTAAGCAACATTTTTACTTGCGAACAGTTCGATACCATCTGTAGAGGTGCTATCTTTATCAGCATCATAAAAGCTGATAGTATTTTAACCACATAAAAGAGGCATTCAAGCCGAACTGAAATCTTATCAGAATGTTGGGTCGATTTCACAGCTTTCTATTTCCTTACAACCGGTCAAGCTGATGAAAATCTTTTTTTTTGTTATTGCATTTTCTTCCCGGTCCCTAAACGTCTTTGTTTTGTGAAAGAAGATAACAGAGAGAACTTTACCGATGTCAACTAGATTGAAGCGTTCATTCTATCGATTTATGACATTCTGGTGAGCAAGGGTTTATTTAGTCTTCTAAGGCAGGTGTTCCCAAACTTTTTCACTCAGGCCCCCCTTCCAGCATTGGGGAACATCATGACACAAACTGTTCACACCCCTCTTGTTGGCAGAGAGAACATTTTGCAGCCTTATTTCCTGCAATTCTACAAACATTTTCAGTTTTAAAGATAATTTTCTTGCAATTCTATATGTTTTGCCATGTCTAATGTGTATGCATGTGATATTTGAGTGACTCAAACATTACAACAAAATGTATGGGCAAAGAAACCTAGCTAAAAAACGTTAGCTGACATGGGTTAGTTGATCTGGACATTTCTGTTATAAATAGCTCTCTAAGATATGCAATGACTAACATGACAAGAGGAAAACTGATGATGCACTACCCAATTTGAAATTGCACCTTGTGCATTCTACTATTACAACTTTCAAGAGTAAGTTGAAAGCCGTACTGACCCCCGCGCCCACTAGTGTGTGTGTGTGACTGCTTACTCTCTTTCTTTCTCTCTCTCTCTCACACTTCTCTCTCATCAGCGTAGAGATATAGCAAGCAACCTCTGGCTCATACTTATTTTCACCAACCTCAAATCCTACTCGTCCTCCAATCGGGGACCCTCGGCTGGCCCACCGTGGCTAATCAGTCTATAATTAGATGTCACAGTTGGCATGACGGCAGAGTGATGGTCGGCCGCTCAGCCTGAAATGTATTCATGTTAAAAAAAAACATGTAACAGTTAATGTCACTTCCAGAAACGACTCAATTTGCTGAGGAAATGAACCTCATCTGAGCTCCTGTCAATCCTACAGAGATTCCCAATCCCTGGGTCTGGGTCCGGGAGTGTAGCCCATCTGTACGAGGAGCACATTTATTTTTCCTATCCATTAGATTTGTTTGATGGGCTCATGCTAAACAAAATCCATCATCATGTAGTAGACTGTGAAACACATTTTGAATTCGTTTTGACATGCCAATAATGTATGCAATGTATGATGACAACGATGGTTAGATAATGATGATATAAGCTATATGCTAACCACTTCCTTGATGAATGTTAAATATGTGTATGCACATTACCTCTGATGACTTAGAGGCCCTTTAAAGGTGCTACAAATAGGATTTTATAGAATTTTTGCTTTGTAATTTCAGAAAATGTCCCCAGAAAATACCAGCTTCTAACAGCTTGTAAAAACAATAGATTTTGTTATTGAAAAAAATTTCACAGCAATTTAGATGGTACAATGGTTCCCTATGCTACTCAGTGCTTGTTTTCTCACATCAACTGATATTTAGCGAACAGTGTAGAATTTTTGCAAACAGCAAATTACTATTTCCACTAGATAACACAGTGACAAAGTCAGAACAGCTTTCCCAGTTTGACAACAGATGTTGCTCTGGCTGGAGAAATCAATAGGCAAATATCGCAGCCAATCACAACACTGGCGGGCAAGTAATACTGTGAAACACGATTATTCCACTTTTAGCACCAGATATCAAACAATTTTGAAATTACAATGCAAAAATTCAAGAAAATCCTATGTGTAGTACCTTTAAGAAGCACCACTATTTTAGGCCTATAAGCATCTGCTCCTGCCTGGAGGTAGAGCCCGTAACTATCTCTCAAAAAGGAGGAGAGCAGATAAGAAACTGCAGGCATACTTATTTAAAATTCTTGCCCTCAAAAAAGGGAAGAAAATATTTCTTTTTCGGAGGTTGTTTTTCTGTTTATCGACACGCTGAATTTCCGTGTACAGGTGCCTCTACAGAGCTATAGCCGGCCGTGGGCGCCATTCTGCATAGATTAATGCATTTGATATCTCCTCCTCCTCTTCTCCTTCTCCTGCTGTAGTGCTAGAAACATAACTGTCTCCTCTCCGTGGCTGGGGCTCTGCTCTCCCCTCACGGGGTTGTGCAGGGGGGAGCTGGGCAATTTGTTTCTGGATGGCTCCAGGCTTTTCGGCTCTGCTCGACATATGGGCCGCGCGCCTGCCTCCTCTCCTCCGGTTCGGGTTTGCGCTGCTCTCTTTGCTGCGTCTGACAAAACTCATTACAGACAACGTATCAACGAGGTCCCGTTACCGCTGCCGAACCCCGCGCCGTTGCTCTCTCTCGCCGTGGAGTGCCGCCGACCCGTAGCTAAAGAGACAAAACCATTTTTGGTAGTTTCAGTATGGTTGAGTTATACTGGACTCACATTCTCAAGTCTCACAGGTTACAGACACATAGGGAGGGAAGGCCTACTCTACAACTACAAAACACCACTGAACAACTATATAATATACTATATATAATATGATGAAGAGGATTCTGAGGATTTTTACTAAGTAAAAGCTGCATTTAGCGAAGAAGTTACCTGTAGGCAATAAGGCGCCGATACATGGCATGCTTCATGTAGACTATTCATTCACCTTAATTCTATTTTCCATGAATAAATGTTCAATCAACTGCTTAGCGAAACGTGAACTGACTATATCTCTGGGTCGTGTTTGAAGAGACCTGCCTGCGTTTCTCGTAATTGAATTTAAGCTATAACCTTGTGGTTAGTCAATAGCAGCAACACAAGCAGAAGCTGATGTGTGTGTGATAACGCCAACGTGGCAGAGTGGTAGCGTCTCAGGCCAGGGGCTGTTATTGATCCTATTTAAACTGCTGTCTCGCTTCATCTTTTATTCATTGGCTTTAGTTCATTTACTTATGCACCTTAAAACATGGAGTAATGCTGAGCGGCCCGAGGCGTTGTTTCACTCTTCTTCTGCTCTTATCATCACTTCTGCTCAGGGCTTCTCTGATAGATTGTAATGGGATGAAGACAGTGTGATGTCTATTTATAAAGCATAGCATCATGCCACAACAGATGGGAATCTGTCTGTACAGGCTAACAGTAATTGGTGTTGGGGGATACAGTATGTCTTTAAACACTGTGACGCTAATGCTTTGTTCATCCTGTCTTTCTTGGGGTTTCTTATGAGGACCATGACCATGGTGGGTCACACTTTATTTGGATAGTCTGGGTAGTCCACTTGTTGATACTCTACAGATGGTCATACTATCAACAAACTACACTACATGGCCAAATTAGTGGATTCGGCTATTTCAGACACACCCGTTGCTGACAGGTGTATAAAATCAAACACACCGCCATGCAATCTCCATAGACAAACATTCCCAGTAGAATGGCCCGTACTGAAGAGCTCAGTGACTTTCAACGTGGCATCCTATGACATAGGATGCCACCTTTCCAACAAGTCAGTTTGTAAAATATCTGCCCTGCTAGAGCTGCCCCGGTCAACTGTAACTGCTGTTATTGTGAAGTGGAAACATCTAGGAGCAACAACAGCTCAGCCATGAAGTGGTAGGCCACACAAGCTCACAGAACGGGACCGCCGAGTGCTGAAGCGCGTAGGCCGTAAAAATCATCTGTCCTCGGTTGCAACACTCACTACCGAGTTCCAAACTGCCTCTGGAAGCAACGTCAGCACAAGAACTGTTCGTCGGGAGCTTCATGAAATGGGTTTCCATGGCCAAGTAGCCACACACAAGCCTAAAATCACCATGCGCAATGCCAAGTATCGGCTGGAGTGGTGTAAAGCACGCCGCCATTGGACTCTGGAGCAGTGGAAACGCGTTCTCTAGAGTGATGAATCACGCTTCACCATCTGGCAGTCCGACGGACGAATCTGGGTGTGGCGGATGCCAGGAGAACGCTACCTGCCCGAATGTATAGTGCCAACTGTAAAGTTTGGTGGAGGAGGAATAATGGTCTGGGGCTGTTTTTCATGGTTCGGGCTAGGCACCTTAGTTCCAGTGAAGGGAAATCTTAACGCTACAACATACAATTACATTCCAGATGATTCTGTGCTTCTAACGTTGTGGCAACAGTTTGGGGAATGTCCTTTCCTGTTTCAGCATGACAATGCCCCCGTGCACAAAGCAAGGTCCATACAGAAATTGTTTTTTCGAGATCGTTGTGGAAGAACTTGACTGGCCTGCACAGAGCCCTGACCTCAACCCCATCGAACACCTTTGGGATGAATTCGAACACCTACTGCGAGCCAGGCCTAATCGCCCAACATCAGTGCCCGACCTCACTAATGCTCTTGTGGCTGAATGGAAGCAAGTCCCTGCAGCAATGTTCCAACATCTAGTGGAAAGCCTTCCCAGAAGAGTGCACATGATATTGGAATGAGTTGTTCGACGAGCAGGTGTCCACATACTTACGTACGCACACGCACACGCACACGCACACGCACACACACACACACACACAGACACACACACACACAGACAGACAGACACAGACACACACACAGACAGCCATGTAGTGTATCTAACTGCTTGCTAAGGTTAGGGTTAGGAGAAGGGTTATGTTTAAGGTTAGGATAAGGGTTACGTTTAAGGTTAGGATAAGGAATAAGGTTAGGGTTAGGGCTAGGGTTAGGGTTAGTAGATAGTTAGTTGAAATGTTTCTGATAGTGTGTAGATAGTCTGTAGAGCAGGGATCATCAACTAGATTCAGCCGCGGGCCAATTTTTTATTGAGCGGATGGTCAGAGGTCCGGAATATAATTACAAATAATTTGTAGACTGCAAATTGACCTCAAGAAGCCCAAACAGATATAATATTTGACTAAAACATAATCATTCCATACAGTATTTCTCTATTATGCGTGTGAACACCTTGGAACAGATTCCAAAATTCAAATCACTGGGAGCTGATTTGATTGTGTTTTTACAGTCTTTAATGTCAAACAATAAAAATGTAAAATACTTAATTTTTTTTATCAGGCATGGGCCAAATAAAATCACCTGGGGGCCAAATTCGGCCCAGGGGCCGCCATTTGGGGAACCCTACTGTAGAGCATCTACAGATGGACTATTCAAATAAAGTGGTACCCCATAGCGCAGGCAGGTACTGGACGAGAATCAACTTTTCCAACCCAATCCCCACCTTGCCCAACATTAGTTGCATCCTACTGTACACACTTCTCCTTCATTGAAGGGCACTCCTACTGTGCCAGTGCCACCCTCACCTCAACATATTCCTTTAGGAAGCATCAGAAGGAGCCTGAGAGGCAGATGGACAGTGTTAGTGGAGTTCATATTCACACGGATGACTATCTGACTTTGCAAATTTCCTCTCAAAGACCCTGTGACAGGAAAGTGTGCGTTTTCCTCCCTCCTGAGTGTGCCCTATTTTCCAATGGCAGGTCAAACTGTGCCTAGCCATGTGTTAAATCAGGTCGCATGGAGGCTTCTGTCACCTCCCGCTAGCAGCAGAAAGAGTTTTTGGAGAAGAAGGGGAAGGAGATGGAAGGTGAAAGGAGGACAGAACGAAGCAGGGGGAAGTAGTTTTCAACAACCAATTACCTCAGAAAAAGTGGTTTCCTGGAGAAAATGCACTAACCTAGTTTGGTTGGTGGAAGTGGTTGTGTAAATGTGTTTCTCCTTGTTGAAGAACAGGAAATGTGCTATTTATCTGCACTTCAGTTGTCTATCTTGTGGTGTTTCAGGGTCTCTACCAGCTTTGACACTAAACAGTGAGTGTCACTTAACAAAGTAGTGAGAGAATGTAGTTCTGTTAACAACGGACAATCACACACTTGATTAAACAGCCATTTCAGAGAGGGAGGTGAGGACGGGAGATCAGTTCCGCACAAATAAACTCTGCAGTGCTGTCACATAAGCCATAAACCCCTCCCACACATGCACACACACAGTCATAGACTAAATACACACATAGTTATACACTGTTATAACACGCATACACACACAGTTATACACTTAGTCATACGTACACTGTCTGTGCTACCAACACAACACAAGTGACCCAGAAAAATAAGAGAAAATAAATTCCAAACAGCTTTAAAGGAGGGAGGGAGGGAACGGTCTGTTCAATACTCTCTGACAGCACAGCAGCAGGGAGAGATTCTCTTTGACTCTCTATGACTCCAAAGGGATTTCAGATTGCATGTCATTCAGGGGGTTTACACACCATGTTTACTCTCCTTGTCTCCTTGTGTTCTTCTGTATCAGACACAAACAGACTAAACTACCTGTCTTCCACTGTCTAACTTAACTGTAATAGAATATTATGGGTGAGATCATTAACTCAGCCTCGTTAAAAGAAACCAATATACTTCTGTTAATTTCATGCAGGAAAAGAGAATAAATTGGCCTGAACACTGAGCTATTATATCCTTCATTATCCATGGACCATGCACTGTTCCATCTAATCAACTTCCGATCAAATTTGAAACTCAGATTTTCATATTGTCATTATGCTTGAAGGAGAGTCAGTATGGACAGAGAGAGGGGGAGAGGGAGAGGGAGAAATGGAGAGATGGAGAGGAATAGAGGGATAGAGAGAGGAATAGAAGGATAGAGAGAGGGATAGAGGGATAGAGAGAGGAATAGAGAGATAGAGAGAGGAATAGAGGGATAGAGAGAGGGATAGAGAGATAGAGAGAGGAATAGAGAGATAGAGAGAGGAATAGAGAGATAGAGAGAGGAATAGAGAGATAGAGAGAGGAATAGAGAGATAGAGAGAGGAATAGAGAGATAGAGAGAGGAATAGAGGGATAGAGAGAGGAATAGAGAGATAGAGAGAGGAATAGAGAGATAGAGAGAGGAATAGAGAGATAGAGAGAGGAATAGAGAGATAGAGAGAGGAATAGCGAGATAGAGAGAGGAATAGAGAGATAGAGAGAGGAATAGAGGGACAGAGAGAGGAATAGAGGGATAGAGAGAGGAATAGAGAGATAGAGAGAGGAATAGAGGGATAGAGAGAAGAATAGAGGGATAGAGAGAGGAATAGAGGGATAGAGAGAGCGTCTGTGGGAGTCTTTAATTAAAGCTGATTATGCTTAATGTTCTCTGTCCATTGCAGTAATGGCTCCCGTGGTAGTCCTCACACAACCTCGGGATCAAGCGGAAGTTAATTGGCTGTTAAGACTCTCCCTTTCTTTTCCCTCTCAGTCCATATTTCCCTCCTCTTTCTCTCCTTCAGAGGAATCGGCACGAATGACCACTGGTGGCTTTTCAGTATTTTAATTGCTACTATGGCTATAATCTATGAGAATATCTCCAAACTGTCTCACTGGGCTCAGAGCCACATTCACATACAATACAGTACATGGGCTAATCTAATTCCAAATGGCCCTCTGTTCCCTATTTAGTGCACTTTTGACTAGAATCCATTGGGTTTCTCAAGTAGTGCCCTATCTAAGAGTTGGATACCAGTTCTATTTATTACCAGGGAATTGTAGTTCTGGGCTGATCCTGCCTTGCCACATCCTGTCCCATCAGTGCATGGTCTGAGGCAGGCCATGGCTGCCTAATAGAGGGCCAGGGGGGACAGAGCCTAGCATGAGCAACAGCCTGTTGTGACTGACTGGGACTGTCCGTGTCACTCCTCGTCCCTTAGTGTGCACATTTGGTATCCTATGATGAAGAGCTCCGTCGGGCATTCAGGGGTTGTGTAAGAGGAGCATCTCAAGAGAACACACAGAGACGGAGGGGGTAGTGGTTGGGATGTTGAGAGTTATAAACACTCATTGTATTCTCTTATTAGCATAAAGAGAACCGAGCTCGCACTCACGTGCTCTTATTGTAATACTGGCCCTGTGCTAAAGGAGCAGGTTTTCTCCCTTTAATGGAATCCATGGACAAAGAATCGGGCTTACGTTCCTACATGAGTTCCATTTACCCAGCTGGATGTGACAGTGTTTATCTGACAGAATACATTACATTACTCAGCAGTCAATAGCGCTGAAACATTTTAAACCTGAGTTAGTGTCAGCTGTGTATTCATGTGGCTGTGACTGTCCTTGGGCCTTTTGGGAATCAGTCTAGAGCCCATGTCTTTTACCACAGTGACTAGTCTCAGTGACAAAGCCATAAACAAGAGACACATCCAGCTCAGTATCTGAATGATTCGCCTTCCCTCTCCTACAGTACAATACAGGACATTAATGTTGGACATTCAGGGCTTCCTGTCAACCTTGCTGAAGGACACAGCAGCAGTAGTGATGTCCATAGGGCATTATTCCACCCTACTACCCTCAGGTGTCTGTCTCCCTGTCCACCGCACCACACCACCACGGCCACATGAAAGTCCTATACAGCCAGCGGACGCATCTTTAGGAGCCTGCTGGCATCTTTGTGTTGTCCTGCAGCCCCCTGTCCATCTCTGTTTGTTATGGAGAGAGAGAGAGAGAGAGAGAGAGAGAGAGAGAGAGAGAGAGAGAGAGAGAGAGAGAGAGAGAGAGAGAGAGAGAGCGAGAGCGAGAGAGAGAGAGAGAGAGAGAGAGAGAGAGAGAGAGAGAGAGAGAGAGAGAGGTAGTCTAGCGGTTCGAATCCCCTAGGTGAAAAAGCTGTTGACGTGCCCTTGAGCAAGGCACTTTACCATAATTGTTGCTCTGAATAAGAGTGTCTGCTAAATGACTAAAATGTCAATCATTAGAAGGGGAGGGGCTTACACAAAATTAATTGTCAAATCAGGAGGCCAGATATATATGCACACTTTTTTTCTATTAAAAACCGCAGTCTCGGGCCTCCCGAGTGGCGCAGCGGTCTAAGGCACTGCATCGCTATGCTTGAGGCATCACTACAGACCCGGGTTCATTCCCAGGCTGTATCACAACCGGCCGTGACTGGGAGTCCCATAGGGCGGCGCACAATTGGCCCAGCGTCATCCGGGTTAGGGGAGGGTTTGGCCGGGGGGTTTTATTTGGCTCGTTGCGCTCTAGGGACTCCTTGTGGCGGGCCGGGCGCCTGCAGGCTGACTTCGGTCATCAGTTGAACGGTGTTCCTCTGGCACATTGGTGCAGCTGGCTTCCGGGTTAAGCGGGCGGGTGTTAAAAAGCACGGTTTGGCGGGTCATGTTTCGGAGGACGCATGACTCGACCTTCGCCTCTCCCGAGCCCGTTGGGGAGTTGCAGAGATGAGACAAGGTCGTAATTGGATCGCAATTGGATATCACGAAATTGGGGAGAAAAAGGGGGTAAAAATATATAATAAACATTTAAAAAACACGGTCTCAATGTTCTTACTGTAATCACATCATGTTTTTATAAACATCATGCTGTGCGTGATGATAGTAGATGTTGTTGTGTAACTGAGTCATGTGTTAAGGCGATATGTGTTGTTGTGATGGTCAGTGGAGGAAGAGGAGTGTGGATTAAGTTCTAGAGACAGTCAGCACTGTAAGCAGAGTCCTCTTCCACAGAATGGACTGGACATTCTGTTTTAACACAGCAGTCTTGTTGTCTGGACCGCCACTGATGCATAAACACATCAGAGCCTGTACACAGGCATGTCTTCGGACAGACAACACACACACACACACACACACACATTACACACCACATTAAATGAGAATGACGCAATGTGATAGAAGGAGGTTAGCTGTGGCTTCAGGGCCGAATCAGCCCACCCCTCCTCCCTAACACATGTCCACACACACACACACACACACACACACACACACACACACACACACACACACACACACACACACACACACACACGCAAACAAATGCACACACATTTTATTTCCTCCTTCCCTTCTGTTGTGTATGTATGGTGTGTTTGTTTTTGTTTTCAGTGGTGTACACCTAGTGCATTCACATAGGCTTTGAGAATGTGTGTGTGTGTGCATGCATCCGTGCATGTGTGTGTGTGTTTATTCCCTCCGTGTGTCATTTGTTTCCTGGAGGTGCATGGGTGGAGGTATGTTAGTATGGGTTTTGTGTTGTACTCACCTACAACATGTGTCTCCGGTACACAGAGAGCAACCACTCAGTTGTCTGTGGCTGGCTGTTATACATTCCTTGATTCTTATGCGTGTGCCTCGGCACGGCGCTAGTCTTATCATCCAAAAAGGCAAACAGCCAGCCTCTGATTTAATAAACTGGGAGCCAAAGAGAGAGAAGGAGGGAGGGAGGGATGCACTATCAGCTGATAACTGTCCTCCAAGCTAGGCTAACCCTGCTCCTTCTCGCGTGTGTTTGCGTGCATGCGTCCGTGCGCTAGTATGTGCCTCCGTGTGTGTGTCTATGTGTGTGTGTGCCTCCGTGTGTGTGTCTATGTGTGTTTGTGCCTACGTGTGTGTGCATTCTTGCGTGTGTGACATCTCCCAGTGGAGGTCTGGGGCCCACGTGACTGGAGTTGATGTCCGCCCTCCATGCCGTCTCTGTGGGCGGAAGATGCCGTCCTCACCTAGCACCCAGCCAGGGTTAGACACAGCCAGGCCTCTACCCAGCACGGTGAACATATGCCTGGGGCTCCAGCGTTGCCCCTTTACTCCTCAGCTCCACCGACCAATCATAAAACTAGGCGCGTCTCAAATGGCACCCTTTTCCCTATGGGCCCTGGTCGAAAGTAGTGCACTATATAGGGAATAGGGTGCCATTTGGGACGCAGACTGGTTGTCAATCTGATATCAAACCGTGATGCAGACGGCTGTCAGGACTGCTGCCTTCCCCCTTATTATTTTGTCACGTCCTTCATAGATGCCCTATACATACATACTGTACACAAATACATACATACTGTACATAAATACATACATACTGTACATAAATACATACATACTGTACATACATCATCATACCTGTCTTGTGTAATACATACTGAATAGCTAGTCTTCACTCGTTGTGTTATATGGCTATGTTATATTACAGGTCCTTGGCTTTGTGAGGACAGTGGTACAATGTATAAGATCTCACCTCTTGCTCTGCTGTTTGTTATGACGTACTGTATAACAACCACCTAGAACCACCCATGTTTTAGCATCTAATACTTTACCAAGCTCAGCTGTGACTTAGCGTACATAGGTCTTAGATATGGGCTGTAATGTACCAGACAATCGCCTGTCTTTCAGAGGTGACAGTTGTTATTGGACTAATTTCCTTTTTTTCTAAGGTGTGTGTTATTACGAGGTCAATCTCTTCTCTTTCTAAAGGTGTGTGTTATTGTGTCCTGATATCTCCTCATCCTCCTATCATATCCATGGTGTGTGTTGTAATGGTGTGTTGCAGTGCGCATGCTCAGGGCAGGTCTGGCGACCCAGAGATGATACTGATGATTGATCCTGGCGGTGGGATAAGTACCCAGCGCAGCACCGGCCCACTGAAACGCAGCCAGCCGGAAAATTAGAAATCTCTTCATCCCTGGTCCATTTGATATCCAGTATCTCCCATCTTCCCAGCTCGCACGGTGCAGGCCAGGCACTCCCCTCTCACAGCCAATAAATATGTATTATTATCACATACACACACATATTATTATGATATGTGTGTGTATGTGAGCACCCGGTGCGCATCCTTGAAGGATTAGCCCTGGCAGTGGGGTGATAGGATGTAGGGGGGTCCTGAAGGGGGGTCGCTCACATGCAGAGCCCACACACATTGACACAAACACACACACACACACACATCTAGGCTCGTTGCTGAGCTGTGAAGTGTGACTGATGGGGGTCAGTCTTACACCTTACCTCCCACCTTACCTCCCACCTTAACTCCCACCTTATCTCACACCTTATCTCACCCCTTACCTCCCACCATACCTCCCACCTTACCTCCCACCTTACCTCCCACCTCACCTCACACCTCACCTCATACCTTACCTCACAACTTACCTCCCACCTTAACTCCCACCTTACCTCACACCCTACCTCACACCTTACCTCCCACCTTACCTCACACCTTACCTCCCACCTTACCTCATACCTTAACTCCCACCTTACCTCACACCCTACCTCACACCTTACCTCCCAAATGCGCTGATAGTGAGAAGAGACAGAAAAAGAGACAGAAAAACGCCTCTCATGATTGTTCTGAGTGTTTGTCTAACCCTGTTGTGTTGTTGTGTTCGATCCAGGCACCTCTGCCCAGGGCAACCCCCTCCTGGCCTCCCTGCCTGTCCCGGGACGGCCCCTGCAGCCCCACCTCGACCTCAAGCACTTCCTGCCCTTCAGGCTCAATGGATCGTCCCCCCTCAGCCTCTTCCCTAACTTCAGCACGGTGAGTCACACAGCTCGGCATGGCACATCAACATCACCTAGTCATATCTACGTAACTACCACACAGCTCGGCATGGCACATCAACATCACCTAGTCATATCTACGTAACTACCACACAGCTCGGCATGGCACATCAACATCACCTAGTCATATCTACGTAACTACCACACAGCTCGGCATGGCACATCAACATCACCTAGTCATATCTACGTAACTACCACACAGCTCGGCATGGCACATCAACATCACCTAGTCATATCTACGTAACTACCACACAGCTCGGCATGGCACATCAACATCACCTAGTCATATCTACGTAACTACCACACAGCTCGGCATGGCACATCAACATCACCTAGTCATATCTACGTAACTACCACACAGCTCGGCATGGCACATCAACATCACCTAGTCATATCTACGTAACTACCACACAGCTCGGCATGGCACATCAACATCACCTAGTCATATCTACGTAACTACCACACAGCTCGGCATGGCACATCAACATCACCTAGTCATATCTACGTAACTACCACACAGCTCGGCATGGCACATCAACATCACCTAGTCATATCTACGTAACTACCACACAGCTCGGCATGGCACATCAACATCACCTAGTCATATCTACGTAACTACCACACAGCTCGGCATGGCACATCAACATCACCTAGTCATATCTACGTAACTACCACACAGCTCGGCATGGCACATCAACATCACCTAGTCATATCTACGTAACTACCACACAGCTCGGCATGGCACATCAACATCACCTAGTCATATCTACGTAACTACCACACAGCTCGGCATGGCACATCAACATCACCTAGTCATATCTACGTAACTACCACACAGGTGGTGTGAACTAAAATACCCTTTGTCTGTAAAATATTCTGTTCTTTTTAGGAGCTTAAAATAGGCTACTCAAAGTGCCTGATGCCATTACCTTCAATTCCAATATATCTGTTAGTATTATAGAGCCACACCCACCTATGTGTGGACATTATCAAAGGCTCCACCCACTAGAGAGGTAGGGAACCAAGGTGACCAGAAGAATACAGTACCGGTTCTTGGGGGTTTTGAGGGAAGGGAAGTACGAGTGAAATTGTTAAGAGAACTGTAAATTAAAATTTAGTTAATGTATTTTAACTGTACTCTAAATAGAAATAAGTACATATAATAATTTGAGTGGGTGGGAAGGGGAGTAGGGAGGGGGTGGGAAAGGGATATATATTGACAATGTATGAAATTGAAATATGCTTGATTATCTACCATGGCAAAACAATACAAACAAATTGTTTTAAAAAAAAAACTAAAAAGAGTAATGAGTTGAGTAGAATACAATTACAATATTTTCTTATTTGCATATTCTAACATGTTTTACTTTTGGAAGACCTCGGCATCGATGTTGTTTTGTGTATATGTTGTATGTGTTGTGTTGTTGTTGTTGTTGACTGTGATGTTTTGAAATGTTAAATAAAATGTTAGAAAGAAAGAATGCCGTACAGAGGAGGAGCGGTTGAGTGAGAGTTTCTGCTCCATACTGAGCTGCTGACTGGGCGTCCAGGGATTCTGATGATGTAATATTCAACAACCATACTACTGTTTTATTGACCGTTTTATTGACCGCTGACGCCTCAACCCCTCACGGTGCTAGACTTGTCGCCCGGTCCCACAGACTCTCATTACAGCCTGTAGTATTTGGAACTTTTCAATTGTCCTGGGCTTTGAGGTATAATCTTTATTCCTGGAGGGTTTTCTCCCCTTAGCATCGGCGCCCCTTAGCATCGGGGAAGATTTAATACCAGCATCCCAGAGATAAGCCAACATATCTTTGTTTTCGAACACACCTGTAAGCTACACAGATTTACCCACCTGCAGTCTGCTGGTTACATTGCTTCAGATGCTTCTGCGTCTAGGATTAAGAAGTTGTGAGTCTTTGATCCTTCTCTTACAGACAGTATGGGTGTGTGTCTGTCTGTGTGTGCGTGTGCGTGTGCGTACGTTCACGTATGTACACTACATGACCAAAAGTATGTGGACACCAGGCTCGTCGAACATCTAATTCCAAAATATGGAGTTGGTCCCCCCTTTGCTGCAAAACAGCCTCCACTCTTCTGGGAAGGCTTTCCACTAGATGTTGGAACATTGCTGCGGAGACTTGCTTCCATTCAGCCACAAGAGCATTAGTGAGGTCGGGCACTGATGTTGGAGTTGAGGTCAGGGCTCTGTGCAGGCCAGTCAAGTTCTTCCACACTGATCTCGACAAACCATTTCTGTATGGACCTCGCTTTGTGCATGGGGGGATTGTCATGCTGAAACAGGAAAGGGCCTTCCCCAAACTGTTGCCACAAGGTTCGAAGCACAGAATCGTCTAGAATGTCATTGAATGCTGTAGCGTTAAGATTTCCCTTCACTGGAACTGGGGCAGGTAGCGTTCTCCTGGCATCCGCCAAACCCAGATTTGTCTGTCGGACTACCAGATGGTGAAGCGTGATTCATCAGTCCAGAGAACGCGTTTCCACTGCTCCAGAGTCCAATAGCGCCGAGCTTTACACCACTCCAACCGATGCTTGGCATTGCACGTGGTGATCTTTGGCTTGTGTGCGGCTGTTCGGGCATGGAAACCCATTTCATGAAGCTTCCGACGAACAGTTATTGTGCTGACGTTGCTTCCAGAGGCAGTTTGGAACTCGGTAGTGAGTGTTGCAAACGAGGACAGACAATTTTTACGTTCTACGCGCTTCAGCACTTGCCGGTCCAATTCTGTGAGCTTGTGTGGCCTGCCACTTCGCGGCTGAGCCGTTGTTGCTCCTTGACGTTTCCACTTCACAATAACAGCACTACAGTTGACCAGGGCAGCTCTAGCAGGGCAGAAATTTGACGAACTGACTTGTTGGAAAGATGACATCCTATGATGGTACCACATTGAAAGTCACTGAGCTCTTCAGTAAGGCCATTCTACTACCAATGTTTGTTTATGGAGATTGCATGGTGGTGTGCTCGATTTTATACACCTGTCAGCAATGGGTGTGGCTGAAATAGCTGAATCCACTAATTTGAAGGGGTGTCCACATACTTTTGTATATATAGTGTTTGTGTTTCTGTTTCCTTGATCCTTCGTTTACAGTCTGTGGACAGTGTGTGTGTATGTTCACATCCCTTTTCCCTCTGTGTGAAGCCCTCTCAAGTTCCACCAACTCTAAATGAAACATAAGCCTCTTCAGTTTTCTCCAGTCTACACTTCACAGCCTTTCAAAAGGACTGAGAAGAGGAGGATGAGAGGGAGAGATGCCACAGAGATCTGTGGTGCTGATTCACCCAGTGGACGGATAGATGGGAAGCATGGGGAGGGGTGAAGGGTCTAGGAGCGTGCACGTGTCCTGCATCTGATGGTGGTCTGGGAGCGTGCACGTGTCCTGCATCTGATGGTGGTCTGGGAGCGTGCACGTGTCCTGTATCTGATGGTGGTCTGGGAGCGTGCACGTGTCCTGTATCTGATGGTGGTCTGGGAGCGTGCACGTGTCCTGTATCTGATGGTGGTCTGGGAGCGTGCACGTGTCCTGTATCTGATGGTGGTCTGGGAGCGTGCACGTGTCCTGTATCTGATGGTGGTCTGGGAGCGTGTACGTGTCCTGTATCTGATGGTGGTCTGGGAGCGTGTACGTGTTCTGCATCTGATGGTGGTCTGGGAGCGTGCACGTGTTCTGCATCTGATGGTGGTCTGGGAGCGTGCACGTGTCCTGTATCTGATGGTCGTCTAGAAGTGTGCACGTGTCTTGTATCGGATGGTGGGGTACAGACTTTCTAAGTGAAAGGCTCTCTCTGTGTATGATCACCAGCAGACCTCCACCCACAGCCACGGGTCACCCAGGAAGCCCGGTGGGAAACCCTGCCTAGCCAATCACAAAGCCAGGGAGTAAACTAGCCAACCAGTCAGAGCAGTAGTATTAGTAGTAGGAACAGGGAATGGTAGTAGCTGCAGTATGCATACAACCTGCCTTCCAGCACAGAAGAAAACACACCACAAGAAAACTACAGTATCACCACACTATGTAGTCATCTATAAACCACTGCTTTTCTAGCATACAGCTAGCAGATGTGCTACGTAGCCTTTCGCTTGCCACCAACTCCCTAGAATTCAACCAGCCTTCAAGAGTTAATAACAGCAAATAACACCCTTCTCAGACTTCTGGCACAGAATAATTAGCCTATAGCGGCTATGTGACCTAGCTAATATAACACAGCACACCAATACAGCTATGGCATTAATCACAAGGACCCTGCCTCCTCTTCCAGTCTCACCTTTCCTCTTTCCTAGGCTGTGTCCTAAATGGCACCCTATTCCCAGTTTAGAGCACTACCGGCCCTGGTCAAAAGTAGTGCACTGCATAGGGAATAAGGTGGCATTTGGGACTCAATGGTCCCAAATGCCACCTTATTCCCTATCTCAATGGTGACATTCAGGTTCTCTGGGGTCCGGTGAGGCAGAGGCACACGTTGTTCGGGGCGTGTGCAGGGGGAAGATGAATGCACCTGTCTCACAAGCTAAATAGACCCCAGTCTCCCCCTCCTCCTCTCCCTCTGCCCCTTCCTGCACCTCCCCTGAAACTCCATCATCGTTTCAGCTGCGGCCTGCCATGAGATAGCTCCTGTCTGCAGAGGGAGAGGGGGGAGGTGAGGGAAGGGAAGGGGGACAGAGGAAGCGGGCTGGACAATAGGTGCATTTATACCGGCCTGTTCAGGATGGCTGCGGGTGAACAATGGCCACATTATCTCAGCTCCCTAAAACAAATAGTTGTGTGCGGTGTACCCTGTGAAGGTGGCCAGAGGGAACAGTGTAGGGGTGCTCTGTTTCCAAGGCGCGGTTTTGGCTTCGGAAGGGAAAGGTTAGTTACTCCCTGAGGTAGCAGCACTGCACCGCGTTGTTTAAGGAGCCAGAATAAAAGGGTGCAGGGTTATCCCTGAGGGAACAGCAGGCAAGCAGTGTTACATGGGATGGGGGTTGTAAGACGTGTGTTTAAGGTTGTTTCTTGTTTCTATTCCCCACCACACCTGGCCTTTGAAAACAGATTATTTAGAGTCAACACAGAAACAGAGCTGTTTTCTTTGAGAGACTACTCTCTCAAACAGGACATTCATCTCTTTCACAGGAGAAGGCTCTCTGTGTGTGTGTGCGTGTATGTGTGTCTGTCTGTGTGTGTGTGTGTGCGCATGTGTGTGCATGTGTCTGCATGTGTGTGTGTGTGTTCATGCCTGTGTGTGTATTGAGGGGCAGCCATTGTTCAGTGTTGTGTATCAGGCAATAGACAATGCCTTGCACACACACAGCCACTGGTCCAACACCTCCTGCCCTCTGAGGCCTGTTGTGAAGTGATGCCAGGGAAGGCATATATCTGGTTACACTGAGTGTGGAGGGCTGGGTGTTCCAACCCAGCCCTCCACAGCGGGCACAGCCACCCCCCACCCCACTCTCTGTCTCTGAGGAGAGGGTAGCGCCAGACGCCAGGCTGGGGAAGGATCCAGGGTGATTGTTATATTTGATACCATGCTGATGAGGGCCACACTGAAATCAGCTGTCATCATGTAATACAGCCATTCTAATCAAGCCCAGAGCACTCACACTGGCTCTGGCCTCACACACCGTATCAGCTGTGATGGGGAGAGAATATCTTCCCTCCCTCAGGAACCTCTGGAGGCTTTAGACACATAGACAGTATAACTCATGTGACATATCGTCTATATTGTCTGCCCAAAGTCCCTTTCTCTAACTACTTCCCAGTATACTGCCCTGGATCAGAGCTCGCATGCCATTGTATCCTCAGGCTGGCTTTAGCTGTATCTCTAATTCTCCATGCAATTTTGTTGTGGTCAAACCCAGTGGATTTATAGGGGTATCAGGGGTCAGAGGTCACATATGGAGTGATAGATTTAACCCCTGGTCTCCTGTCTGACCTGCAGATGGACCCGGTGCAGAAGGCGGTGATCAACCACACGTTTGGCGTCCCTCAGCCACTCAAGAAGAAACAGATAATCTCCTGCAACATCTGCCACCTGCGCTTCAACTCCACGGTAAGAGAGTGCTATGTTCTCTGTGTGTGTGTGTGTGTGTGTGCGTGTGCGTGTGCGTGTGCGTGTGCGTGTGCGTGTGCGTGTGCGTGTGTGCGTGTGTGTGTTTGTCTGCATGACTGCGAGAGAGAAAAGAGAGAGAGCGAGTAAAAGAGAAAGAAAGTGAGTTTGCAGACTTTAGTTGGTAGATTTGACAGTTAAAATAAAAATATTTATTTATTCCTTCCTTCTATCTTCTTTCATATTTTTAGAAAATAAGGCCGTTCCAAATTACCTGAGCTCTTATCATCCTCACTGACTCACAGCAGCTTATCTGTGGCGGCTGATAGGGAGTCCAGTTGGGCTCTGAGTGTGAATGCGTGCGCTTTTTGTCTTTGTGTATGCACGCGCTCGTGCGTGTGTGCATGTGTGTTCCTCTGTGTGAAATGTTCTTATTATTAAACCGGAAGGTAGTCATTTGCTTTTCTGTATTTGTGGATATCTGAAGTGTGTGTGTGTGTACTGTGGTAGGTTGTTTTGGTGCGAGGGATTAGACAGCAGGGAAAGCTTCCGTTTATCAGCAAAGAGAAGAAACAATCACGAGCCCAGGCAGGAGCCCACATTCTCAACTCCTCTTTTGATTTCTCCCATTCCTGCCACCTCAAACACACATACACACACACACACACACACACACACACACACATAAACAAACAACCAATAAAATGGAATGTCTTAAGAAACACACAAACACCTAAGAGTTGGACAAAGGCTGATTAGAAAAGAAAAAAATCTCTATTTCTCCCTGTCCCTCTCTCTCACTCTCTCACTTACACATACACACAGAGGAACACACAAATACTATTACACACTCACACACACATCCTCTTGAGACTTGATCTTCAAAGAGGAGCAGAGACACAGAAGACGGTTAGCTGAGGCTGAGGGGGAAAGGAAAGCAGAGCAGACACTGGCAGGCGTTCTCTCCAGTCTTCACACGGTAGATCAAATCCCATCCCCATCCTCCCTCCACAGAGCTCCAGCTGGAGAGAGGCGTCAGGTCTGGGGGTCTGAGGAGGGAGGGGGGAGGGGGGAGGAGGAGACAGGGGGGCACTGAGCTTTAAACAGCCTATTATAGGGAGGAGGGAAACTTCCTCAGTCAAACTGTAAATAAACTTCAAATGGAAAATGAGGAGATCTCTATATAAGTATTTATTTACACTATATTGCATACTGTTTATTATTATATATTGTTTATTAGATCCACGTTCTGTAATGTTGATTTGAAATATAAATAATATTTGTTGTTAACGTACATTCGATGTAGCACATGGAATAGTCAGATAGTGATCTAGACAGAGGCCTTATTTAAAGAACATGTAATAATAATCATTTATTCAACTTCTATAGCGCTTTTCATTACAGAAAGAGTCTCAAAGCCTGCATTCATGTCTGGTAGAGTGACATGCCAGTCAGTGCCATTAAAATGCTAAGTGCTCATGCCAATGTTCATTTCACACTCCCTGTGTCTCCCTGTCTCTCTGTGTGTCTCGTACTATATGGCTCGGAGTTGGACTGGAGAACAGAGAACGTACGGGGGCTGAAAGAGAGCAGAGCTGATTTGTCACAGCACACTAATCTCATAAGAATTTTCACGGCCGATCAGTCAAACGACATGGTGAAATATTATAGTCCTAGTAGTGTTTCTAGAAGTGTTGACGGCTACTGGTGGTTTATTTATAGCCAGAGCTCCCGACACAGAACAGTAGGTACATCATTTGGTTTGTTAATACTGTACACAGTGGACATTTATTTTTATTTTTTATTTAACCTTTATTTAGCCAGGTAAGCCAGTTGAGAACAAGTTCTCATTTACAACTGCGACCTGGCCAAGATAAAGCAAAGCAGTGCGATAAATACAACAACACAGAGTTACATATGGAATAAACAAAATGTAGTCAATAACACAATAGAAAATCTATATACAGTGTGTGCAAATGTAGTAAGTTATTGAGGTAAGGCAATAAATAGGCCATAGTGCAAAATAATTACAATTATAATTTAGTACTAACACTGGAGTGATAGATGTGCAGAAGATGATGTGCAAATAGAGATACTGGGGTGCAAATTAGCAAAATAAATAACAATGTAAATAACAATATGGGGATGAGGTAGTTGGGTGGGCTAATTACAGATGGGCTGTGTACAGGTGCAGTAATTGGTAAGCTGCCCTGACAACTGATGCTTAAAGTTAGTGAGGGAGATAAGTGTCTCCAGCTTCAGAGATTTTTGCAGTTCGTTCCAGTCATTTGCAGCAGAGAACTGGAAGGAATGGCGACCAAATGAGGTGTTGGCTTTGGGGATGACCAGTGAGATATACAGTGAGGGAAAAAAGTATTTGATCCCCTGCTGATTTTGTACGTTTGCCCACTGACAAAGAAATGATCAGTCTATAATTTTAATGGTAGGTTTATTTGAACAGTGAGAGACAGAATAACAACAAAGGAATCCAGAAAAAAACGCATGTCAAAAATGTTATAAATTGATTTGCATTTTAATGAGGGAAATAAGTATTTGACCCCTCTGCAAAACATGACTTAGTACTTGGTGGCAAAACCCTTGTTGGCAATCACAGAGTTCAGACGTTTCTTGTAGTTGGCCACCAGGTTTGCACACATCTCAGGAGGGATTTTGTCCCACTCCTCTTTGCAGATCTTCTCCAAGTCATTAAGGTTTCGAGGCTGACGTTTGGCAACTCGAACCTTCAGCTCCCTCCACATATTTTCTATGGGATTAAGGTCTGGAGACTGGCTAGACCACTCCAGGACCTTAATGTGCCTCTTCTTGAGCCACTCCTTTGTTGCCTTGGCCGTGTGTTTTGGGTCATTGTCATGCTGGAATACCCATCTACGACCCATTTTCAATGCCCTGGCTGAGGGAAGGAGGTTCTCACCCAAGATTTGACGGTACATGGCCCCGTCCAGTCCATCGTCCCTTTGATGCGGTGAAGTTGTCCTGTCCCCTTAGCAGAAAAACACCCCCAAAGCATAATGTTTCCACCTCCATGTTTGACAGTGTGGATGGTGTTCTTGGGGTCATAGGCAGCATTCCTCCTCCTCCAAACACGGCGAGTTGAGTTGATGCCAAAGAGCTCTATATTGGTCTCATCTGACCACAACACTTTCACCCAGTTCTCCTCTGAATCATTCAGATGTTCATTGGCAAACTTCAGACGGGCATGTATATGGCTTTCTTGAGCTGGGGGACCTTGCGGGCGCTGCAGGATTTCAGTCCTTCACGGCGTAGTGTGTTACCAATTGTTTTCTTGGTGACTATAGTCCCAGCTGCCTTGAGATCATTGACAAGATCCTCCCGTGTAGTTCTGGGCTGATTCCTCACCGTTCTCATGATCAAACCGTTCTCATGATCACCGTTCTCATGATCATTGGATTTTTGTTGTTGTTATTCTGTCTCTCACTGTTCAAATAAACCTACCATTAAAATTATAGACTGATAATTTCTTTGTCAGTGGGCAAATGTACAAAATCAGCAGGGGATCAAATACTTTTTTTCCCTCACTGTACATGCTGGAACGCATACTACGGGTAGGTGTTGCTATGGTGACCAATGAGCTAAGATAAGGCGGGGATTTGCCTAGAAGGGATTTGTAGATGACCTGGAGCCAGTTGGTTTGGCAACAAATATGTAGTGAGGGCCAGCCAACGAGAGCGTACAGGTCACAATGGTGGGTAGTATATGGGACTTTGGTGAGAAAACGGATGGCACTGTGATAGACTACATCCAATTTGCTGAGTAGAGTGTTGGAAGGTATTTTGTAAATGACATCGCCGAAGTCAAGGATCGGTAGGATAGTCAGTTTTACGAGGGCATGTTTAGCAGCATGGGTGAAGAAGGCTTTGTTGCGAAATAGGAAGCCGATTCTAGATTTAACTTTGGATTGGAGATGCTTAATGTGAGTCTGGAAGGAGAGTTTACGGTCTAACCAGACACCTAGGTATTTGTAGTTGTCCACATATTCTAAGTCAGACCCGCCGAGAGTAGTGATTCTAGTCGGGCAGGCGGGTGCAAGCAGCGTTCGATTGAAGAGCATGCATTTAGTTTTACTAGCGCTTAAGAGCAGTTGGAGGCCACGGAAGGAGTGTTGTATGGCATTGAAGCTCGTTTGGAGGTTTGTTAACACAGTGTCCAATGAAGGGCCAGATGTATACAAAATGGTGTCGTCTGCGTAGAGGTGGATCTGAGAGTCACCAGCAGCAAGAGCGACATCATTGATATACACAGAGAATAGAGTCGGCCCGAAAATTGAACCCTGTGGCACCCCCATAGAGACTGCCAGAGGTCCAGACAACAGGCCCTCCGATTTGACACATTGAACTCTATCTGAGAAGTAGTTGGTGAACCAGGCGAGGCAGTCATTTGAGAAACCAAGGCTATTTAGTCTGCTAATAAGAATGCGGTGATTGACAGAGTCAAAAGCCTTGGCCAAGTCAATGAAGATGGCTGCACAGTACTGTCTTTTATCGATTGCGGTTATTATATTGTTTAGGACCTTGAGCATGGCTGAGGTACACCCATGACCAGCTCAGAAACCAGATTGCATAGCGGAGAAGGTACAGTGGGATTCTAAATGGTCGGTGATCTGTTTGTTAACTTGTCTTTCAAATACTTTCGAAAGGCAGGGCAGGATGGATATAGGTCTGTAACAGTTTGGATCTAGAGTGTCACCCCCTTTGAAGAGGGGGATGACCGCGGCAGCTTTCCAATCTCTGGGGATCTCAGACAATACGAAGGAGAGGTTGAACAGGCTGGTGATAGGGGTTGCGACAATTAACTGCATATAGCCAAAGACCATGATTCTGATGGATCTGCTCTGCATTGCTTTTTACTTCGACCCACATTACTTTGTTGTCATATGAGACGTGTGTGTGTGGTACCATGGCTATTAAGGTTATTATGGAGGCTGAGGCAGTTGAGAGAGGGTACAAAACCCAAAAGCAACATCAGTGTGTTGCATTCAGTATAATGAGAAGGTCTCATTGTGTGAGAGAAGCTTAATTGAACAGGGTGAGTCACTTCCACGCTTCTCTCTAACACTTAGGATTCCTTCATTGGCTTGCCCATCAAAGTAGAACCCACTCTTTTTCTTCATTCTAATTTCTTCCCCACAATTCATTTCAGGTCTATTTGCGGCTTGGGTTATTTTATGACTTATTTGCATTTATATGGCAATAGAGGAAATTCTTAGAATTCTAAAGAGGAGCTGGATAGAGAGAGGAGCTGTGAGGTCATCATTATGAGATGATGACAGAGCAGAACACACAGACAGCCGGAGTGTGGAATGTATTTATTTTTGTTTTGATGTGTTAAACTTTATTTGATCAATTCTGAGCTAACTATTTGTCTTGCTGTTTGTGCAGTGGCCTTGATATTTCCCAGTCACCATGGTTTCAGCCAATCAGCACCCAGGAGCGAAATTATTTACAGTTTTTTTTTATCGCTTTGGTGCAATTTTCACAAGGATGTGGTACAGTTTCATAACTCTTAGTACAAAACTCAAAACAGATCATCAAAAAGGCAGTTGTTTCAAAACTAAGCACATTTTCAATTGACTAAGTACAACACACAAAATCATATGGTCACATTTTCACCAAACTTAATCAGTGTTTCATCTAGAAATACATGTTTCACATTGCAATACATGTTCATGTAAAGTAATTTCACAATGCAATGCTCACATAACTTTTGATATGATTCTCTTTTCTTTTGTAAAAGTATATTTTACTATTACTTAATTCGACTGCTCTTAATTGATGATCACTTAAACGTTTGGTAAACCTATAGATTTTACATGTAAACTGGTTTGTCTACTACAGATTTTTAGAAACTACATAATTAAAATGTATGTCTGTAAAGTAGAAACATAAAAAGTATGAAATAAAGTATACTTGAATGTGAATACTATGATGACTATTATGATTTTACTTCACAGTAAGTTTTTTAAAAATCTGATATTGACAAGATCAGAGATGTACTGTATGTAAAAAATCTAATCAATGTTTATTACACATATTATTAGATGTTACAGCAGGTGCAGCAAAATTATTTTGTTTCTAGCTCCTACAGTGAGTGCAGTAGTACAATATCAATACAATACCAATACACAAAGAATCCAAAAGTCCAAAACAAGAAAGAAATGCATCCCCAGAATGAAGTTGCTGGGGTCTTTTTAATGGGGGGAGGGGTGGTTTCACACTGGCCAATACAGTTCTGTAATACCTTAATATATTTACGTAGCAGACACTTTTATCCAAAGGGACAACTGTCCACACATTTCGGTATGTGACCCCAGTGGGAATCGA
Source organism: Coregonus lavaretus (assembly GCF_964263955.1). Classification (NCBI taxonomy): domain Eukaryota; kingdom Metazoa; phylum Chordata; class Actinopteri; order Salmoniformes; family Salmonidae; genus Coregonus; species Coregonus lavaretus. The sequence goes on along the minus strand of NC_140015.1, from coordinate 12,044,311 downwards.
ACCCACAATTCTGGTGTTAATAATAATAATAATACCGTTTATTTTGATTGCTTAAGCACGATTTTCAAAACAGGGCCCGTGTTTTCAAAACACTACACACAATTAGCACAACCACACACCCAATTAGCAAAACACTACAGATCCTTTGCAAAATTAAACACTCTTGTAAAAACTATACACTTCTTTTTAAAAACCACACTTTGTTACCATATGAAACACACACGTTTCACATTACTATACTCTGTTTGCACGAGTTACACTCTGCTGTGATAAACCTAAAACACTTTTAGCACTTCTACTTCCCTATGATTAGAGTAGGCTACTCTCAACAAAGTACAAATATAATGTAAATTCACCAAACACTACACAAGACCAATGTTGCAGACTGAAGAAACTCATTTATTTCTCAACACGCCCAAAATGTTGACATGGAGATTCATAATACTGTAACCAAACGTCACTTTACGTATTGTAAGTTCAAATTTTTTTTTTTTAAATAACTAGACATTGTCTCTTCGCCTAGCTGGATCTGGCCAGAGAATTTCATCAACATCGCAGGCAATGTTGTCATTAGCAAGACACCTTGGAAAGAAACGTCTTGAATGACGAATCCATCCTTGCATTGCTGCTACCTCCATCTGGTCACAGGCCTCCTCCATGGCTTGGATGAGGGGTACCTCAGCCTGGAGACGGAGATCATATACCTTCCACCGCCATGCCGAGAAAAACTCTTCTATAGGGTTGAGGAATGGAGAGTATGGTGGAAGATATAGGACGGTGAAATGTGGATGTTGCTGAAACCAGTTCTGAACCAGAGCAGAGCGGTGGAAAGACACATTGTCCCAGACAACAATGTATTGCATATGATCGATTTGATTTGTTGCTGTTATGTTGTGCAATTGGTCCAAGAATGTAAGTATGAGTGCTGTGTTGTAAGGGCCCATATGGGCATGGCGGTGGAGGACCCCATTCTGTGTAATGGCTGCACAGAGTGTTATATTACCCCCACGTTGCCCTGGGACATTGACTATAGCCCTGTGGCCAATGATGTTTCTTCCCCTCCTTCGTGTTCTCGTCAGGTTGAACCCAGCCTCATCTACGTAAATGAACTCATGCTGGATCTCCTCTCCATCCATTCGTAAAACTCTCTGAAAAACAGTGTCAGGCAAAATTGTGTAGTTCAGTGTAGATCTAGTATACATATTACAGTACAGTAAAAGATTATGAGACAGTATGCAAGATCACACTGCTAAAGTGAATACATACCTCTGCATAATCATGCCGCAGTCGTTTCACCCTTTCGGAATTGCGCTCGAAAGGCACTCGATAAATTTGCTTCATTTGAATATGTTTTTTTTTTTAGGATGCGTGCCAGTGTTGATGTTGAGACCTGATGGATATCGTTGAAAATGGCGTGGTTATTGACAATGTTAGCTTGGAGCTGCTTGAGTGTTATAGCATTGTTGGCCAAAACCATGTTTACTATCTCCCTCTCTTGCTGTTCTGTGAACATAGGAGGCCTTCCCCCTTGTCGTCCCTGACCCTCAATCCTATGTAGAAAAAAAAACAGTATACAATAGTACAGTAATTTCACAGGAAAATGTAACAGAAGTGCTGATAGTGCATAGAATATAGTACTGTAAGCAGTTACTGAAACCGTGCAGATGTTTTTGATATGATGATATTTTTACAATACCTATTTTCCAGTCGAAATGTTCTCATCACACTTGCCACTGTATATCGGCTTAGATTTGGCTGTACTCGCAGTCCAGCCTCCCTCAGCGTCAGGCCGTGGTTGACAATGTGGTCAACCAGTGTTGCGCGGATCTCATTTGTCAGATTCGGTCCTCTTTGAGCACCTTCTTGTCTTCCTCTTCCTCTTCCTCTTCCTCTTCCTCCCCTTCCTCCTCCTCCTCCTCCTCCTCCTCCTCCTCGTTCTCCTCCTCGTCCTCCTCGTTCTCCTCGTCCTCCTCGTCCTCCTCCTCGTTCTCCTCGTCCTCCTCCTCGTTCTCCTCGTCCTCCTCGTCCTCCTCGTCCTCCTCGTTCTCCTCGTCCTCCTCCTCGTTCTCCTCGTCGTCCTCCTCCTCCTCCTCCTCCTCCTCGTCTTACTCTTTCTCTGACTCTTTCCATTGTGCTTGAAGACCGATGAACTCACCTGCTGCTTTTTATAGTACTTATACACCTGATTGGTGTGTCTACAATTAAGCAAACGAGTGTTTGCACACCTGATGACTGTGTTGAACCAATTGGTTGGACGGTGTGGTAATTTGACAGTCAGTGCTTTGGTATTGCAAGGACGTGACTTCATGATAGATTTTTGTGTGTAATGTATGTTAAGTGTGTTTAGTGTTTTGCAAATCACTGTGTGTAGAGTTTTGCAACAAGTGTAAGGTTGACAATGTGCTTATAGTTGTGCAAATATGGGCTGATGTTTTGCTTCTTGAGTGTAAGGTTTTGCTAATAGTGTACTACTTTTAATTTTAGTGTGTAAGCAATCCAAAAAAACTGTAATATGCCATTTAGCAGACGCTTTTATCCAAAGCGACTTACAGTCATTCGTGCATACATTTTTGTGTATGGGTGGTCCCGGGGATCGAACCCACTACCTTGGCGTTACAAGCGCCGTGCTCTACCAGCTGAGCTACAGTGTTGCTAGTGCCATGCTCTTATGAACTGAGCCATGTACAGGATCACTACAATACAGAAGTACAATACTGTAAAATACAATACATGATTACAATACAGGTGGAAGATGTACGATTGCTATCCCCATAAGCGTACCACCCTCTTTCAGGGCATCAATGAGGCATGCAATAACATCAATCCAGACCTATGTCAGGCTTGGATTCGCCATACCGAAAGTTTTTTCCCCAGGTGCATGAACAATGAGGATATTTTCTATGGCCAAATGCTCAAGACAGGCTTGATGTAAACTATTGCCTGCTAAACATTATGTTTCTGTCATTTATTTCATTTGTTACATTGTGAAAGATGTCTTCAATGATCACACCTTTGATCACACATGGGATAGAATTTATGGAAATTTGATGTTCAGTCAATTTTAATCGGTAGTGCAAGTGTATTGCCTAATGTGAAAACAGTGTAATGAACTGTAATTTACAGTACTGTAGCATACTACATTCAAATATAAATTTTGAAACATGTATCTTACATTTTTGCTATTGGATTAACGGGTTGTTAAAATAACTACATTGAGAAGATATCATTATGTTGTGTTTTGGTGATTAAACCAATGTACTTATATTTAACAGTAAACGTATATTTCGGATCAATGGTTGTGTGGTGAAAGATGTCTACAAACCAAATGAATGCACAATGAAAGGTTTTGAATGTAAGACCGGCTGCATTACAAGTGTTTTGTACTAAGAGTTTAGAAAATTCACCACATATCGTTCCAAAGCGATTAAATAAAACTGTATTCTTACAGTAATGAACGTTAGTCTAGATGAAAGCTTGAACTACTGACACCACTCCACACAGTACTAATGCAGTTTGTCAAAACAAACATAATTTGATTTATGGTGAGGTTTTGTTTGTTTGTTTGTGTGTGTGTGTGAGAGAGAGAGAGAGAGAGAGAGAGAGAGAGAGAGAGAGAGAGAGAGAGAGAGAGAGAGAGAGAGAGAGAGAGAGAGAGAGAGAGAGAGAGAGAGAGAGAGAGAGAGAGAGAGAGAGAGAGAGAGAGAGAGAGAGAGAGAGAGAGAGAGAGAGAGAGGGTAGTCTAGCGGTTCGAATCCCCTAGGTGAAAAAGCTGTTGACGTGCCCTTGAGCAAGGCACTTTACCATAATTGTTGCTCTGAATAAGAGTGTCTGCTAAATGACTAAATTGTCAATCATTAGAAGGGGAGGGGCTTACACAAAATTAATTAAAATGAGAGAGAGAGAGAGAGAGAGAGAGAGAGAGAGAGAGCATGCATTCGTGTTTGTGGGGGCATGTAATGCTTGTTAGTCATTTATCCTTCTTTGTAATCATCCATCACTCCAACAAGGCTGAGGTGGTATTAGTCCCATACAGGTCTCTGATGAAGCGGTTCAGCTCAAAGCCTGTTTAGATTTTAATGAGAGATCTCTTTATCGATTCCTCTGCTATTTCTATTTGCTCTGATATCAGGGGATTTGCTCATGGATTGAGCTGGGTCATGAGAATTATTAGAATGTGAAGGTAAAATGTGGTGCAGGGTGTGTATGTCCATTTTGGAGAATGTATGTGTGTGTTTTGAGTGTGTCTGAGAATGTGACAGAATGTGTGTGTTCTCTGTTGGGTGTGTGTGCAGTTTATTTGTGTGTGCACGTGTGTACAGTATGCTTGGTATGTAGTGTGTTGTGTTTGTGTGCTGTGTGCATGTGATTTGCAGTGGCTGTCTCAGCGTGCCTATTTAATAGTCTGATTGTAGAGATGGGATCCTCTCTTTTTGCACATTATACATGCAATTATACCTCTGGCCTCCAACTGTGCCAGTGCTCTTATCAGGTAGGAACAGACTCTTTCCTCCACAAAGGCAGCAGGGTGTGTGTGTGTGTGTGTGTGTGTGTGTGTTTGTGTTTGTGTTTGTGTGTGTGTGTGTGTGTGTGTGTGTGTGTGTGTGTGTGTGTGTGTGTGTGTGTGTGTGTGTGTGTGTGTGTCTGTCAGACCTGGGTTCATTGCGTATTTGATTATTTGTTATTTAAATAATAATTTTCTGGGGCCTCCCGAGTGGCGCAGCAGTCTAAGGCACTGCATTGCAGTGTTGCGGCATCACTACAGCCTGGGGTTCATTACCGGCCGTGACCGGGAGTCCCATAAGGCGGCGCACAATTGGCCCAGCATCGTCCGGGTTAGGGGAGGGTTTGGCCGGAGGGGCTTTACTTGGCTCATCGCGCTCTAGCAACTCCTTGTGGCGGGCCGGGCACCTGCAGGCTGACTTCGGTCGTCAGTTGAACAGTGTTTCCTCCGACATTTGGTGCGGCTGGCTTCCGGGTTAAGCGAGCGGGTGTTAAGAATTGCGGTTTGGCGGGTCATGTTTCGGAGGACGTATGACTCAACCTTCGCCTCTCCCGAGCCCGTTGGGGAGTTGCAGCGATGAGACAAGATCGTAATCACGAAATTGGGGAGAAAAAAATATACAGTACCAGTCAAAAGTTTGGACACACCTACTCATTCCAGGATTTTTCTTAATTTTTACTATTTTCTACATTGTAGAATAATAGTGAAGACATCAAAACTATGAAATAACACATATGGAATCATGTAGTAACCAAAAAAGTGTTAAACAAATCAAAATATATTGTATATTTGAGATTCTTCAAAGAAGCCACCCTTTGCCTTGATGACAGCTTTGCTGTGTGCAAAGAGTGTGCAAAGCTATCATCAAGGCAAAGGGTGGCTATTTAAATACTTACTTCAAAATGTATTTGAAAGTAATTGAAATACCCTAAATAGTATTTGAACCCAGGTCTTGTGTGTGTGTAAAGATGAAATTGTAATCTCTATTTTTGCAGAGGTACTGTATATAATTTTTTTTGCATGTCTTACAGCAATTTATGGATTTATGTCTAAGTGCTACTGCAAACCTTCCTGGGGGGTTTCTGCTCTCTGTGGGGTCCCTTCCAGAACCAGGCAGAGGCGCACTATAAGGGGCATAAACATGCCCGGAAGCTGAAAGCCATGGAGGCCCAGAAAACTCGTCAGCGTCGGCTTGGGGAAGCCACATCCACAGGCAGAGAGAAGGACCGGGAACGAGAACGGGACAGGGAGAGGGCTAAGAGTGCTGCGACTGTTACACTCCCCACTGAGACCCTCCCCGCACTCATGGACACAGGCCTGATGGAGGCAACGAGTAAGTTAAATGATAGCGAGAGGGAGAAAAGGGAGGAACAGAAACACTATATATATTTTTTTATTTTTTTATTTATATATAAAAGCTATATTAAATCTGTGTAGTTCCATTTTTCTCTCCTTTTTCTGTTGATGTTTGCTGCTTTTCCCCTTTGCTCACTTATCTTCCCTCATCCCTCTCTCCCCCTTTACACTTCTTCATCCTACCTTTCATCCATCTACTCTCTTTCCATCACTTTCCACCCCTAATCCCTCTTTCTTCCTTTCATCCATCTCCTCTCCTCCCATTTCTCTCCTGTCCTTCCATCCTCCTCCTCCTCCATCCCTCTCCCTTCATCTCATCCCTTTCCCTCCATCACTCTGTCATCTCTTTCGGTACTCTGTAATTATTATTTCTCGATGCTTCCCTCCCTCCCTCCCTCCCTCCCTCCCTCCCTCCCTCTACTGTGTTATTTAATACCTGCTGTTTAAAGTCTAACAACAGGAGGGCCTGTCCCACACATACACTGTGATCAGGAACATGGGTATGAGAGGATTGGACGGTGGTGCCCCCAAACATCCAATCGTAACCCCCTGTGGTCCCTAGGCCCCTCCCAGCTAGGCCTTATATCCAATCTCTCCCCTGTGGTGGTGGTGGTGGATGGTGGCTCTGAGCCTGGGGGATTGTTTGCTTACCCCCACGTTTCTCAATTTACTCTCTGTTTGCCCTGCTTGTAGAGAAAGGCCTGGTCCCTGTAGAGGAGTTCCTAAAGAGCTCTGTGAAGTCAAGGAGTGATCTGACTGCAGCACACTTACATAAGCTGCATCCCAGATGGCACCCTATTCTCTATGTAGTGCACTATTTTTGACTGGTCAAAAGTAGCACACTACATAGGGAATAGGGTGCTATTTGGGACGCACCCGTAATGTTTGTGACATGAGAGAAATCCCCCACAATGGACCTGACTAGACTATGGCTGAATCTCCTGAGTATGGTACCAATACATGTAAATGTAGCAGTAGTCTTTTGATGAAGTCAGTAGAGAGCATCCATTAGATAACATGATTGATCCCATTTATCTTCAGATAACATGATTGATCCCATTTATCTTCAGAAGCCCTGTTTATCCATCTGCAGCGATAGGACTCGAGGATCTTTCTGCTAGACCAGTTTCCTCCTCTACCCTGTACATCCCTCCCTCCATCTATCCCTCCCTCCTTCCATCTATCCCTCCACCACTCTGGCCTGAAAAAGATTACAAAAAGACCTGAATTTCAAACTAGTTTCTTTCTGATGCTAGAGGGAATATTAGTGAGGAGAGATAGGAAGGTATCAGGGTGAAGTGAGGTGTTGGGTGGGAGAGAGTCTACACTTTACTTTCCCCCAGCACTCACTGACTCTCTCTCTCTCTCCCTGAGAGGAGAAACTGGACAAAGGACTGGGAGCAAGATAACGTTCTCTCTCATCAAATCTAATTTTAATATTCTGTCGTCGTAGAGCGAGGTCTGAAAGCGGGGATGTAGCGGTGGGGACGAAAAGAAATGATGAGTAGAAAATGAGGGATAAGATTAAATGAATGAAAGTAAGAGAGAGAGATGGGGTAGAGGAGAGGGGGAACAAGAGAGGTGGTGGAAAGAGAAAGTAGATAAGCTGTGCCTGTTTTTTTATGTTGTAAATTTTCCAGTTCTGAGGCAATTTTGCAAGAAGGTACGCTCTTTAATAAGCCAAATTGTGTGATTGGCCCAATGTGAAATTGAAATGCAGCAGAGCGAGCCAGTGGCGGCGAGCGCTACAATGCCAAACTGTAATGGGAGAACACTTCAAATTAACACTGAAATTATCTCTGTCTGTCATCAAACTCAGCATGGGAGGTTCCAATCGGACCATAATGCCCATGTTGTCTCCCAATCAAGGGCTAGATTCCATCATATCCGCACTAGCCGACTATTACAGACATTGCCATTGGATGCACTGAGTCGCATTAGTAGAAATCATGCAGCTGTGTTACAAGTTAGAACACTGGCATGTGTGATGTAATCTACACCTTGATTACTCTGATATAAATTATTATTATTATTATTTTGTTAAAGGATTTTCAATTTGAGAAGAGAGAGAGAGAGCGTGAGAGAGAGAGCGAGAGAGAGAGAGATCGGCATACTGGTGGCTAGAGACACTGGGCCGGCCGGCATCGTCAATGACAACCATCAGTCACCTCAGCGTTTGATTGACTCTTTTGTTGAAGCCATCTCCAAGGGGAACAGGACTCAGACGCCTCTGTAATGATGAAATATAGTGTGGATTTCCCTTGAGGAAGTTGTCCATTTTCTTTAAGAGTGTCACGGACCAGTGATTCTAGACAAGCTGGTGTGTGTGTTTGTTTGTGTGTGTGTTTGTGTGTGAGTGTGTGAGTGTGAATGTGAGTGAGGGTGTGAGTGTGAGTGTGAGTGTGTGTGAGTGTGAGTGTGTGTGTGTGTGTGTGTGTGGCTTACACACTGCTGGTTTAATGAACATGGTTGTGAGGTCTCACCGTGCTCCGCCAGCATGTGAGCTTGTTTAACAGTCTTCTAATCAGAATATTAATATAGCTACTAGCTCTATGACAACAGTCAGCTCTGTCATGTAGTCAATACTCTCTGACTCTACAATTTACAGATACTGCATGTTTTACAGTCTGAGCCATACACGCTGATTTAATTGGACTGTTCTGCCTTTCCATGGTAAAATAAGCGAATGACTCGCAACAAGACATCGATCTGAACATCGATTCTTTGCAGGGGAGGGATTTGTAGCCCTCCAGTCCTCAGACAGTGTGGGGCTCTTCACTGCCAATACACTGGCCTTAGAGCTGACAGCCAACGTTGGGGTGACAGTCACTTCAGTCAGTCAGTCAGTCAGGGAACGTTTGGAATGAGTGAAAAGGACACTGACTGACAATAGGTGTTGCCCAAAGGGAATCCTTGTGCTTACCCAAAGATGTATCTGTGTCGTGCTACTCTGTAACATCACTGCCATGGTCGTTTTTCTTTTTAAGACACTTGAGGTCTAGGAGGTAAGGCTACTATTTCATTTTGAGTTGTTGGACGTTTCAAAGTCAAGCTGTATCATGTTTTGCATCTGTATAATGTGCACCAATGTGGGAAGAACTTACCAGAAGTTCCTACAGAGTAAGTCCTTATACAGTGCCTTCAGAAAGTATTTATAGAGCCCCACGGTGGAGGTGTCATAATACCCATAAAACCTAGTGGTCAAACAGGGAAATGGTTCCAATCGTTTTTCCACCATTCATTTTCCCATAGGGAATTTTAGAAACACTTCAAATAAGGGCTGTGTTTCGTGTAGGCTTACCCTGGCGTGACGTTTTGATAAGCATGTAAATCTCTCTCGGACAAGGTGACATAACGCTTTGTATTCAGGACATAAAGTGAATTTCTTTGCCACATGTTTTGCAGTTTTACTTTAGTGACTTATTGCAAACAGGATGCATGTTTTGGAATATTTTTATTCTGTACGCTTCCTTCTTTTCACTTTGTCATTACGTTAGTATTGTGGAGTCACTACAATGTTATTGATCCATCCTCAGTTTTCTCCTATCACAGCCATTAAACTCTGTAACTGTTTTAATGTCACCACTGGATTCATGGTGAAATCTCTGAGCGGTTTCCTTCCTCTCCGGCAACTGCGTTAGGAAGGACGCCTGTATCTTTGTAGTGACTGGGTGTATTGATACACCATCCAAAGTGTAATTAATAATGTCACCATGCTCAAAGGGATATTCAATGTCTGCTTTTTTTTTACCCATCTACCAATAGGTGCCCTTCTTTGCGAGGCATTGTAAAACCTCCCTGGTCTTTGTGGTTGAATCTGTATTTGAAATTCACTGCTCAACTGACGGACCTTACAGATAATTGTATGTGTGGGGTACAGAGATAAGGTAGTCATTCAAAAATCATGTTAAACACTATTATTGTCTAATAAAAAGCATGAGCTGGCGCACACCCATAGAAAATTATTTTGTGTGGAGGTGCTGACTAACGGTGAATAAACTGTAAGATATAAAAAATTAATGAGAGTCGCACACTATATATAAACTCCCAGTACTTTATTGGGTAAATCACCAACGTTTCACTGTACCTTCTTCAGGGTAATGTCATGAATGGTACAGAGATGAGGTAGTTATTCGAAAATCATGTTAAACACTATTATTGCACACAGAGTGAGTCCATGCAACTTATTATGTGACTTGTTAAGCACATTTTTACTCCTGAATTTATTTGGCTTGCCATAACAAAGGGGTTGAATATTTAATTGACTCAACACATTTCAACTTTTGTAAACAAAAACATAATTCAACTTTAGAAATTATAGGGTATTGTGTGTAGGCCAGTGACAAAAAATCTCAATTTAATCTATTTTAAATTCAGGCTGTAACACATCAAAATGTGGAAAAACTCAAGGGGTGTGAATACTTTCTAAAGGCACTGTAAGTGAACAGCGATATGATACCTTAAACATTCCTGCTCAGAATAAAACCCTTCATGAGTTTAAGGCGTCTGGCGTCTGTGGAGGTACTAATTCCCACAAGCCTCTGTCCTCCTCTCTGGGCCTCCTGCTAAATCCATTGATCACTATCACTCCCCTCCAGAGTCTTCTCAGCCTGCCCGATCTTTGTCTTTCACATAAGCCCAGGATCATACCTATCCCCTGCTGGAGGGGGGACCTGAATCTCCCAGGGGTCAGTCTCGCATTACATTACAGAGAGGAAGGACTGTCTAATCTCAGCCTTATAGGATTCCTTCTCCTCCGGAATGAGAAAGGAAGAGCCCTTATCTCCATGATGAATTTACTCTGGGACATAGAAGAGAAAATCAATGGGGCCAGTAGGATTGTGGAGGGTGTTTGAGAGGGTGGCGTGGAGCATCATAACAGACTAAAGGCATCAGCATGCTTCAGTTCGGTTGACGCCTATCCGATCTCGGTTCTGCTCGCATACTCCCTTAAAAGACCTTTGCTTGAAAAATGAGAAAAAAAGTGGCAATAGTACTGTTTTTCCAATTTGAGACGCCGTAGCCAGTATACACTTCCTCAAAATAGTCAGGATTAACTCAAGAAATCTGTCATTCATTTTGACGTTTTTGCCAAAGAGATCTTATTCGCGCAATTTAACATCTAACTAAGATGTTTGGTGCAGTATTTTTTATTGAAGAAATTTGCATGAAAACGAGTCGTCTCTCATTGAATGACAACAAGGACTTTATTGAAGAATCCCTACTGTTGACCAATCACAGACGAAGGGGCATAGATTCCGGCTCTGAACTTCGGCTTGCCTCCAGAATTTTTTTTGTGTGCCCGAACAGCCCTCACCGAAGTCCAAAACAAACGTCACAAAATGTCATCATAATATATGCATGAACTCTACTGAACTGTTTCGGCTGGAAAGCATGCGGACGTCTTTAATGAAATTGAGATAGCCCTTGGGTAAAGCTGAAAGTGTGTGATTCCTTTGGGGAGTGAGGGGAGGTGTGTGTGTGTGTGTGTGTGTGTGTGTATGTGTGTGTGTGTGTGTGTGTGTGTGTGTGTGTGTGTGTGTGTGTGTGTGTGTGTGTGTGTGTGTGTGTGTGTGTGTGTGTGTGTGTGTGTGTGTGTGTGTGTGTGTGTGTGTGTGTGTGTGTGTGTGTGTGTAATGGAGCTGCAGTGACTTATGGGCTGGGCCCAGCAGTCGATGCATTTGTTTATATTGACTGAGCCTTAGGACCTTCAGTTGATATTTGAAGAGAGAGAGAGAGAGAGAGAGAGAGAGAGAAGAGAGAGAGAGAGGAGAGAGAGAGAGAGAGAGAGAGAGAGAGAGAGAGAGAGAGAGAGAGAGAGAGAGAGAGAGAGAGAGAGAGAGATGAGAGAGAGAGAGAGAGAGAGAGAGAGAGAGAGAGAGAGAGAGGAGAGAGAGAGAGAGAGAGAGAGAGAGAGAGAGAGAGAGAGAGAGAGAGAGAGAGAGAGAGTGAGAGAGAGAGAGAGAGAGAGAGAGAGAGAGAGAGAGAGAGAGAGAGAGAGAGAGAGAGAGAGAGAGAGAGAGAGAGAGAGAGAGAGAGAGAGAGAGAGAGAGAGAGATTGAATCTACCCTGTGTTAATCTAGTCTGTCCCTCGGGGTTAATACAAAGGCTGATAGTATAGCTGAAATGCCACAAAACTAACACATGAAATGCATTGGTAAATGCTCATTCCAATGTACTGCCTTCAAACGCTTCATGGTCGTTTGTAGATAAATTACTAAACAGAAATGAGCTAATTCTCCAAGTTAGCCTCAAATGAGAATAAGCATTATTTGATGTCACTTTTCACTCACAGTATTACTTGCAATGCTGCTTTTACAATCTGTTTCCATAATCTATAAACATGTTCTGCAATATGAAGCGTTTGAAGGCAGTACATTGGAATGAGCATTTACCAATGCATTTCATGTGTTAGCTTTGTGGTATTTCAGCTATACTACCAGCCTTTGTTTAGGCACTAAGCTCTTCACTCTTCCCATACCACCCAGTGTAATGTTCAGTGACTGACCACTGCCTCCTCTCCTTCTCCTCCCCAGATCTGCTGCCTGCTGACCTGGAGCCAGTGGTGAATTGTGAGGCTGTGAAGCTGGGCGAGAGCCCCGGAAGCAGCAGCTCTGTGCTGCTGACCCCTATATCTGAGGTATCCTCCATGGAGCTGGCCACCCTGTCCCCCGGGCCCCAGGGAGAGGTGTCCCACTCCTCCCAGGCCTCAGAGAGCGGAGCCTCAGACACCAGTGGCCCCGAACAGGGCCCAGAGGCCCCTGGAACAGCCCTGGAGTCAGGCAGCCAGCCGGACACCTCCAGCACAGAGGGGGGTGAGGACGACAAGGACCCCAAGAGGATCAAGCCACACCTCCACTGTCCCGTGTGCAAGGTCACGGTCAATTCTACATCCCAGCTGGAGGCACACAACAGTGGTACGAACACGACAGTCACTGGCGTAGCACACCCTGCAGCCCCCTCAGATAGCATATGAACACGTCATAAGCCATGATTTATTTATATTTATTACAGGCTATTAGCTAACAGCAACAACAACAACAACTCAGCCTCATGACAAAATGTGTAGAATAGCAGGAAATTAGCTCTAAAACAGCAACATTTTCTCTCAGCCTCATGGACAAATGTGTAAAATAGCATTAGATTAGCTGTAAAACTGCAATTTTATCTTTCTGCCCAATGGCAAAAATATACACTACCAGTCAAAAGTTTGGACACACCTACTCATTCAAGGGTTTTTCTTTATTTTTTAAAATGTTTTACATTGTAGAATAATAGTGAAGACATCAAAACTATGAAATAACACATATGGAATCATGTAGTAACCAAAAAAGTGATTCTTCAAATAGCCACCCTTTGCCTTGATGACAGCTTTGCAAACTCTTGGCATTCTCTCAACCAGCTTCATGAGGTTGTCACCTGGAATGCTTTTCCAACAGTCTTGAAGGAGTTCCCACATATGCTGAGCACTTCTTGGCTGCATTTCCTTCACTCTGCCGTCTGACTCATCCCAAACCATCTCAGTTGGGTTGAGGTCGGGGGATTGTGGAGGCCAGGTCATCTGATGCAGCACTCCATCACTCTCCTTCTTGGTAAAATAGCCCTTACACCACATGGAGGTGTGTTGGGTCATTGTCCTGTTGAAAAACAAATGATAGTCCCACTAAGCCCAAACCAGATGGGATGGCGTATCGTTGCAGAATGCTGTGGTAGCCATGCTGGTTAAGTGTTGCTTGAATTCTAAATAAATCACAGACAGTGTCACCAGCAAAGCACCCCCACACCATAACACCTCCTCCTCCTCTCGACCAAAGGACACATTTCCACCGATCTAATGTCCATTGCTCATGTTTCTTGGCCCAAGCAGGTCTCTTCTTCTTACTGGTGTCCTTTAGTAGTGGTTTCTTTGCAGCAATTCAACCATGATGGCCTGATACACGCAGTCTCCTCTGAACAGTTGATGTTGAGATGTGTCTGTTACTTGAACTCTGTGAAGCATTTATTTGGGCTGCAATTTCTGAGGCTGGTAACTCTAATGAACTTATCCTCTGCAACAGAGGTAACTCTGGGTCTTCCATTCCTGTGGCCGTCCTCATGAGAGCCAGTTTCATCATAGTGCTTCATGGTTTTTGCAACTTCACTTGAAGAAACGTTCAAAGTTCTTGAAATGTTTCGTATTGACTGACCTTCATGTCTTAAAGTAATGATGGACTGTTGTATCTCTTTGCTTATTTGAGCTGTTACCATAATATGGACTTGGTCTTTTACCAAATAGGGCTATCTTCTGTATACCCCCCTACCTTTTCACAACACAACTGATTGGCTCAAACGCATTAAGAAGGAAAGAAATTCCACAAATTAACTTTTAAGAAGGCACACCTGTTAATTGAAATGCATTCCAGGTGAATATCCCATGAAGCTGGTTGAGAGAATGCCAATAGTGTGCAAAGCTGTCATCAAGGCAAAGGGTGGCTATTTGAAGAATCTCAAATGTAAAATATGTTTTGATTTGTTTAACACTTTTTTGGTTACTACATGATTCCATATGTGTTATTTCATCATTTTGATGTCTTCACTATTATTCTACAATGTAAAAAGAAAGAAAAACCCTTGAATGAGTAGATGTGTCCAAACCTTTGACTGGTACTGTATACATACTGTACCTGCTCCAGAGTGATGTGTATCTGACATTCTCTTCCTCCCAATTCACTCCTCCAGGTACGAAGCACAAGCAGATGCTGGAGGGTCAGAGCGTCCAGCCGCGGCGCCGGGGGAAGGTGGCGGGGGCTGGGGGGCGCTCGGCCTGCAAGAGCAAGCGCCTGGGTACCAAGGGCAGCGTGGGGGTGCCCAGCAAGAACTTCCACTGCGAGGTGTGTGAGATCTACGTCAACTCGGAGACCCAGCTCAGCCAGGTGAGAAGGCTGGGGGTCGAGGGGAGGGTGGCAGGGGAGGGCTGGGGGTTGCACAGGGTGAGGAGGGTTTAGCAGTGGGGAGAGAAGTGAAACAGCTGGGGTATAATTTTGTATGTTGACTTCCTGAGTGGATCTGAGGTGATTGGACTGGACAAGATCTGGTTTCATGTTCTCTCACAGTGAGGCCATTGTGCCACTAGTCTACTACGTGGAGGTCTGACACTCTGGGTCTCTTTCCACCTCCACTAAACGTGTCCTGACAGTGTTCTGAATTGAAGGAGCTCAAAATGACCCTAAATAAGCTGGAAAGAGTGGAAAAGATTGTGAATGTAGCCATGGGGTATGGGAGATAGACAGGGAGAGATATGACCCTCTGGGCTACTCAGTACTCCTAGTGCTGTTTGCGTGACATGAAAGGTGAGAAGAGGAAAGAGAGGTTTTGGGTAATATTGCACACTCTGAGAGGTGCTTGATAGAAAGTGTTAACCTAATAAGACTCCCTTCCATTTTGATTTGACACACACAGACAAACAGATGATGTCACGCTACAACAGATGTTGAAGGGACAGACTATAGAACTACCTCTTCAAACACACTTAGCACTGGACTACTTATTTTCAGGGACTTACAGTGCATTTGGAAAGTATTCAGACCCCTGGACTTTTTCCAAATTTTGTTGCGTTACAGCCTTGTTCTAAAATTGCTTCTTATTTTTTTGATCCCTCATCAATACCCCATAATGACAAAGCAATAACTGGTTTTTCGAAATGTTTGCAAATGTATTAAAAATAAAAAACTGACCCTTTACTCAGTACTTTGTTGAAGCACCTTTGAGTCTTCTTGGGTATGACGCTACAAGCTTGGCACACCTGTATTTGGGGAGTTTCTCCCATTCTTCTCTGCAGATCGCTGCACAGCTATTTTCAGGTCTCTCCAGAGATGTTCGATCGGGTTCATGTCCGGGCTCTGGCTGGGCCCCTCAAGGACATTCAGAGACTTGTCCCGAAGCCACTCCTACATTTCATCAGACCAGAGAATCTTGTTTCTCATGGTCTGAGAGTCCTTTAGGTGCCTTTTGGCAAACTCTAAGCGGGCTGTCATGTGCCTTACACTGAGGAGTGGCTTCTGTCTGGCCACTCTACCATAAAGGTCTGATTGGTGGCGTGCTGCAGAGATGGTTGTCCTTCTGGAAGGTTCACCCATCTACACAGAGGAACTCTGGAGCTCTGTCAGAGCTCCCTCACCAAGGCCCTTCGCCCCTGATTGCTCAGTTTGGCCAGGCGGTCAGGTCTAGGAAGAGTCTTGGTGGTTCCAAACTTCTTCCATTTAAGAATGATGGAGGCCACTGTGTTCTTGGGGACCTTCAATGCTGCAGTAATCTTTTGGTACCCTTCCCCAGATTTATACCTCGACACAATCCTGTCTCGGAGCTCTACGGACAATTCCTTTGACCTCATCGCTTGGTTTTTGCTCTGACATGCACCTTATATAGACAGGTGTGTGCCTTTCCAAATCATGTCCAATCAATTGAATTTATCACAGGTGGACTCCAATCAAGTTATAGAAACATCTCAAGGATGATCAATGGAAACAGGATGCACCTGAGCTCAATTTCGAGTCTCATAGCAAAGGGTCTGAATACTTATGTAAATAAGGTATTTCCGTTTTTTTTGTTTTTTTATTAGCAAAAATCTCTAAAAATCTGTTTTCGCTTTGTCATTATGGGATATTGTGTGTAGATTGATGAGGGGGAAAAAATGATTTAATCCATTTTAGAATAAAGCTGTAATGTAACAAAAAGGGAAGGGGTCTGAATACTTTCCGAATGCACTGTACCTATGACATCACTACCTCAGCACTCCCACTTTTAATGGTAGCACAGGACCCATGATGTAATAACGAACTTACTAAATTATCTTTGCACATGTTACAGTAGAAGATACATTTGACTATTTCTGAGGTGATGATTGCAGTGGAAATGTGTGTTTGAATTCACCTGGCACAGTGGCAGCGACTGCATTTATTTACAGTCAGTCTAAATAAAGCCATTCTGAATAAAGCGTCTTATGAGCATTTTATATTTTTATACTGTGATTGTTTTCCCACACTAAGCAGATGTATATCAGATGGTATGGTGATTCACTCAGAACTGTCTATTTGAGCCTGTAAGAGTATCTTAATGCACGATATTGACGTGTTTATGGTGTGGTGATCTAGGCTTATGGTTTTATTAAACCTCTTTTCCATTCTGTTTCGGGTAATTGCTTCCCTGGTGATGTTCATTAAATTGTACATCTAATCGTGTGATGGGATGGTTTTGCAGCTCTCTCAGACTAGCTGGTCATGGAAAAGATACAGTATATATGGGCATGTGTCGCAACCTTGCCTACAACAAGCCTTAGTAGTGTATTCCAATGACACTGTTAAAACCTCACCCAATCCTCTGATGAACTAGGATTAACCAGTTAATAGTAGAACAGAGGAGAGAGAAATAGAAATGTGCATACTGTAGATAGAGGGAAGTAGTGGTCTTCTTTGTGGTTTTGAGTCCTAAATATTTTTTCAGATAGTCAGCCATATTGTACACTGAGTGTACAAAACATTAAGAACCTGCTCTTTCCATGACATAGACTGACCAGGTGAAAGCTATGATCCCTTATTGATGTAACTTGTTAAATCCACTTCAATCAGTGTAGATGAAGGGGAGGAGACAGGTTAAAGAAGACAATTGAGACATGGATTGTCTATGTGTGCCATTCAGAGGGTGAATGGGCAAGACAAAAGATTGAAGTGCCTTTGAACGGGGTATGGTAGTAGGTGCCAGGCGCACCAGTTTGAGTGTGTCAAGAACTTCAATACTGCTAGGTTTTTCCCACTCAACAGTTTCCTGTGTGTATCAACAATGGTCCACCACCCAAAGGACATCCAGCCAACTTGACATAACTGTGGGAAGCATTGGAGTCAACATGGGCCAGCATCCCTGTGGAACGCTTTCGACACCTTGTAGAGTCCATGCCTCGACAAATTGAGGCTATTCTGAGGGCAAAAGGGGGTGCAACTCAATATTAGGAAGGTGTTCCTAAAGTTTTGTACACTCAGTGTAGATCAGGCATGGTCTACTAGAGAAATCCAACATTATAAACTAGATTAGCAGGCTAATGTTTCTCCTCTGGTCTCCTCAGCACATGAACAGCAGGAGGCACAAGGACCGTCTGGCAGGAAAGCCCCCCAAACCCAAGTTCAGCCCCCACAACAAAAGCCAGCCCACCTCCAGCTTATCGGTGAGACACGGCACACACACAGATCCACACACACACCATTGCATGAATTTTCATGTAGACACACACGCGCAGTCGCACGCATGGTTTGAGGTTAATTCAAGGTTAAGACCCATGAATTTGGAAAATCCTCTTAGAAAATAATGGCCAATAATGTTCAATCTCTGAATTAAATTGATATTTATCTCCTGAATTGACTGAACTTTAATGGAATTGTCCCCAACCCTGACACACACACACACTTCATTGGGCTCCCGAGTGGCGCAGCGGTCTAAGCGGTCTTGAGGCGTCACTACAGACCCCCTGGTTCGATTCCAGGCTGTATCACAACCGGCCGTGATAGGGTGGCGCACAATTGGCCCAGCGTTGTCCGGGTTTGGCCGGTGTAGGTCGTCATTGTAAATAATAATTTATTCTTAACTGACTTGCCTGGTTAAATAAAAATTGCTCCTCCCTAGGGGGTTGTCTCTCCAGTGAAGCAGCATGCCTGTGCTGTCAGAGAGGTTAAGGACACTGCTGTGTGGTATTGAATGGGTCCCCTGCTCCTGAGACATCCAAGGCTGAAAAAACCCCAGCAATACCCCAAGCACTACCCCTACTGACACAGCCTGAATCAGCACTCCGTATTAATCACTTTTGTGCTCCTGTCATGTGCGCACCTCCCCTCCACCTCTCCTTCTCCCCATCTCCTCTGCTCCACCCCATCTCCACCTCCACCTCCCCACTTCTCCCTCCTCTGCATCTCCATCTCCTCCACCTCCCCCTCTTCCCGTCCTCCCCCTCCCACCTGCAGAATGTGAGATATGCTGGGTATGCAGGCGGGGCCGTGTCTGCCATGAAGAAAATGTTCAGCCAGTACAACCTCACCTCTCTCTCTACTCAGGTAAGTGGCAGGGCCCAGGGCAGGCAGGGACAAGAGAAGTCAGGGCTACAGCTGGTTAACCACTGGAACTGGCTAGGTGCAGGGGATTGAACAGCACCAGAAACTAATGCTCTAATGTAAACTTTGTAAAGGGTTTGGAGTTGAAGCATGTCTGTGTGTCTGTGGTTCAGTCTTTTGTTATTTTGTCTTGACTGTGTGAGAGTGTTCATAAGGCAAATCCCTAGAGGGACGGGTAGTTGTGGTGAGAGAAAGGATATTAGAATGGAGAAATGTACGAGCATGTTTAGCCAAGGTAACGATGTGTGCTAAAAGAGCAATGTTCCCTGGGAAACATGTTTGCTGAGCAAATGTGTGCGCTACTTTGAGTAAATGTGAGCGCTTCAAGAAATGACATGCTCTCTCCGTCTCTGCTCTCCTCTCATTTCCTCCCCTCCTTTCTTCCTTCCCTCTCTCGCTCTCTCCTCCTCTCCTTCAGACCAAACTGGCCTTCCAGAAGCAGCTGACCAAGAGCCTGACCACTGGCTTCCTACCCAGCCCACTCACCCAGCCCACACTGTGCACCATGGCAACCAATCCTCTGGCTCTGCGCCACCCGGCGGGCACCACCTTCTTTCAGACGCCCTTCCTGAGCCCCACCCTGTTCCGGCCCGCCCCGGGACCCCTGAGGGCCACGCACCCCTCCATCATCTTCTCCCCTTATTAATGACACAGTACAGCCCCCTGTCCCTCTGAGCTCCACCCCTGTCCCCCTCTGCCAACCCCCTTGCCCTGCCTCCATTACTGTGACCAACATGACGAGGGCCACGCCACGCACAAACTATGCAGACCACAGGAGCCAGGATGGCGATAACGGAGAGAGGCTAACAACTGCCCCTGTCATGGAGGACACACCCCCAAGGCCAAGGCCCCACCTCCTCTCCACCACACCCCATCTGTCTGCTCTTCCTCCTGTGGTTGGTGGCCTGAGGAACAGGACACACCTCCAGGGACAGACTGGTGCAGCCAGGAGGCCTCTCTCTTATACAGCCATTTCATGGGTCGATTTGGTTTGGATTCTTAATATTATTGTGTAATTTATTAGAGAACAACAATAGATATATCTGTTTAGTGTGGTTGCCACAAATAAGGTCCCTTAACGTGATGTTACTCATCAATACATTGTTTCTATTATTCATTGGTTTACTTTTTGTTGTTATGGGTCGATATAGGGGATGCCAGCAGGTGAGCCCAATGCTCTCTGAGCTTGTGACTTTCTTCAGCCATATGTGGACCTGCAGATCTGCAGTCCTACGGACCCAAGTCTATGAGTGGAATCTGTCAGAACTATACACATATTTCCACCAACACCCTTCCACCAAGCCCCTCTCTCCCAAACCCTGTTACTGGGGTCTTGTCATTGGAACCCAGAGCCCTGAATTGATGTGCAGAATAGATGATTAAGCCCTTTCTCTCTCTCCCTCTCTCTCTCTTTCTCTCTATGAGTCACAGCCCAACATGGCCTTTCATAATTCATTTTTTACCCTGCATCCCCAGAATTAAGCACTCATTAAAGTCCTGAAAAGGTCAGCTTGTCAACTTGATTTTGTCTCAAGTTGCAGATCTGCCTCATTAAAGATCTTTGCTCCGTAGCGGCGCTGGTACATTGGTTCTGACTGTCTCTATTTATCCCGTTGCGGAACGGGCAGCACAAAATCATTTTTTTTAAGCTGTCTTATATTGTAATCTGCCATGGTTCTCTGTATCCCAGTGATTTTATAGTGTTTGATCCCCCAATTGTACTCCCTGAGCCATAGTCCTTAATTTTCTCTTGAGCTATCTCAGCAGGAGCTGTTGGGTAGCAGTGAATAACAATTTCCCCTTGCCCAAAAAAACCCACTAAGGGGTGGAAATGACTTGATGGGTTTACAATCCTCAATTAAAGGTTTCCACTGTGCAGAGAGATGTGTGGGTGATGGGGGGGTGTGGGAACACATTTCCCAGATCACTGATCGGATCATCAGGAATGGAGGGAAAGAAACAAAGAACGGTGCCATGGCAACCACATTAAAAGCACCTTAAACAGATTTACTTATGAAAGCAATGAAAATACGTTAATGTTTTTTGTTGTTGTTATTCTTGGTGTTATTTTTCATAAACTCATGCCAGTTAGATTTAGCATTTTTCAATCACACAAACAATCAAGTTATAACGATTCAATTTTATTGTTGATATTATCCATGAGACAGGTCTGAATCTAAATCTCAGATCTAGTTACATTTTTAAAGCAATACGTTCAATCAATGTGTCTATGTTTAGTACGGTTATACAGTGGGAGAAAATAGGATGTGGGGAGGTGGCTTTATCCGATTCTGAACAATGTATCTGTACCTCTACAGAGATGCTCCATAGCCTACCATACTGTATTTGAAAGGCCAATTCCAAGTGGCCAGTGCTAAGAGTAATTTGAACTGATGGGTTGTTGTGATGCTATTTTCCTTGGTGGTCAATCTCATTCTTATGTTGTGACTGTGTGTTGATCTATGCTATAAATATCAGTTCTCATACTGTGGGATGGATGCTTCAGCCCTCTCTCGGTGTTGACATTGCTGAGCTTTCACCTTACAGAGGACCAGGACACAGCTATTATATGGATTACACAGAACAGCCAATGTTATTGATGTGTCACATGTGCAGTAGAACACATAATCATATTCCCATACCCCTCTCTCCTAAACACATAGATCCACCTTGAAACAAACACTCAATAGCCCCCACCAGACCAGACCCAATACTTGAGGCTCCTGACTTAACTCAACACCCAATACCAACTCTCTTTGCTGGTTTATTACCAAACCCAACACTTACACCCAACCAGTCTACTTTAGCTACAGCAAAATGGTGAAAATCCTATGCAGTTTTGTTGTTCCCTTCAGTTCAGTCAGTGCAATAGTATTTCCATGTGTGTGATGCAGCAGCGCCACCTGCAGTGAAGACCCTGTTATTGCCCTTCTAGATCAAACTCAGCACTGTCTCTCCTCCATCTTTCTAAATCTCTTTGATTCTGTACATGTTTCTGAGGCCTTTGTCTTTGGGAATATGAAACCAAGCCATCAGGTCTCTTTGCCATACCAATGTGATTCTCCCCAGTCACAGTAAGTTACTCAGTGAACCAGCCAGCCTATTGATCTCATGTTTGTCCGTCTGTCTGTCTCTCTATCATTACATGGGAACTCTATGGTATTCAGACATTTAAGGAAATGTTTATTAAATAAATATATACATCTAGAGAAGGCAAATTATCTATGTAGAAAATATAGAGTAAATATAGAAATTTTATCAAAGTTGCTATTGTTAGCTTTATCTTGATGAAGTGCTATGTTAGCCGAGGGTAGACTATTGATGTAGGCTACAGCAGACACATGCTGTACATGGAAAGGAGAAATACTTTGCTTGTTTTTTTCTGTTTGTTTTATTTACATGGTTTTACTGTACTTGTTTTTTAACCTACAAAAGAGACAAATGTTGAAACTAAAAATGGTTGAGTGATTTTTTCTTCTTGTTCAAAGTTTAACTGAATTATGGAATTGAATTATTAACGACACAACACAATAGAATAGATGTGGAACAAAAAAGGCCTTTCAGACGTAATTATCCAGTGCATCCCAAGAGCGTCAACTACTGGTCAGTTTCTGGTCTTCTCGGGGCTTACAGTTTCAGCTACATTATTGCCATACAATCATCCATCCAATCAGAGCCTCTCAAACTCCATCACCATAGAGACGGACCATACACTGTACTTGTGGATAAAGTGAAATAACAACCATGCAGAACAGGATTGGAGAAGATTGGATGTAAGCTGTCCAGACGGAATATGAGGATCATATAGGAGGACATTGTGGTGTGTCCGTGTCTCTCTTTTTCACTCCTCCATCCCTGTGCACAGCCAAGGGAACCATGGATAGTAGACCAGCCCAAATACAGAGCTCAGTCCTGGGTACGATAAGGGATGTGTCCCCTTATTATAAACAGAGACGCCATAGATAAAACAAAGCACTATAATCACATTCTCTTCAATTGCAGTGTGGTGAAATGTCAATTATCTATCAGTCTACCAGTGACCCATTTCTTTCAGTAATAGAAAGTGTGTGCTGTACGTAATGGTAGGCTACGAAACTACAAGGCAGCCATCTTGACAGAGGCTGCTGCCTGTGAGGTGGGAGGAGCTGGCATTTCTCAAAACTGAAAAAAATTAATGTTTTTTTTATTTCTCAGAAGTGAGTTTCCTGGTATAGGATCTGCATATCCCGGATGTCAAAACACAGCTCTCATTTCCCGCTATTTTAAAAGTTAGTCTTCACAGCAAGCATGCAACACTGCGAAGATAAACACATGAAGGCGAAATGAGAAAGGTGTCTGCCCCCATCCGTGTCCTGCCTCATTAGCCCTGTTTATACCTGGTTCTAACCTGCAGCCTTTGTCCTGATCTTGTCCATATTCTGATTGTGCCCACATTTTTAGTGTAGACGAATAAAAGACGCATTGTTATCTGATTGTGATCAGATCTTATAAGTGTAAACAGACAAGATCAGGTCAAGATCAGGACACGATCAGGACGATAGCCGCATGCTAACAGCAGGTATAAACAGAGCTATTGACACAGAAAGGAGTGACATGCTGAGGAACAACAGACTGGATAATAATCTGGTTTATCTGCACAGTATTCACGCACAGATGGTTTCAGTGGGCAGAACATCATAACATCATCCTCTGGAGCGGCTCCAGATACTGGAGAGAGATTAGGTTCTGAACAATATCATGGAACTATACTGGATTCTGGACCACCACTACAGCTGTTCTTCACAGCTTTTCTCTGCCCTCCATGTCCAGAGCGGGTCCTGTGTCATTGGTTTCATGTGCTCTTGTTGTCTGAACTGAAGCCAGAGCCAGTCTCTTGCCATAATAATGCCAATCATCAAAGGAGCATCTGTCTGGAGACTCTTCTGGACTGTAATGAACTGTAACAAGCATACCATAATGATGTGAATTTTGATGTGAATCAGCTATTCATTTGTTGGCTTCCCATCCATGTCCTTGTTTATTGGAAGGGGAGCCCGTACATATAATGTGGTTGGACAGTATTGTTGTTCTCACTACCACTGTAGGTCCTTATGCCAGCTCACCCCGTGTGGAAACGTTAGGTAAGCACAAACACATCTCTCCCATTGCCAAGGTCAAGTGATCCATACCCATGTCTGAAGCCACTGTCGGGGATGACAGAAGAACATTGGAACCTTGCCAGACCCCTACATATCCACGACACTGATATATTGATCTCTACCTGAATGACACCTGTTTCTGTTGCTGTGGTGGTCAGTCCCTGGTTCCTCCCTCTCTGTATTAAGGACATGGAGTCAGTACATTGTGTATGTCGAGTTGTACAGTACATATCAATATCTGTGACTGCTTGGCTGCATTTAGACAGGCAGCCCAATTCTGATATTTTTTTTCACTAATTGGTCTTTTGACCAATCAGATCAGCTCTGAAAAAGATCTGATGTAAAAAGATCTGTGATTGGCAAAAAAAACAATTAGTGGGAGAAAAGAAAACAGAATTGGGCTGCCTGTGTAAATGCAGCCCTTGTGTTCAATTTAAAGCCAATGGTACATTACAAAACATGTACTATGATGTAGAAGAAATTCTATGAGGGGACATGGCCAGCATTTATTGTAATGCCTTTCTCACTATGTTCACTGTACATTTGATTACAATGATCTTTATGATGTACAATAAGAATTGTAAGGTGGAATAGAGAGTAAGATATTTTGATAAGCTATTGAGTCTTTGCTTTAAATGTTGTTGTTTTTTCCATCTGTATAGATAATGCCAGGTTGGATATGAATGACAGAGAAATAAATGGGAGAGAGAGAAATAGACAGAGGGAGAAGTTGGATAGTGAAATAAATCGATTCCTCAGCGTCACTTTGTATTTAATTGGCCTTTAAGTGTCCGGCTATTGACTGGAACCAGATGACTTGTCATCATGTCCCGATTCATAATGTCAAAGGCGTTAGATCCTCTCCAAACACACACATACACACACACACACACACACACATATTGCTTTGCAGCATGATCAAATCCTATTTAAAACATTATTCAAAATGACATGTTGTTGTGTGTTTACATTCATTAGGTATTGTCCTATAGCAGATTATGTAAGCTCGCCCTCCGTGTATTCAGGTGGAATGAGCTGCACCAACTGCTTTGGGGCCCGGTTAATGTTGATCTGTCACAGAGCATCAAAATCATTATTTGATAAGAAACATTTGACCTTTCCCTTGCCACCAAATCATGGCCATAAACTCATACCTCTCTCTTGTAAAGAGGAAGAAATAATCTCTTCTGTGACAGTTTTATCTTTGCAGCAGGCCACGGTAACCGTAGCTTTCTGGAGGGATTTCATATAAAAAAGATCTGGCCTTGTGTCTGGGTTGTATTGGTCCAGAGGCTGGGGTCAAGCAGTTAGAATGGTTCCATGGGGCACGTGATCATACCAAATCATGAGTACATTGTTCGGCATGTGTGCTGGCCTCTATCAAAACCCTTAAATCACAGTCTACCTCTTGAAGACATAGTGCTGGGATGGAAATGCTGCGATTAGAAGGTCACTATAGCAACTGCCAGGGTTGAGATAAATAATCTCCATTGTAAAAAGAAAGGGGGAGAAATCCCATTGGTCCTGCATGTCCCTGGGGGAGGCTAGCTAGATGCTCAGCTGCAGTACTGAAGAGGGATCTGGTGTTTTTTGCTATGACAGTAAACCAGTACTGTAGTAGAGATAAAATGACATTGCTTTGGTATTTTTTTTCTTAGTGTCATCCTTGGGGAAATGGCTATTTTTGTTGTGGTGGTAGTCTAGTTGGTGAGGTGGGTTCATAAATCACAATGGGGACAAGTCACAAATCTACCGCTCCCTCCGCAGTATTCACAGTGTGTATTTGAAGCTGTGTGGTAAATGTCACATTTTAACAGGAGGTCAATATAGAGAGTGAGATGTTTTATTGTTCACTGCCCTCTGTTAAACGTAGATAAGAAAATGTATGAGAGTGTGGGGGGTTATATAGGGTCCTGAGGCTGTTTTGGGTTAACGTCATTTTACCTTATGTACTGTGTAAGAAGACAATAAATGTGGGTTGTAATACTATGCTAGTTTATAATGATCCATACATGTGACTCAATAAATGCACAATTTCTTAACATCATCAGCACACTGGCTTTAGTCATTAAAAACAACATGATTGAAATGAGAAACAACATTCTGCTTGTGCTCTGAAGGTGAGTATAGTATCAATTCAGAAACGTTCCACTTGAGGTTTTCTCATT
This sequence comes from Coregonus lavaretus, assembly GCF_964263955.1. NCBI lineage: Eukaryota > Metazoa > Chordata > Actinopteri > Salmoniformes > Salmonidae > Coregonus > Coregonus lavaretus. The sequence continues at coordinate 12,018,018 of NC_140015.1, read as the reverse complement.
AGCTTACATTAACCTTTCCAGTCAGCTGGTCCATGTGGAACTGTTGGCAGCTTCATTTGCTCTACATAAACATGTCTGACCTTGTCTCAATGTTTGTAGGGCAGAACTCGCATCACCACAGGGACCTGTCCCTACTATAACACTGTTTCAATGGAAAATGGCCACTTGGAATATGTTTTTTTTTGTTCCTGAAATATAGTATAGTTCCAACAGTATGGAATAGATATTTCAGCAACCTACTGTATTCCTCAGAACCAATGCCATTCATTACTGGGGAGAGGAATCACACCTAACTACTGTCAAGTTCAGGTTAAATACAGACTATAAAGAGCTCTGGAGGATCTTCCATCAAAGGCAGAGATGAAGCCTTAATAATGGATTAGTACAGATGTACTCACAGCAATCACCACTAAAGAACAAAAGGCCTTATTCCAGACACATCAGTGTGTTATGAGCACAACCAGACAGAAGGGAGACCTCAGCTGAACACATGACAAACCCTCAAAAAAAGGTACTTTTCTAGATTAAGATTACAATATTGGTCAAATGCACATAAGGTCCAACCGAAATTTGACTTCTGCTTTTAACCTAACCCCTCTGAAAGACACATATACATACCTTTGTTGGGGAGGTGCGGGGGGCTGCCACACTGGGAGCTGTTGTTGTGGGGGCTTAAGGGCCTTGCTCAAGGGCACAACAGAAGGCATCTAGGATTTGATACCAGAAACTCTCCAATTGCCAGCTCACTTCCCGCCCAATTCTTTCATCGAACCCAGGATTTGAACTGGCAACCCTTCGGTTGCTGGCTGGCCTTTCTAACCGCTAGGCTACCTGCCCGCCCCCCAGGGAACTTCTGCACAGCAGTGAGAGAAAAGACAAGTTGAATCCAAGCTGCTTTAAAATGCCCTTTGAAAATGCATGAGTTATTCTGTGACACTACTCTGACTCCTCTCTCCTTCTCCACATTTCTGACATGGAGGCAGAGTTGAGGGATTTAAGCAAAGTTTAGAGTTCTCTGAAGATCTTTATCCTAGCTCACAGGGATGATCTGTGGCGATGGCAGCGCAATCAGAAATGTAGGAATATTTTAATAAAGACAAATGTTTGTATTATGTTGAATTACTTCATAAATCATGCAAATCAAAGATATACACAACAGCCTCAACTTAGTTGCAGAGGGAATCTTTTAATTTGTTTACACGACATGCAAACGATTATCCAGTCTCCAGAATATTTTAAAAGATAAATACTGTGCTGTATATTGCATCAGAGTATAAATGCCCCAATATTTACAGTTGAAGTCGGAAGTTTACATACACCTTAGCCAAATACATTTAAACTCAGTTTTTCACAATTCTTGACATTTAATCCTAATAAAAATTCCCTGTCTTAGGTCAGTTAGGATCCCCACTTTATTTTAAGAATGTGAAATGTCAGAATAATAGTAGAGAGAATTATTTATTTCAGCTTTTATTTATTTCATCACATTCCCAGTGGGTCAGAAGTTTACATACACTAAATTAGTATTTGGTAGCATTGCCTTGTTGTTTAACTTGGGTCAAACATTTTGGGTAGCCTTCCACAAGCTTCCCACAATAAGTTGGGTGAATTTTGGCCCATTCCTCCTGACAGAGCTGGTGTAGTCAGGTTTGTAGGCCTCCTTGCTCGCACACGCTTTTTCAGTTCTGCCCACAAATGTTCTATGGGATTGAGGTCAGGGCTTTGTGATGGCCACTCCAATACCTTGACTTTGTTGTCCTTAAGCCATTTTGCCACAACTTTGGAAGTATGCTTGGGGTCATTATTCATTTGGAAGAACCATTTTGCGACCAAGCTCTAACTTCCTGACTGAGGTCTTGAGATGTTGCTTCAATATATCCACACAATTTTCCTTCCTCATGATGCCATCTATGTGTTAAGTGCACCAGTCCCTCCTGCAGCAAAGCACCCCCACAGCATGATGCTGCCACCCCCGTGCTTCACGGTTGGGATGGTGTTTGCAAGCAACCCCCTTTTTCCTCCAAACATAACGATGGTCATTATGGCCAAACAATTCTATTTTTGTTTCATCAGACCAGAGGACATTTCTCAAAAAAGTACAATCTTTGTCCCCATGTGCAGTTGCAAACCGTAGTCTGGCTTTTTTATGGCGGTTTTGGAGCAGTGGCTTCTTCCTTGCTGAGCGGCCTTTCAGGTTATGTCGATATAGGGCTCGTTTTACTGTGGATATAGATACTTTTGTACCTGTTTCCTCCAGCATCTTCACAAGGTCCTTTGCTATTGTTCTGGGATTGATTTGCACTTTTCGCACGAAAGTATGTTAATCTCTAGGAGACAGAACGCGTCTCCTTCCTGAGCGGTATGACGGCTGCGTGGTCCCATGGTGTTTATACATGCGTACTATTGTTTGTACAGATGAACGTGGTACCTTCAGAAGTTTGGAAATTGCTCCCAAGGATGAACCAGACTTGTGGAGGTCTACAATTTTTTGGCTGATTTCTTTTGATTTTCCCATGATGTCAAGCAAAGAGGCACTACGTTTGAAGGAAGGCCTTGAAATACAGCCACAGGTACACCTCCAATTGACTCAAATGATGTAAATTAGCCTATCAGAAGCTTCTAAAGCCATGACATCATTTTCTGGAATTTTCCAAGCTGTTTAAAGGCAGTCAGCTTAGTGTATGTAAACTTCTGACCCACTGGAATTGTGAAACAGTGAATTATAAGTTAAATATTCTGTCTGTAAACAATTGTTGGAAAAATTACTTGTGTCATGCACAAAGTAGATGTCCTAACCGACTTGCCAAAACTATAGTTTGTTAACAAGAAATTTGTGGAGTGGTTGAAAAACGAGTTTTAATGACTCCAACCTAAGTGTAGGTAAACTTCTGACTTCAACTGTATCATGAAAATAATATGTACTTCAATAATACAGACATAAAGACGCAGATGCACAATGTCAAAACATCATACGAATGTAAAGATCTGTGAATAGTCACAAAGCAAAAAGCTACATCCAAACTAGGCCAAGGCATTGTTCTTGTTCAGTGGTACACACATGAAATGTTGCACAATAACTATTGACCCTGACATGCCATTAAATGGCTTCGGTCAGTTAAATAATTTGAAAATGAAATACATTTGCATTTCGTCTGACCAATATAGTGTTTAACAGCTCAGTAACAAAGATCAAGGATGCCCCATATTTAACTGAGGCAGAGGTTTTCATGTACAGTAAGGAGTTTCTGATAAGGTACAGATAATTCAGCATGCTTAGGTTGTGGTCAAGAGCTCCATTGATATAACCTCTCTCTCAGTCCCCACATCAGGGCCTGTCCAGCAGGCAGGAAGCTCTTCAAACACCCTGCTCACCAAGAGACATCACATAAAACTGCTAGTCTGTTACCACAATTAAAATCTTTAGACAATAATGTCATATTAAAACTCAAAGCGATCTCAAAAGGCAGTAACATGTTTTCTGACATCTCTAAAAGAATAGAGGAATGTTATTTTAATTATTCAAAACATGGATTTGTTTCATATACTGTAACTTAAAATAAAACGCAGATCATCCATGCTGAAATAGTTGCCACATTTCATCTGAGTAGATGGCATGCCAGTAGTGTAACAAATCTCCTGATTAACTAACAGTAATATAATCCCTTATGTATCCTCCCTGATACAAACAACTCTCCTGATTATACATTTGTGTTACTTTTGATGTCAACATTTACTTGTTGTCAAATATCAGTCTAAATATCAGTCCAAATCTCCATGAAACCATTGGTTTCTGATTCAGTCAGTGTAAATTCGTGCAGACATAAAATGGTCTGTATTTGTGATAGGCTAATAATCAGCCTACTGCGTTTCTCCTCTCCTACTCTTTCCCTCCCTTTCTCCCAAAATCTTTCTCATTCTTCATCAATCCTCGCTCCCTCCCCCCTTCCATCCCCCCTGCTCCCTCAGCTTTCGAGAGAGCCACTCCCCTTGTTCTTATTGCGGCTGAGGGGGAAGGATGATTTGCTCTGGGGCTGGGTCATCTTACTGGCAAGGTGGACGAAGGGCTCGATGAGGGTCCTCCGGTCTGCCACAGACACCTCCCACAGACGCACCTTTTCTGTCTTGGCCCAGTGCTGGGCCACCTCTGAGTCCACGCTCCTCTGCTCCTGCATGTCCAGCTTGTTGCCCAGCACCACTATGGTCACCTGTGGACAGATCATCTCATCCATTTAGCACAGCCTCACATCACCTGGATGTTAGCAAGTAGAGTGTGGTGGGTAGATAAGAACTTTAGGACAAGACACGCCATAACGAATGTCGGCCGCGCACAGTACATAACCTGCTGGCTGTTGACGTACGGTCATGATTCAACATGTAGGACCATCAGGAAATTAACAAAAAATAAAGGTGGCTGATGTTCTGCAGTCAGAGGCGATAGGATGGCCGTTGGTCAGCACGGGTCTGTTTTGTCCTGAAGTCTGTGCTCTTATTTAACTAGCCTACACGACACTGTGCTTTACAACAACCATTGAAATAGATGAAAGTCCTTACCTCTTTCTTATCACGGTAGCGGTCAATGTCTTTCTTGAGGGCCTCCATGCGTTTGAAGGACTCCTTACTGTCGATGCTGTAGACCAGGACAAAACCGTCTGCAAAGGAGTAGTAGTGGCGAGGGAACTCCAGACCATCACGAAGACCCCGGGTGTCGTAGAAGCGCACTTGCTCTCGAGTGCCACGGTCCGTTTCTATGGAGCCAATATAGATGTCCTCCAGGGTCTCCATGGGCTCTGAGCCTAGCGGGGAAAAGAGGGGGGCACTTTGGGATATCAATGGGACCAGAGGATCTGTGTAGTCAAAACATCAACATTGTCCTTGATCTAGCTAGGTCCTACAAATGATTTGCTTACCCGCAATATGATTGGCATACAGCAGTTGCTCCAGGACAGCAGTCTTGCCAACGGCAGCCAGACCACACACCACCACTTTACAACTCTTGCCCATGATGATGATGAGTCTCTTGGCAACTCTGTAATTGAATAACAAGTCAGATGACAGTCATGTCTCTGCAGCTAGCAATACACGAATAGTGACTGACAGACAGACAGACACACACACCCACACACCTTTTTTTCTTACAGGTCATAGAGGTAGGAAGTTTTCCCTCACGTAGCAGAACATGATATTATCAGGACCCGTAGCTAGCTAGCTAACGTTTGCTAGCTAGCTACGTGCTAATGTTTAGCATGTATCTAGCTAGCTAACTATTCTATTTAAGTGATCATGGCCGTTGTTATGTTCGTCCAGATAACAACTAAATTCAACATTTGATTTTCTTGCAATATTTTTACCTTGCAAATGTAAATACAGCGCTCCCGTAAATTCCAGACACCACTACTCAAAAATACTTCCTGTTTACAATGCCTACGTAACATCCCTCACTACTTTTGGTAACTGCAACCTCTAGCGTCCGATGGTGGTAAGACTTGTTTGAGCCACTACCGCAAAGAGGATGGAAGACACGAACATTTTTTATTTTGATAGAGCGAGCTAGCGTCAATGTTACTCTATTTCTACTGACAAAATAGCCTGTCCGATCATGCATTGTTTTACCCTGAATGGGTGTCTGTTTCTGCTCTCTTGCCAATGCCAACTCCTGGTGGGCTGAAAACTACGGGGGGAAAAAACATTGTGAGACTGTACGGCCGATCTGCCAACTTCTGTCTGTAGCTTCCGAACAGTTTGGGCTACACACTGATATGAGAAAGGTGTCTCTCACGGACTCATACGTGTCGGTTGTTTTGATTTAGGACGCAAGCCTCACAAGCCTCGGCTGAAGGTAGCCCGGTAGCAGTGAAAAAAATTAATGCCAGTATATATGGAAGTAGTTTAGTGCCTAAAAAAAGCGGTTAAATATGTGTTTTAAAAAAAGTTGGGAAAAAAAGGTTCCTGATCTTTCTTATATCTCTTGGATATAGGACAGACACTTCAAAACAAACTTCATTTTGACTATGTTTTTCCATGTATGAATATGTTATCTAATGTGTTTCTATGGGCTAATAGCAGTAAAAAACATTTGTATATACAGTACCAGTCAGAAGTTTGGACACCTACTCATTCAAGGGTGTTTCTACATTGTAGAATAATAATGAAGACATCAAAACTATGAAATAACATATGGAGTCATGTAGTAATCAAAAAAGTGTTAAACAAATCAAAATATATTTTATATTTGAGATTCTTCAACGTAGCCAAATCAAATCAAATCAAATTTGTGCTGAATACAACAGGTGTAGACATTACCGTGAAATGCTTACTTACAGCCCTTAACCAACAATGCATTTATTTCTTGATAAAAAAGTAAAATAAAACAACAACAACAAAAAAATGTTGAGAAAAAAAGAGCAGAAGTAAAATAAAATAACAATAGGGAGGCTATATACAGGGGGGTACTGGTGCAGAGTCAATGTGCGGGGGCACCGGCTACTTGAGGTAATATGTACATGTGGGTAGAGTTAAAGTGACTATGCATAAATCATTAACAGAGTAGCAGCACCGTAAAAAGATGGGGTGGGGGTGCAAATAGTCCGGGTAGCCATGATTAGCTGTTCAGGAGTCTTATGGCTTGGGGGTAGAAGCTGTTGAGAAGCCTTTTGGACCTAGACTTGGCGCTCCGGTACCGGTTGCCGTGCGATACCTAGATACATGCTAAACGTTAGCACGTAGCTAGCTAGCAAACGTTAGCTAGCTAGCTACAGGTCCTGATAATATCATGTTCTGCTACGTGAGGGAAAACTTCCTACCTCTATGACCTGTAAGAATAAAAAAAATTGTGTGGGTGTGTGTGTCTGTCTGTCTGTCTGTCTGTCACTATTAGTGTATTGCTAGCTGCAGAGACATGACTGTCATCTGACTTGTTATTCAATTACAGAGTTGCCAAGAGACTCATCATCATCATGGGCAAGAGTTGTAAAGTGGTGGTGTGTGGTCTGGCTGCCGTTGGCAAGACTGCTGTCCTGGAGCAACTGCTGTATGCCAATCATATTGCGGGTAAGCAAATCACTGCTACCGGGCTACCTTCAGGCGAGGCTTGTGAGGCTTGTGTCCTAAATCAAAACAACTGACACGTATGAGTCTATGACTAGGGTGGCTGGAGTCTTTGACAATTTTGAGGGCCTTCCTCTGACACCGCCTGGTATAGAGGTCCTGGATGGCAGGAAGCTTGGCCCCAGTGATGTACTGGGCCGTACGCACTACCCTCTGTAGTGCCTTGCGGTCGGAGGCCGAGCAGTTGCCATACCAGGCGGTGATGCAACCAGTCAGGATGCTCTCGATGGTGCAGCTGTATAACTTTTTGAGGATCTGAGGACCCATGCCAAATCTTTTCAGTCTCCTGAGGGGGAATAGGCTTTGTCGTGCCCTCTTCACGACTGTCTTGGTGTGTTTGGACCATGATAGTTTGTTGGTGATGTGGACACCAAGGAACTTGAAGCTCTCAACCTGTTCCACTACAGCCCTGTCGATGAGAATGGGGGCGTGCTCAGTCCTCTTTTTTTTCCTGTAGTCCACAATCATCTCCTTTGTCTTGGTCACGTTGTCACAACACAACTGATTGCTTCAAACACATTAAGAAGCAAATTAACTTTTAAGAAGGCACACCTGTTAATTGAAATGCAGTCCAGGTGACTACCTCATGAAGCTGGTTGAGAGAATACCAAGAGTGTGCAATGCTGTCATCAACGCAAAGGGTGACTATTTTAAGAATCTCAAATATATTTTGATTTGTTTAACACTTTTTTGTTTTTTTGGTTACTACATGATACAATGTAGAAAATAGTCAAAATAAAGAAAAACCCTTGAATGAGTAGGTGTGTCCAAACTTTTGACTGGTACTGTATATTTTTGATACCTAAATTACATATGTTAGCTTAGTAGATGCTTAGTAGATGCTGGTGGACCAAAAAGGTTTTGGGACTGCCAGGTTTATTTTTTATTTTTTTTAGGGGGTAGATCAGCTTTAATATTGCAGATAGATTGTAACTTCCATCAATGTAATTGTCTGCATCACTTCCAATCCCCCATATGTTATTTTTTTCTTGCAAATATATATATTTGTAAGTTTACATACAACTTAGCCAAATACATTTAAACTCAGTTTTTGGGAATGTGATGAAAGAAATAAAAGCTGAAATAAATCATTCTCTCAACTATTGTTCCTGACATTTAATCCTAGTAAAGATTCCCTGTTTTAGGTCAGTTAGGATCACCACTTTATTTTAAGAATGTGAAATGTCAGAATAATAGTAGAGAGAATGATTTAGTTCAGCTTTTATTTCTTTCATCACATTCCCAGTGGGTCAGGAGTTTACATACACTCAATTAGTATTTGGTAGCATTGCCTTTAAATTGTTTAACTTGGGTCAAACAGTTCGGGTAGCCTTCCACAAGCTTCCCATAATAAGTTGGGTGAATTTTGGCCCATTCCTCCTGACAGAGCTGGTGTAACTGAGTCAGGTTTGTAGGCCTCCTTGCTCGCACACGCTTTTTTAGTTCTGCCCACACATTTTCTATAGGATTGAGGTCAGGGCTTCATGATGGCCACTCCAATACCTTGACTTTGTTGTCCTTAAGCCATTTTGCCACAACTTTGGAAGTATGCTTGGGGTCATTGTCCATTTGGAAGACCCATTTGCGACCAAGCTTTAACTTCCTGACTGATGTCTTGAGATGTTGCTTCAGTATATCCACATAATTTTCCTTCCTCATGATGCCATCTATTTGTTGAAGTGCACCAGTCCCTCCTGCAGCAAAGCATCCCCACAGCATGATGCTGCCACCCCAGTGCTTCACGGTTGGGATGGTGTTCTTCAGCTTGCAAGCAACCCCCTTTTTCCTCCAAACATAACGATGGTCATTATGGCCAAACAGTTATATTTTTGTTTCATCAGACCAGAGGACATTGCTCCAAAAAGTACGATCTTTGTCCCCATGTGCAGTTGAAAACCGTAGTCTGGCTTTTTTATGGCGGTTTTGGAGCAGTGGCTTCTTCCTTGCTGAGCGGCCTTTCAGGTTGTGTCGATATAGGACTTGTTTCACTGTGGATATAGATACTTTTGAACCTGTTTCCTCCAGCATCTTCACAAGGTCATTTGCTGTTGTTCTGGGATTTATTTTCACTTTTCACACCAAAGTACGTTCATCTCTAGGAGACAGAACGCGTCTAATTCCTGAGCGGTATGATGGCTGCGTGGTCCCATGGTGTTTATATATATGTACTATTCTTTGTACAGATGAACATGGTACCTTCAGGCATTTGGAAATAGCTTCCAAGGATGAACCAGACTTGTGGAGGTTTACAAAAAAAATTCTGAGGTCTTGGCTGATTTCTTTTGATTTTCCCATGATGTCAAGCAAAGAGGCACTGAGTTTGAAGGTAGGCCTTGAAATACATCCAGAGGTACACATCCAATTAAATCAAATGATGTCATTAGCCTATCAGAAGCTTCTAAAGCCATGACATAATTTTCTGGAATTTTCCAAGCTGTTTAAAGGCACAGTCAACTTAGTGTATGTAAACTTCCGACACACTGGAATTGTGATACAGTGAATTATAAGTGAAATAATCTGTCTGTAAACAATTGCTGGAAAAATTACTTGTGTCATCCACAAAGTAGATGTCCTAACCGACTTGCCAAAACTATAGTTTGTTAACAAGAAATTTGTGGAGTGGTTGAAAAATGAGTTTTAATGACTCAAACCTAAGTGTATGTAAACTTCCGACTTCAACTGTATACATACATACACATACAGTGAGGGAAGAAAGTATTTGATCCCCTGCTGATTTTGTAAGTTTGCCCACTGACAAAGACATGATCAGTCTATAATTTTAATGGTAGGTTTATTTGAACAGTGAGAGACAGAATAACAACAAAAAAATCCAGAAAAACGCATGTCAAAAATGTTATAAATCAGTTTTGCATTTTAATGAGGGAAATAAGTATTTGACCCCTCTGCAAAACATGACTTAGTACTTGGTGGCAAAACCCTTGTTGGCAATCACAGAGGTCAGACGTTTCTTGTAGTTGGCCACCAGGTTTGCACACATCTCAGGAGGGATTTTGTCCCACTCCTCTTTGCTGATCTTCTCCAAGTCATTAAGGTTTCGAGGCTGACGTTTGGCAACTCGAACCTTCAGCTCCCTCCACAGATTTTCTATGGGATTAAGGTCTGGAGACTGGCTAGGCCACTCCAGGACCTTAATGTGCTTCTTCTTGAGCCACTCCTTTGATGCCTTGGCCATGTGTTTTGGGTCATTGTCATGCTGGAATACCCATCCACGACCCATTTCCAATGCCCTGGCTGAGGGAAGGAGGTTCTCACCCAAGATTTGACGGTACATGGCCCCGTCCATCGTCCCTTTGATGCGGTGAAGTTGTCCTGTACCCTTAGCAGAAAAACACCCCCAAAGCATAATGTTTCCACCTCCATGTTTGACGGTGGGGATGGTGTTCTTGGGGTCATAGGCAGCATTCCTCCTCCTCCAAACACGGCGAGTTGAGTTGCTGCCAAAGAGCTCCATATTGGTCTCATCTGACCACAACCCTTTCACCCAGTTCTCCTCTGAATCATTCAGATGTTCATTGGCAAACTTCAGACGGGCCTGTATATGTGCTTTCTTGAGCAGGGGGACCTTGCGGGCACTGCAGGATTTCAGTCCTTCACGGCGTAGTGTGTTACCAATTGTTTTCTTGGTGACTATGGTCCCAGCTGCCTTGAGATCATTGACAAGATCCTCCTGTGTAGTTCTGGGCTGATTCCTTACCGTTTTCATGATCATTGCAACTCCACGAGGTGAGCCAGAAATGTTTCTGCTTGAGAGGGGGTCAAATACTTATTTCCCTCATTAAAATGCAAATCAATTTATAAAGAAATTTACATGCATTTCTCTGGATTTTTTTGTTGTTATTCTGTCTCTCACTGTTCAAATAAACCTACCATTAAAATTATAGACTGATCATTTCTTTGTCAGTGGGCAAACGTACAAAATCAGCAGGGGATCAAAAACTTTTTTCCTTCACTGTACATACATATAAATACATATACATACATATACATACATATCCTTTTTAAAAATATATTTCCCTTTATTACTTTCCAACCCCTCCACCCCTTCCCTAATTGGAGTAAACTAGTGAACAACAACGCTTAGGCCTCTACTTCCAGCTTATGCATACTATATACATTTTATGGACACAGTCAATTTTACAATAATTCTATTTTGTTTGTTTTTACTCCTGAACTTCCTCTACCCTCAACCTCCCTGATCATTTTCGTGATGTCCATCCGGTTTGCTTCTACAGTGGGGAAAAAAAGTATTTAGTCAGCCACCAATTGTGCAAGTTCTCCCACTTAAAAAGATGAGAGAGGCCTGTAATTTTCATCATAGGTACACGTCAACTATGACAACTATGACAGACAAAATGAGAAAACAAAATCCAGAAAATCACATTGTAGGATTTTTAATGAATTTATTTGCAAATTATGGTGGAAAATAAGTATTTGGTCAATAACAAAAGTTTCTCAATACTTTGTTATATACCCTTTGTTGGCAATGACACAGGTCAAACGTTTTCTGTAAGTCGTCACAAGGTTTTCACACACTGTTGCTGGTATTTTGGCCCATTCCTCCATGCAGATCTCCTCTAGAGCAGTGATGTTTTGGGGCTGTCGCTGGGCAACACGGACTTTCAACTCCCTCCAAAGATTTTCTATGGGGTTGAGATCTGGAGACTGGCTAGGCCACTCCAGGACCTTGAAATGCTTCTTACAAAGCCACTCCTTCGTTGACCGGGCGGTGTGTTTGGGATCATTGTCATGCTGAAAGACCCAGCCACGTTTCATCTTCAATGCCCTTGCTGATGGAAGGAGGTTTTCATTCAAAATCTCATGATACATGGCCCCATTCATTCTTTCCTTTACACGGATCAGTCGTCCTGGTCCCTTTGCAGAAAAACAGCCCCAAAGCATGATGTTTCCACCCCCATGCTTCACAGTAGGTATGGTGTTCTTTGGATGCAACTCAGCATTCTTTGTTGAGTTTTTACCAAAAAGTTCTATTTTGGTTTCATCTGACCATATGACATTCTCCCAATCCTCTTCTGGATCATCCAAATGCACTCTAGCAAACTTCAGATGGGCCTGGACATGTACTGGCTTAAGCAGGGGGACACGTCTGGCACTGCAGGATTTGAGTCCCTGGCGGCGTAGTGTGTTACTGATGGTAGGCTTTGTTACTTTGGTCCCAGCTCTCTTCAGGTCATTCACTAGGTCCCCCCGTGTGGTTCTGGGATTTTTGCTCACCGTTCTTGTGATCATTTTGACCCCACGGGGTGAGATCTTGCGTGGAGCCCCAGATCGAGGGAGATTATCAAATCAAAATCAAATCAAATCAAATTGTATTGGTCACATCCGCCGAATACAACAGGTGCAGACATTACAGTGAAATGCTTACTTACAGCCCTTAACCAACAGTGCATTTATTTTTAACAAAAAAAGTAAAAATAAAACGACGACAAAAAAAGAGCAGAAGTAAAATAAAATAACAGTAGGGAGGCTATATAAATACAGGGGGGTACCGTTGCAGAGTCAATGTGCGGGGGCACCGGCTAGTTGAGGTAGTTGAGGTAATATGTACATGTGGGTAGAGTTAAAGTGACTATGCATAAATAATTAACAGAGTAGCAGCAGCGTAAAAAGGATGGGTGGGGGGGCAGTGCAAATTGTCCGGGTAGCCATGATTAGCTGTTCAGGAGTCTTATGGCTTGGGGGTAGAAGCTGTTGAGAAGTCTTTTGGACCTAGACTTGGCACTCCGGTACCGCTTGCCGTGCGGTAGCAGAGAGAACAGTCTATGACTAGGGTGGCTGGAGTCTTTGACAATTTTGAGGGCCTTCCTCTGACACCGCCTGGTATAGAGGTCCTGGATGGCAGGAAGCTTGGCCCCAGTGATGTACTGGGCCGTACGCACTACCCTCTGTAGTGCCTTGCGGTTGGAGGCCAAGCAGTTGCCATACCAGGCGGTGATGCAACCAGTCAGGATGCTCTCGATGGTGCAGCTGTAGAATTTTTTGAGGATCTGAGGACCCATGCCAAATCTTTTCAGTCTCCTGAGGGGGAATAGGCTTTGTTGTGCCCTCTTCACGACTGTCTTGGTGTGTTTGGACCATGATAGTTCGTTGGTGATGTGGACACCAAGGAACTTGAAGCTCTTAACCTGTTCCACTACAGCCCCGTCGATGAGAATGGGGGCGTGCTCAGTCCTCTTTTTTTTCCTGTAGTCCACAATCATCTCCTTTGTCTTGGTCACGTTGAGGGAGAGGTTGTTGTCCTGGCACCACACGGCCAGGTCTCTGACCTCCTCCCTATAGGCTGTCTCATCGATGTCGGTGATCAGGCCTACCACTGTTGTGTCGTCGGCAAACTTAATAATGGTGTTGGAGTCGTTTCTGGCCATGCAGTCATGGGTGAACAGAGAGTACAGGAGGGGACTGAGCACGCACCCCTGAGGGGCCCCCGTGTTGAGGATCAGTGTGGCAGATGTGTTGTTAGCTACCCTTACCACCTGGTGGCGGCCCGTCAGGAAGTCCAGAGGTGTTTAGTCCCAGGATCCTTAGCTTAGTGATGAGCTTAGAGGGCACTATGGTGTTGAATGCTGAGCTGTAGTCAATGAATAGCATTCTCACGTAGGTGTTCCTCTTGTCCAGGTGGGAAAGGGCAGTGTGGAGTGCAATAGAGATTGCATCATCTGTGGATCTGTTGGGGCGGTATGTAAATTGGAGTGGGTCTAGGGTTTCTGGGATAATGCTGTTGATGTGAGCCATGACCAGCCTTTCAAAGCACTTCATGGCTACAGACGTCAGTGCTACGGGTCGGTAGTCATTTAGGCAGGTGGTCAGTGTTCTTGTATGTCTTCCATTTCCTAATAATTGCTCCCACAGTTGATTTCTTCAAACCAAGCTGCTTACCTATTGCAGATTCAGTCTTCCCAGCCTGGTGCAGGTCTACAATTTTGTTTCTGGTGTCCTTTGACAGCTCTTTGGTCTTGGCCATAGTGGAGTTTGGAGTGTGACTGTTTGAGGTTGTGGACAGGTGTCTTTTATACTGATAACAAGTTCAAACAGGTGCCATTAATACAGGTAACGAGTGGAGGACAGAGGAGCCTCTTAAAGAAGAAGTTACAGGTCTGTGAGAGCCAGAAATCTTGCTTGTTTGTAGGTGACCAAATACTTATTTTCCACCATAATTTGCAAATAAATTCATTAAAAATCCTACAATGTGATTTTCTGGAATTTCTTTTCTCAATTTGTCTGTCATAGTTGACGTGTACCTATGATGAAAATTACAGGCCTCTCTCATCTTTTTAAGTGGGAGAACTTGCACAATTGGTGGCTGACTAAATACTTTTTTCCCCCACTGTATATGCCATATATTTCTAACTGTGCTCTTTCACAAAAGCTCTCAACCTATAACCTATATACTTATTATGGACACAGTATGCTTTACATTAGTTATCTTGTTGTTAATAGTTGTTGTTAGTTGTTATTAGTCCCATCATTCAGCTCCATTCAACACCTCCCATCTATCACTTAACACTATCCATTTTGCAGTTCTATTTGCCATATATTTTTCAACTGTACTGTGATATTTCACAAAATTTCTTAACCTTTCTATTCTCATTCTTTCTACAGATTGTAAATAGAAAATAAATATTTTTGCTAAAAGTATTATTATATTATTGATCGATTGACTATGACTTTTCAGATCACCCAGTAGTGCTATCTGCAGGGTTAGCTCCAGGTAAATATTGCAATCCTTCAGCCATCCCTGGACCTGTGTCCAAAAACAAGCTACAAATGGACAGTACCAAAACAAATGATCTAATGATTCTGTCTCTTCGCAGCAAAATCTGCAGAGCTGGGAAGATTGTATCCCCCATATAAATAACATTATATTGGTAGCAAGAATTGTGTATAATAATTTAAATTGAAAAATTATACGTTTTGAATCCTGCGTCGTTTTGCGTATCAGTTCATAAACACTATGCCATTGAATCTCTACATCAAAAATCTCTTCCCAACCGTCAATCCTTTGGTCCTTAAATTAAACTAATACACTTTTTTATTTATCACAATTTTCTTTAACCAATGATGTTCTTTAATGCAAGGCCAACAGACAAGTTCCTTTCTTTTTCCCCATTCCACTTTCCTCTTCCATTTTTGCGGTAATGCTGCAATTATTTGGTAGTAATTTTGGGTGGAGCAGACATGTCCATATTTTTGTTAGCTGCATGTGCGACATAACTCCACCAGTCATACCCATGATATCTTTTACGAAGATTATACCTTTTTTAAACATTATTTCAAAAAATAATGTTTTTTTATCAATTTGAGTTTAACCACAATATTTGTTGCATTATTTGTTCTGTCGTTTTTGGAGGATTAAATTGAAATTGTAACCAACTTTCTATGGCTTGTTTTAGAAATAGTGATATTTGGGAGATTATTTCCTTTTCAAATAACTGAAAGTGAGAGGTTGTAATCTGAATAAAGGAAAAAGGCCATTCTTGAACATGGGGTGAGACAATTTTACTAATTTGCTAGAGAACCAGTTCGGATTTATGTATAACTTTTGCATGATTGAATCTTTTAGTGATAGGTTTCAGTTAAAAATTCTGAACAAACTTTTAGTGATTGTCTTGTCTAGCTGTCAATCACCTCCCGCCTCCTCCTCAGTCCTAGCAAAATGGCGACGGTTGATGACTGCGATGTGACCATGGATCCTGAAATGGAAATACTCAGCGACGAGGAAATGGAGAGGTTCGTTGTGGAAAATGTATAACAAATGTTACACATTAGATTTAAGAGTGTTCTCGTGCCATTGTCATGTTATTATAATATTGGTCTGGCTAGTGTTGGTTTGCTTTTGCTTTGAGTCACACGGGAAGTAGGCCTTGCTAACCGGTTAGCTAACTAATGTTAGCTATTTTTCTCTTTTTGAAAAATCCATACGAACAAAGATAAAGTGGACTTTATCTGTTGTGTTAATGTTACCTAGCCAACAAAGTTAGTCACAGTTTGTGACAAAGTTTGCATCGACATGTGTTGTTATGGCTAGCTAACGTTAGCTTACTAGAGTACTAGCTAGTTGGCTAACTAACATTAGCTAAGTAGCTAGTTATTTGGGTCTCAAAGCCTATGGTTTTTGTTCTTTAATTTTAACCAAATGTATTTAGCTAACTAGTTACTTAGTTAGCTAACGTAGATAACTGTTAGTATTACTGCCATATTGCCATTAAACCACGCACGAGCCAGAAAAGTCCCCAAAATCTTGCCCCACTCTGCCCACTGATTGTCCAGCGTGACGTTGTTCCAGAACATTATCAGGTCTTGATGACCTGAACGATTTAGCAACAGCTATAAGTTAGGCTTTGCATGAGGTAACTTACTATTGACTGACATGGTCTTGTTGGTATGCCTGAAGGGTGATCCATTTTTTAAACTATAATGTTACCGAGGTTGTCAACTAGGCCTAGCCAGATCCATATATTAATGACTCTGGGCCTAGCTAATGTATGTAGTTACCCCTAGTAATTATGTCATACCTTTCCTCTTGGCAACAGTGGGGGCCACAAGTTAAACAACCAACCAATGTGTTATGATCAGGTGATACAGGGGTAACTGCCTTGTTTCCCCAAGAACATGAAACATTACAAGGGCAAGGCATTGTCTTGGAAAATTGCATTTATTTTCAGTTTCGCTTCATTGTCTGCTTTCTTGCTCTGATTGTGATCTGAACTGAAACATTGCGAAGCTTCCAAAAAAAGCAATGGCAGTTGCCCTCTCCCTGGCTTGTCTTGCCATGTGCTTCCTGGTGATCTGCCTCTGTGTATTTCCCACTGAGCTCAGATAGCTGCTCTGTCTGTGAGCTCTACCCATAAAATACCCAAGTGGCCACTACCTCTCAGGTCCTCTATTTCCATTGGATGAGACCCCTCACTGCCTGCTGGTAAGGCTCTTTCTATGTTTAGATGATTTTGCTCAGCTCCTTCCCCTTCCTCTCCCACCCGCACACCAAGGTTAACTCGTCCAGCATACATGTTTGGAAACAGCAATAGCAGTGTTCAGGAAGCGATCTGATAGGCTATATCCTAGACCTAGATTAACCCTGGTCTACCACCAGAGTGAATTATGATTGAAAGAAGACCTTTCTTCCTAGTATTGTCTGTTGTGTTTTGCTTGTCAGCGGTTACGTATAATATGCAGTATCATGTAATAACCTACCTCCTTGCAGTCTGTGATACGGGCTGGGATGAAGTCATTGATTACTCGCCAATGCACCTCAAGGTTTTCCTCTAAGTCCCTTTTCACATTTACTTGGTCTATTTTGTTTCTCTGTGGATGATACAGTACGCCCTGTTAGTGATGGGCATTTGACCTTTTTTGCCTGTTCGAATACTCACGGGATATTTTTTTGAGTACAGTAATCCTAATTGCTACATTTGCCTCATTAGTCAGTCAAAAGAAAGAAAAAAAAGTGCCATTTATTGAAACTGTAATATCAACTGGTTATATTATATAGTGGAACTCAATCTTCAAAAAGGTAGAAACCTCAGCTGTGTGGAGCTTGTGTGTAGAAGCCTATGGCTGTGCAATGGCATAGCCTTGTTTTGTTAATTTAGAAGACAAGACGCTATTATTTCCTGAGCCCTTATCACAGTGAAGACACCTATTTTATAGTTTAAAAAAACATTATGTAATATAACAGAATAGAACAGAATAGTGCGAAGTTATTCACATCTCGCATCTGGAACCATTATTCTCAGTGATAATTTGAAACAGGGTGCAATTTGGCAAGTTGAAAAAACATTTTTCAGAGGTACAAACCAAAATCTGTCTACTTTTAGTTTATTATGCCTGTTCCTTGGAATTGTTTTAATGGATTAACAATGCTACGTTGAACACTGCATGGGGATGAATTATGGCCAGGGCATCTGTTTGGTGAGTAGGCCTAGGCTTAATGATTCTGTTAAAATATGCTCTTTGTCTTAATCAAACTAATGTTTTAGCATATTTTCAGTGTGGAACCTTGTCTATGTTTAGGGGGCTAGCCTAACCACTTCTAATTGCAAAGTAGGGTCATCACTAACGTTAGTTGCCACAAAGTCATAAACCCTGCCAGTTTCTACAATTTTGCTTCTTAAAATCAGATTTGTAGGGGGTCGATCAGCTTTAATATTGCAGATAGATTGTAGCTTCCATCAATATAATTATCTGCATCATTTCCAATCCCCCATATTTAAAAATATATATATTTTACTTTATTATTTTCCCCTAACCCTACCACCCCTCCCCTAATTGGAGTAAACTAATGGAAAACAACACTTATGCTTCAACTTCCAGCTTACACATACTATATACATTTTACGGACACATTGTATTTTACAATAGTTATCTTTTGTTTTTAATCACATCCTTCAGCTACCCTCAACCGCTCCCATCTATCTCTGAAGACCATCCAGTTTGATTTCTATTTGCCATATATTTCTAACTGTGCTGTTTCAAATAAGTTCTGAACCTATATACATTTTACGAACATATTATATTTTACATTAGTTATCTTGTTTTTTAGCCCCACCCTTCAGCTCTAATCAACCCCTCCCATCTATCTCTTAACACCATCTATTTTTTATTTATATTTGCCATATATTTTTCAGCTGTGATGTTTCACAGAAGTTCTGAACCTTTCTATTCTCATAGTTTCTACAGATTGTAAATTAAAGATAAAACATTTATTATATTATTGATCGAATGACTATGACTTTTCAAATTACCCAGCAGTGCTATTTTCAGAGTTAGCGCCAGGTAAATGTTGCAATTCTTCAGCCATTCCTGGACATGCGACCAAAAACAAGCTACATGTGGACAGTACCAAAACAAATTATCTAATGATTGTCTCTTCGAAGCGAAATCTGCAGAGCTGGGATGGTTGTAACCCCCATATATATTACATTATATTGGTTGCAATACTTCTTTTAATAATCTTAATTGAAAAATTCTAAGTTTTGAATCCGACGTCGTTTTGTGTATCAGTTCATACACCATGTGCCATGGAATCGGTAGATCGCAAATCTCTTCACAACTATTTTGCTATCTATGTCAAAGCTGTACATTTTTGGGTCCTTAAGTGAAACTGGTATACTTTTTTATTTATCGCAATTTTCTTTAACCAATTTAGGTGTTTAATGCAGGGCCGAAAGACAAGTTCCTTACTTTTTCCCCCTTCCACTTGCCTCTTCCATTTTGCGGTAATGCTGCAATTAGTTGGTTGTAATTTTGGGTAGAGCAGACATTTCCATATATTTTTGCCAGCTGCATGTGTGACATAAATAGGACTGGTGGAGTTATGATGTAATTGACAAAAACTTGGCATTTTTTATTTTATAACTCAATATATTAGAGTTTAACCATAATATTTGTTCTGTCTTTTCTGGTGGATTAAACTGAAATTGCAACAAACTTTCTATGGCTTGTTTTAAAAATAGCAATATTTTGGAGATGGTTTCATTTTCAAATAACCGAAAGTGAGAATAAAGGGGAAAAGGCCACACTGTTAACGGTATGCCTAACTGTTAAGACCAAATAGCTCATTTTTATTTTTATGATATAGCCAATTTTGACTTTGTGGCTGTGACAAAGTAGCCTAAGCGGGAAATGATGCAATTATTCCAAAACACGTGTGTAGAGGGAGCGGTCGGAACGCAATTGAGTGAGCGAGACACGGAGGGGAAAGGGAATTTAGGGAGCAGAACTGTGTGATGCTTGGCTTGGTAATCATTTTTGTTGTACAAATGGAACACTAGAGTCAAAGCAAATTAACGTTGTCTTCAAGACGAAATTGACCAAATAGTTCTACAGTATTTGAAAAAAAAATTGATCTCTGGTTAAAGAACAAGTTTTGATGTCAGTTCGAGTACTCTATTAGTCATGCCCATCCCTACACCCTGTCATTACGCAATTTCACTCTGAACTCTCTCTTGGGTAATGCCTCATTCTCAAGCTCTTTGTCTTTTATTTCTCTGTGTGTCATCCAGGGAAGCGGAGAGCTTCAAGGAGCAAGGTAATGCCTACTACATCAAGAAGGATTACTCTGAAGCATTCAACTACTACACCAAGGCCATAGGTAAGGATTCCATCAGTGATATCAACTGCAAAGGATATCTTCTTTATAGAGAGGGGGAACATGTTTGTTTTCTGTGGGTGAGAGGATAATCTATTCTTGTTAACGACGGTGAGTGATTTTTCACTGTTCTCGACAGACATGTGTCCTAAGAATGCCAGTTACTATGGAAACCGGGCGGCCACGCTGATGATGCTGAGCCGGCACAGAGAGGCGCTGGAGGACTCCCAGCAGGCAGTGCGGCTCGACGACACTTTCATGAAGGTAGGGTCAACCACCAGGCGTAGCACCACCTTGAGTAGCAAGCCTTGAATACCCAGCTAGGTCCTAGGCAGACAAGTTAGTCAGACCTTCCGTTTTGTCTCATCTCATAATACGAGAATATGTTTGGCAGTTGGATGAGTACAACAGTAAGGTAATGGAAAGATCTGAGTCATGGTTTTTGGGTGGGTCTCCTCCCTCTCCCTGCCTGTATCAGTGTTCCAGCCTGTTAACTGTGAGTCAACTTTCCCAAAGGGTCATCTACGGGAGGGGAAGTGCCACTTGTCCCTGGGGAACGCCATGGCAGCCAGCCGCTGTTTCCACAGGGTTCTAGAACTGGAGCCTGACAACAGCCAGGCACAGCAGGAGGTGGGTCAGACAGACACAGTCTCAGTCTGGCAGACTAGGTCCTAACAACAATGCATTGTAAAGAGCTAATTGCTTTACAGTAATTTAAATCCTTTGTTTACTGTGACAGATATTCCATGAGTTTTGCTTAGATTGAGGAAAACATCAGGCAGTGGCTTCCTTATATAAAAGCATAAGTTTGACTTATGTTTGGATCTATTTCCAGGTAAAGAGTGCCGATTCCGTCCTGGAGTATGAAAAGATGGCTGAAATAGGATTTGAAAAGCGTGACTTCAGGATGGTAGGCTCTTGGCTGCATTTTGTCTTTTATCAAACAAATTGTTATCCTTATTTGGGGGAATGGGCAGATTGGTGCTAGATTTGATATGACTGTGTTTCTTTCTCTGGACTGTGCAGGTTGTGTTCTGCATGGATCGTGCCTTGGAGTCAGCCTCAGCCTGCCATCGGTTCAAGGTGCTGAAAGCAGAGTGTCTGGCCATGCTCGGGCGCTACCCAGAGGCCCAGTCGGTAGCCAGGTATACAAGACATTTGGAACCTGGAAAACCATTCAATAAATGCAATTTCCCTAGCTGATGCACACCATTGGAAATGCATGTTGTCATATGAGACTTGTTTCTTTGTCTTCCTCTCTCAGTGATATCCTACGGATGGACTCTACTAATGGCGATGCCCTGTACGTCCGTGGTCTCTGTCTGTACTATGAGGACTGCATTGACAAGGCCGTCCAGTTCTTTGTCCAGGCCCTGCGCATGGCCCCTGACCATGAGAAGGCTCGCCTGGCCTGCAGAGTGAGTCCTCCATCCACCTTCCACCAGGACTCTAGCCCTGCAATTAGACTCAACTAACCTGCCCAATAATGATGCTAATGTGGACTAATTGCCTCCATCCTTTCCTTTGTAAGAGGAAGCCACATAACACTAACCAATTCTGTCTCCACTACTGGCTTGCTGACACATTAAGTTTGCGGCGGTTACTAAGTGCTGTCTCTTTTCCACCCAGAATGCCAAAGCACTCAAAGCCAAGAAGGAGGATGGGAACAAGGCCTTCAAGGATGGGAACTATGATGCGGCCTACGAGCTGTACTCTGAGGCCCTGACCATAGACCCCAACAACATCAAAACCAATGCTAAGCTCTTCTGTAACAGGGGCACCGTGGGATCTAAGGTGAGGCTCAAACACACAGCACCAGGAGGAGAACCCCTCTTATCTGCCATACCATGTTATCTTGTTTTATGCAGCCGTGGTGTTTCTGCCATCTTGGTCCCCAGTTCGATTCGGCCAAATATTATTATCTTAGATCGTCTTCACTGAAAGGCTCTCCGTACGCTTGCAAATTAGGTATTGCTGTGTTTGATTATACTGTGGTTGTTTTGCCTTTTCAGCCAGGCAGCTGATATTTGATACCTGTGGGGCCCAATAAAATCTGTGCATTTTTTCTTGCCTGATTCCGTTGAGTGTTTTCCCAAATTCCGTTTTTCCAGGGTTCAGTTTTCGCTCTCCAAATCACACTTTTTTTTATATAGTATATGTAAAATTATTATTCTTTTCAGGAGACCACTTTTGAGGTCTGGGAAAAATCTAAGAAATTTAGGGACCTTTTTTGGTTAGGATATTTCTGTAGCGCTCATGTGATTGCAGAGTTTGCTAATCAAATGGCTACTGGATTGCTGCAAATAATCCATGATATCATTCTGCCAGGTAGGCTGGCATAAGCTACTTTGTAGTAAATGTTGAATTGAAGGTTTTTGGGAAAGCCTTTCCATCTACCAGAAGATGGTTGTCATTACATTAGCATCATCGCTAACGGCTACACAAAGTGGTAGACAAACACGCACATACAGACGGGCATTCCTGTGCCGTTGCCGATTCAGAAAGTTCAAATAAAATCAGAATCACTGATGCATGTTTTATAATAATCTTGGACAAATGTAATGCATTTTCTAATAAGTTCAATACATTTTTGAATGTTGTTGAATTCTGTTTTAATGTCTGGATTCTGTGATTCCATCCGCAACACAGATTTTATAGGGCCTTATACCTGTATAACTCTGCTCAAAATATCTCCTGGTAGCATGTAGCTCGTGAGATTGTAAATCCTCCAGGAAGTCACTCATATGGACCAATGTAGCACTACTGTATTGGCTGTGAAGGTGGCCTTCTGCATGGGCACTTGCATTCTCTCTCTCACACTTGCGCACACACTCTCCAATGCACAGATGCCTGCCACACACTCACACACCTCTCTTACTGTGTGTATTTTTAGCAGTGCTCTGCACTTTGCTTCATTTTCTCTATCTAGCCACTAGAACTAGGCCAGCATCTCTCCTCTTTTTTTCTGTCGCACGCTTCCTTGCACATTCCCCAGTCCCCTTACTCTTTTCTCTTTTATTTCCATTTTCCTTT
The DNA here is from genome assembly GCF_964263955.1 of Coregonus lavaretus. Lineage (NCBI taxonomy): Eukaryota > Metazoa > Chordata > Actinopteri > Salmoniformes > Salmonidae > Coregonus > Coregonus lavaretus. Next base: position 11,994,755 of record NC_140015.1, on the reverse strand, counting down.
CAAAGCTGAAAAAAATAGACCAGGCCATTGAAGACTGCACAAAGGCAATTAAGCTGGATGAGACCTACATCAAGGCCTATTTACGGAGAGCGCAGTGGTACGTCAATCAACCATAGTTTCCTAACAATGTGTCCATAGTGGTCATTTGAGCATGCAAGAATGTATAAGATAAATAGTTCATTATATGGATATTCATTTGATTGCATATGCTTATGATCCCTAAAACTTGTTTCTATATCTCTGTGTGTTCAGTTACTTGGACAAGGAGGAGTACGATGAGGCTGTGAGGGATTATGAGAAGGTCTACCAGACGGAGAAAACAAAAGGTATGTCTGTGTGACTCAACCACCCCTCTCTCCATCCCAGCCACCACGCTACCACTCTGTCTAGGTCCTGTTGCTTCACTCTCCTGTTTCCCCCCACACCCTGTTATGACACAATGTCTGAGGTGTCTGGCTCTGAGGGCTGGAATTAGAGTATAGCTCCTCCTGCTGTTACGGTGCCCAAACTGCTCTTGGTTATTAATACTATCTGTGTCGTCTCACTCTGAACTCCTTTCCTTAGAACACAAGCACCTCTTGAAGAATGCACAGTTGGAGCTGAAGAAGAGCAAGCGGAAAGATTACTACAAGGTGCTGGGAGTGGACAAGAACGCCACAGAGGACGAGATCAAGAAGGCTTACCGCAAACGGGCCCTCATGCACCATCCAGGTAGCTAAGAGAGCCCATCTCTCAGTTCAACTATCCAGTCTATTTTACTGTTATAAAAAAAGCAATGTGTCAGGAGACGTATTTCAATGCAAAGGGTAAACAAAACATTTAACTCTGTGCTCCTGTACTTTTCTTCTCTAATTTCCCCTGACTGACGGCCCTGATTTCTCTGTCTCTCTCTCTCTCTCTCTCTCTCTCTCTCAGACCGTCACAGCTCAGCCAGTGCTGAGGTTCAGAAGGAAGAGGAGAAGAAGTTTAAGGAGGTGGGCGAGGCGTTCACCGTGCTGTCTGACCCTAAGAAGAAATCCCGCTATGACAGTGGTCATGATCTGGAGGACGACACAGGCAACATGGGAGGTGAGGACTGGAGATCAGCAGGGGAACCCCTTTCAAGGGAGGGCGTGGGGAGGATGGGAAGGGGAGGGGCTGCTTTAGGGACATTTCCAAGATTTTTTAAAATCCTAGGCTGCTTTAAAGTTGAAATACGTTATTTGATGAAACTACCACGTCCGTTTGCGAAATTACCACAAAGAAGTTACATCAAACACATCAGTTCACGCACGATAGAAGAGCAGAATATCTACTGCGATGTATTATTATTTTACCACGATGCTGGCTGCTCCTCTGCTCTGTTTCATCAACAAAACAACAACAAAGACGCTGGGGTGGGGAAAAAAAGTATTTAGTCAGCCACCAATTGTGCAAGTTCTCCCACTTAAAAATATGTTTGTCTGTCATAGTTGACGTGTACCTATGATGAAAATTACAGGCCTCTCTCATCTTTTTAAGTGGGAGAACTTGCACAATTGGTGGCTGACTAAATACTTTCTTTCAAATCAAATCAAATCAAATCAAATCAAATTTTATTGGTCACATGCGCCGAATACAACAGGTGCAGACATTACAGTGAAATGCTTACTTACAGCCCTTAACCAACAGTGCATTTATTTTAAACAAAAAAAGTAAGAATAAAACAACAACAAAAAAAGTGTTGAGAAAAAAAGAGCAGAAGTAAAATAAAGTGACAGTAGGGAGGCTATATATACAGTAAAATAAAGTGACAGTAGGGAGGCTATATATACAGGGGGGTACCGTTGCAGAGTCAATGTGCGGGGGCACCGGCTAGTTGAGGTAGTTGAGGTAATATGTACATGTGGGTAGAGTTAAAGTGACTACGCATAAATACTTAACAGAGTAGCAGCAGCGTAGAAAGGATGGGGTGGGGGGGCAGTGCAAATAGTCCGGGTAGCCATGATTAGCTGTTCAGGAGTCTTATGGCTTGGGGGTAGAAGCTGTTGAGAAGTCTTTTGGACCTAGACTTGGCACTCCGGTACCGCTTGCCGTGCGGTAGCAGAGAGAACAGTCTATGACTAGGGTGGCTGGAGTCTTTGACAATTTTGAGGGCCTTCCTCTGACACCGCCTGGTATAGAGGTCCTGGATGGCAGGGAGCTTTGCCCCAGTGATGTACTGGGCCGTACGCACTACCCTCTGTAGTGCCTTGCGGTCAGAGGCCAAGCAGTTGCCATACCAGGCGGTGATGCAACCAGTCAGGATGCTCTCGATGGTGCAGCTGTAGAATTTTTTGAGGATCTGAGGACCCATGCCAAATCTTTTTAGTCTCCTGAGGGGGAATAGGCTTTGTCGTGCCCTCTTCACGACTGTCTTGGTGTGTTTGGACCATGATAGTTCGTTGGTGATGTGGACACCAAGGAACTTGAAGCTCTCAACCTGTTCCACTACAGCCCCGTCGATGAGAATGGGGGCGTGCTCAGTCCTCTTTTTTTTCCTGTAGTCCACAATCATCTCCTTTGTCTTGGTCACGTTGAGGGAGAGGTTGTTGTCCTGGCACCACACGGCCAGATCTCTGACCTCCTCCCTATAGGCTGTCTCGTCGTTGTCGGTGATCAGGCCTACCACTGTTGTGTCGTCGGCAAACTTAATGATGGTGTTGGAGTCGTGCCTGGCCATGCAGTCATGGGTGAACAGAGAGTACAGGAGGGGACTGAGCACGCACCCCTGATGGGCCCCCGTGTTGAGGATCAGTGTGGCAGATGTGTTGTTACCTACCCTTACCACCTGGGGGCGGCCCGTCAGGAAGTCCAGGATCCAGTTGCAGAGGGAGGTGTTTAGTCCCAGGATCCTTAGCTTAGTGATGAGCTTAGAGGGCACTATGGTGTTGAATGCTGAGCTGTAGTCAATGAATAGCATTCTCACGTAGGTGTTCCTCTTGTCCAGGTGGGAAAGGGCAGTGTGGAGTGCGATAGAGATTGCATCATCTGTGGATCTGTTGGGGCGGTATGCAAATTGGAGTGGGTCTAGGGTTTCTGGGATTATGCTGTTGATGTGAGCCATGACCAGTCTTTCAAAGCACTTCATGGCTACAGACGTCAGTGCTACGGGTCGGTAGTCATTTAGGCAGGTTATCTTAGAGTTCTTGGGCACGGGGACTATGGTGGTCTGCTTGAAACATGTTGGTATTACAGACTCAGTCAGGGACATGTTGAAAATGTCAGTGAAGACACTTGCCAGTTGGTCAGCACATGCTCGGAGTACACGTCCTGGTAATCCGTCTGGCCCTGCGGCCTTGTGAATGTTGACCTGCTTAAAAGTCTTCCCCACTGTATTTCAGCTTTAACAGGTGCTAAATTACTCTCACTATTACTTGACTTGATTAAAACACCAACTGGGTTCAGACATTTGTATTTCAGAGCTGTAAACGTGTGTTTACCACATTCATTTTACATGGTTAGTTTTGTGAGATTGTACTGGCTGCTTCCCTCAGTTGTGATGTTGATCCTCATGTGTTTCTGTTCCCAGCAGATTTTGATGCCAACAACATTTTCAAGGCATTCTTTGGTGGCGGAGGCGGCCAGGGCTATAGTTTCGAAGCTAATCAATGTATGTATACAAACAGCTGTAGGAAACAACAGTACTTTTCAACTTTTTTAATGATTTAACAAATAATAAATTCAGCATATTTCAGATTCTGTTTAACAATTTAAACTTTTTTTGTTTTTTGTTGCAGCATCCGGACCAGGAAATTTTTTCTTTCAGTTTGGTTAATTGGAGGATAAAAGTACTTATACAGTAGCTCAATCATGGACTCTATTCAAATTGATTCACCCCCCCAACTCCACCCTCATTTTAATTTGTCTGGCTGTTTCTCAGTTGGCCTCTGTCATTACCTGAACGAATAATGCTATCAAATCACATCATGCTACAAACGAATGACGCAAGGATCCATAGAAGACTACCGTATTGGTCCGAATATAAGACGACCCTGATTATAAGACGACCCCCCGTTTTTCAACACAAACATTTAGAAAAACAGATTTGCAGACTAGATTTGCCGAACAAAGAACTTCATTTTATTTTAAAATAACAATATTAAAAACACAGTGAATTAAACACAAAGGCAAACTATGTACAGTATGATTCAAAATTAATATCAAGCAATAATAAAGCAACATTTTTAAATAACAGAGAAAATACAGGCCACACATTTAACTAAACTTAACAAAAATTCGCCAAACTTCTCCTCCGATGTCTCTCTATCCCTCACACACGTCCTCTGCCCCGCTGTGTTCGCTCTCGCTGTCATCGCTCCCCAGCTGCTCCGCTTCCACCGGCTCCTCCCAAAGCACGTCGTCCTCGCTGCCGTCCAATGCATTTGAGATGCAACATTTTTTAAAGCCATCGATGATGCTCTGTGAGGGAATAGCATCCCATGCATGCAGGATCCATTCACACAGTAGACGGACTGACGGCTTCTGTATTTTCCCGGTCGGTGTGAGTGCGTGGTTGCCAGACAGGAGCCACTCTGTGTATTTTTTTCGCAGGTTATCCTTGAAAGGCTTGTTCACAACTACGTCCAACACCTGTAGCTGGCTTGTCATTCCCCCTGGTATGATCACAAGATCCCCGTTCATTGCTCGCACCTGACTTTTCACGGGCTCAGTCAGATGTCCGCGGAACGCATCCAGAACGAGCATGTTCCTCCTCTTCCTCAGTCCCCCGTAGCGTGCGCCCCACACAACCTTTAGCCAGTCCACTACAAGCCCCGACTCCATCCAGCCCTTCTCCTGGGCGCGCACAATAATGCCAGCTGGCATTGGGTCCTTTGGCACAGTCTTACGCTTAAGAATGACATACGGGGGGAGTTTGCTGCCACCAGCGAGACATGTCAACATGACAGTGACGCGGCTCTTCTCGTTGCCCGTTGATTTCACCAACACAGACTTTTCTCCCTTTCTATTGACAGTCACCGATGTTGGCATGTCGAAATAAACGGGTGTCTGATCAGCATTGCCGATCTGATCCAGCGGGTAGGAGTGCTTCTTCCTCAGGTTGATAACAAAGCGCTGAAACGAAAGCAGCTTCTCTCCGAAGTCTGACGGCAGGCGTTGGGCCAAACTCGTTCTCCGTCTAAGTGACAGTCCATTACGCCGCATCATCCTACGACACCAGCCGAGGCTGGCTTTAAATCCAGTGATGTTGAGCTCTCTGGCGATTTCCAGGGCCTTAACCTGGATGACAGCTCTGGTAATGGGCATTCCCTCACTTCTTTTTTCCCTGACATATTCAAAAACCCTCCGGTCAACCTCAATGAAACGACCACTTTGAGGACCACGGAAGGATTTTCGCTGACTGTTAGCATCTTTTAGACGTTGTTTTTCTGCTCGCCATCTTCTTACATTACACTCAGTGACCCCGAATGTCTTGGCAGCTTGGCAGTTGTTAGATGACTCTGCCTTATTGACAACCATTATTTTGAAATTGGCATCATAGCTCCTCCGCTGTTGTTTATTGACCTGGCCCACTTTTGAGCCACTTGTCTCTAAATGGTCAGCCTGTCTTTCCATCTTTAAACACCGGTAACGGGCTGGTTGTTAAGGACGCCTCTTCCCTCCGTCCGGAACGAATTTTTGGCGCCATCTGTGCCCGCGAATGTGTATTGACATTTAAAGGGAGCGCCGAAGAAGAGAAACTGCGCTCTGAATACTAGACCCCGAATATAAGACGACCCGACTTTTTTGGACCTATTTCGAGGGGAAAAAAGGCCGTCTTATATTCGGACCAATACGGTAATACTATTTTGATATTTGATTTAATTTTGTCAAACAATAAAAACATTGAAATTCGATTTGTATAAAAAGAATGTTGGCCCATAAAAGTATGAATCATAATGGAACTTTGAAATGGGACTGTGCAGATATCTGGCCTTCTGAAGGCTCAGACCAAGATGTGACTTCAAGATGGGGAAATCTGAGAAAAACCTGGGGACCTACAAACTTCTCCTTTATCCGCCTACACTTGACAACTGTCCAAGCAGTATTCAAAGCATGCATATCTTGCCCAGTATTTAATGGTGCAAAATACCATGGGCAACTGAACAACTTGCATGTTGTGGGCAGCCTACTTCTATACCCAACAACCAAAAGATGACTTAGCAGCTGTGGATGATTGCTTAATGAAAGTGGTCTCCATTTCATCATGTTATATGAACAGTTAAGCTCTCATTTTATTTTCCATAACAGCCTGGGGTAAATAGAGTTAAATCCATAAACTACTGCTTAAGTACAGACTGAAGATGGCTGTGCTGGTGTACTATGCCAGGCCGGTTGCCATCGTGTGGTCAGCTTCCTCACCACAGGTTTTATGTTCGATGTTGCCATTCACCGGTTGCTGATTTGTACATTTTACTGGAATGTAAAGTGTTCATTTGTGTTGATAGTTTGACTGTTTTCTTTTTATGTATATTTATTGTAAATTGGCGGTCTCATCGAGCCACTACCAGGAGATGAGGATGCTCCTCTATTATGGAAAATACAGAAAAAGGGCACCAAGGAACAACATCCTTTTGGCACAAACTCAGGAAATGAATTTGGTTGTGCTTGCCGTATATCAGATACTGTGTAGACATCTATATATTTTACTGGTTGTGTACCCTAGTATGCTGAACGCAAGCCACCGCTCAGTCAACCAGTACAGTAAGTACCATCTCACTCACTGCACACAAATGATGTATACAGTCTATGATTGGGGTTATCTAGAATGTGTCTAGGCAAATTGTCAAATGAGTTAACATCTTATTTTGCCCATGCTGTTTAAAAGTATACCCCAGTATAATGTATAGGTTGTCTATGGGCTATGACCCTAACACTATTAAACTATTCAGTTCTACTGCCCTGTGTAAATTATGCAGCTAATATAAAAATAAAAATAAAGAGCCTATCATACAATTGCTATGACATTATGGATGGTAGAGGTTTTGATCTTTTTTATTTAAGATCTCTTGGTGCACTTTTAAGAGGAAGGTATCCCCATTCTGGACTTGCTCTCATGAAGCCCTCAACAGTCTTGACTATGGAGTCTTTATCCAACAGCCATGTAAATAAAGTAGGCCTCTCCTTGTTTCCCCCTTCAATTGTCCCTTTTGTCAATGTTTGTATTGCATTTTTATTTTATTTCCTTTGGCCTTATTCTTTTCCAGGTGTACCCCAAGCTCAAAGAAAGTGCTAAAAACTAAATATTTTGGGTTGCAAGACACTTCTTTTTTGTGGTGGTTTGGAGAGATGGCAGGTGGTGATTTGCATATGGGTAAAAAAAAAAACCCTATTCATATATTTAACTGTTTGGCGGTAATAAGATTAAAGTAATCAACATTCAATCAACCTTTTCATCTGTTTCTAGTCCAGACAGGGCCGCTCTCTAAATTACCTGACGGTTTTCACTAGATAGCACAGCCACAAAGTCAGAATTGGCTATATCGTAAGAATTCATGAAAACAAACATTTGCATTTTGGTCTTCAAAGTTAGGCATAAGATTAACAGTGTGTCTAAGGTTATGTTTAAAATCACATTTTAAGAAGATAAATTGTGGAAATGGGCGGGGTTGATGTCTTTGTGGCTGTAGTAACTAGTGATGACATAGAATGACATAGAACACCCCCTTTAGAGACTTGTTAGGCTGGTTGCTAGGATACCACTGATGGGACTTTGTTGAAACTAGACGAAGGCCCTTGCTAGCATAGCATTGGATGTTTTTTTATTTCAAAAATGTCTGACAATGAAGGAGACCAAGGACCCAAAAGTACATTTTCTACTTACATGGCCGAGGGGGACCAGTTGTACCACAAAGGAGAGTATGTCAAAGCCATTGAAAGCTACTCTACGGTACGGCTTTACTCTGTGTGTTGGTAACTAGCAGCATTTTCGGCAGTTAAATTAGCTAACATTAGTGGGAGAGAGGATTGGCAGGGAGGGAAAGAAGAGGAGGGTGGCAGCAGGAAGAGTTACAGGGAGGACTAATGTGTTGCTTCGTTCGTAACCAAGTGTTAAATGGGAATTTACCACATACGACTGTAAGAAATTCACTTGAACAGCCCTCCAACTGGTAGCTAACTTAATTATACTAGTGGGGAAACTCGTCTATCACATCCTGAGCTCTGGCTCCCACGTCACTTACTATGAAAATGACCTCGATATCAGCATTTTCGGCAGTTGAATGCAACAACAAATAATTATTTATACAAATGTTTTTAAAACCCTATAATGTGTTTACAAGCATGATAGCTGTATTTTTAGTTTATGGTTTACGCAGGTTGTTGAGTGGTTGCTTAACGGAGGGTGGGTGGGCATATAACGCGAACGTCTACCTAGGAACCCAAAGGTTGCATGTTCAAACCTCATCACTGAATACTGTCCGAATGCACTGTATATGATCAAATACTCATCACTGAATACTTTCCGAATGCACTGTATATCATCAAATACTTTAGCTACCATTTGTGTTTTTTGTATTTGAAATTCACAGGAGAATGTCGCAAGCAGTTCACATTTGCTTGCATGATGCTTAGGGTCATTATAACGCGAACGTCTACCTAGGAACCCAACGGTTGCTTGTTCAAACCTCATCACTGAATACTTTCCAAATGCACTGTATATCATCAAATACTTTAGCTACCATTTGTGTTTTTTGTATTTGAAATTCACAGGAGAATGTCACAAGCAGTTCACATTTGCTTGCATGATGAGGATACAGTGGCATGCGAAAGTATTCACCCCCCTTGGCATTTTTCCTATTTTGTTGCCTTACAACCTGGAATTAAAATAGATTTTTTGGGAGGTTTGTATCATTTGATTTACACAACATGCCTACCACTTTGAAGATACAACATATTTATTGTGAAACAAACAATAAATATGACAGAAAAACAGAACTTGAGCGTGCATAACTATTCACCACCCCCCCCCCCCCCCCCAAAGTCAATACTTTGTAGAGCCACCTTTTGCAGCAATTACAGCTGCAAGTCTCTTGGGGTATGTCTCTATAAGCTTGGCACATCTAGCCACTGGGATTTTTTCCCATTCTTTAAGGCAAAACTGCTCCAGCTCCTTCAAGTTGGATGGGTTCCACTGGTGTACAGCAATCTTTAAGTCATACCACAGATTCTCAATTGGATTGAGGTCTGGGCTTTGACTAGGCCATTCCAAGACATTTAAATGTTTCCCCTTAAACCACTCAAGTGTTGCTTTAGCAGTATGCTTAGGGTCATTGTCCTGCGGGAAGGTGAACCTCCGTCCCAGTCTCAAATCCCTGGAAGACTGAAATAAGAATTTCCCTGTATTTAGCGCCATCCATCATTCCTTAAATTCTGACCAGTTTCCCAGTCCCTGCCAATGAAAAACATCCCCACAGCATGATGCTGCCACCACCATGCTTCACTGTGGGGATGGTGTTCTCGGGGTGATGAGAGGTGTTAGGTTTGCGCCAGACATAGCGTTTTCCTTGATGGCCAAAAAGCTCAATTTTAGTCTCATCTGACCAGAGTAACTTCTTCCATATGTTTGGGGAGTCTCCCACATGCCTTTTGGCGAACACCAAACGTGTTTGCTTCTTTTTTTCTTTAAGCAATGTCTTTTCTGGCCACTCTTCCGTAAAGCCCAGCTCTGTGGAGTGTATGACTTAAAGTGGTCCTATGGACAGATATGCCAATCTCCGCTGTGGAGCTTTGCAGCTCCTTCGGGGTTATCTTTGGTCTCTTTGTTGCCTCTCTGATTAATGCCCTCCTTGCCTGGTCTGTGAGTTTTGGTGGGCGGCCCTCTCTTGGCAGGTTTGTTGTGGTGCCATATTCTTTCAATTTTTTTATAATGGATTTAATGGTGCTCCGTGGGATGTTCAACGTTTTTGATATTTTTTTAATTACCCAACCCTGATCTGTACTTCTCCACAACTTTGTCCCTGACCTGTTTGGAGCGCTCCTTGGTCTTCATGGTGCCGCTTGCTTGGTGGTGCCCCTTGCTTAGTGGTGTTGCAGACTCTGGGGCCTTTCAGAACAGGTGTATATATACTGAGATCATGTGACAGATCATGTGACATATAGATTGCACACAGGTGGACTTTATTTAACTAATTATGTGACTTCTGAAGGTAATTGGTTGCACCAGATCTTATTTAGGGACGTCATAGCAAAGGGGGTGAATAAATATGCAGGCACCACTTTTCCATTATTTATTTTTTAGAATTTTTTGAAACAAGTGATTTTTTTCATTTCACTTCACCAATTTGGACTATTTTGTGTATGTCCATTACATGAAATCCAAATAAAAATCAATTTAAATTACAGGTTGTAATGCAACAAAATAGGAAAAAACGCCAAGGGGGATGAATACTTTTGCAAGGCACTGTATCTTGTTTATGCTAAGCAAATGTGAACTGATGGGCCATCAGTGCGGAATAGGCTAGACTAGAATGGTATATAACAGAATAGCATTAATTAGAATAGAATAGAGAAGGATTCGCTGGTGTGTTCATAATTAGTCTTTCATTTAAAAATTAACACTGGAAATCTTAAATACTCTGGCTTTAATTTAAAAAATAGGATCTTCCCTGGAATCTGTTGAGAAGTAAGGAGGCACATTAACTTGTGGTAAGATGTTTGTAGAAAAAAGGACTTTGAATACCACTTGTGCAGTAGGCACTCAAATGTCTTCTAATAAATATTTATTATTCATTAGTGAGAAGAAATGTATTGACTGACATCTCGTGAACTGTTGAGGAACTGCAGTATAGCCGATAGACTGATATTTCGACTGAATAAGGTTGAACCGCATGCTGTTTCATTTGTGTTAAAAAACAGTTAATGATTCAAGACTATGTGTGTGCTGTGTGCGTTCTGGACAGGTCTCCGCGCTTCTCGAACGCTCTGGAAAGACGATCACTTTCATTTGCTGCGCTTCCAACGCATGCGCCTCGCAGCGTACGTCATCGCAAAGGAATGCTGCGCGCTCGGTTCTAGAAATGTCTAGAAATCATGAGGGGTATTTTTTAGGCAATGGGGATAGTATATATTCTGGTGAAGTTCATTCCGTTTCAAACATCGACTCAACGAGAATACTAAAGGGAAAAGAAAGCAAGGAAAGAGAAGAGCCACTTTCAACAGACCTCTACATTTATAAACTGTAAGTAACTCCAGTACCCTATTTTCATAATGCGGTGACAGTTATAAACTTAATAGAAATAGGGTTAGGGTTAGGGGTAGCTATGTTAGCTATAACACTATGCCAGAATATTTGGTTTACTAATAAATAAATAATATAAAGATATATTATAATAGTCATCCATTTATTATGTTATTTCATTGGACAGACTAGGCCTATATTCACCATGTTTTCTAGCATATTATTATTTTATTATAATTTAGTTATTTATTCGTTTGAAGAAAATCTGCTCTAATTCTGTGAAGATAACACAATATTATTCAGGAGGGTTCATAGAAAAAATGTAGGCCTGTTGTAAAAATAGTTTATCTGTAATAGATTAGCAGAAATGATTGTGTCTGCCATTGTTTTTGTTAAACCCCAATGAAGATCTGCCTGGCCAGTATTAGTGTATAACACTAATATATAACACAAACAATGACAACAGTGTTGTTATCAGACCTGGGTTCAAATGCTTATTATTGAATTTCAATGATTTTCAAAAACCGGTACATTTTGAAATATAAGTAGTTGAAAATTGTAATGTATTTGGAAATACATTGGAAAGTATTGGCATGTATTTGAAAATACTCAAATACACAGACAAGTGTATTTTCAAATAATAATATTTAAATACTCCATGCATTTGAACCCAGGATTGTTTGGTCCTAGGGGTATTTGAAATGTATTTGGAAACAAGTATTTGAAAATAGTTTCAAATAGTATTTATATAAAATTATTAGAAAATACTTTCAAATACTTTAAATTTAAGTGGCCACATTATTTGAAAATACTCAAATACACAGAAAATAAGCATTACAAATACTTAAATACGCATGTATTTGAACCCAGGTCTGGTTGTTATTCAAGTATATTTAGGCTAACATCACTGTTGGTGGAGATTGACATTAATTGCACCTAGGTTTTCGTAGAATAATATCAATTTCTAAAATATTATTTCATTATTTTGTAGGCAACTAACTCCACACCATCAAGATGTCATCAGCTAAAGGCCTGTCTATCGGCATTGACCTGGGCACCACCTACTCCTGTGTGGGGGTGTTCCAGCATGGCAAAGTGGAGATCATCGCTAACGACCAGGGCAACAGGACCACGCCCAGCTATGTGGCCTTCACAGACACTGAGAGACTCATCGGAGACGCAGCAAAGAACCAGGTGGCCATGAACCCCAACAACACTGTTTTCGACGCCAAACGCCTGATTGGCCGAAAGTTCAACGATCAGGTCGTGCAAGCCGACATGAAGCACTGGCCCTTCAAGGTGGTCAGCGATGGAGGAAAGCCTAAAATTCAGGTAGATTACAAAGGTGAGAACAAATCCTTCAACCCAGAGGAGATCTCCTCCATGGTCCTGGTGAAGATGAGGGAGATCGCTGAGGCTTACCTGGGCCAGAAGGTGTCCAATGCAGTCATCACAGTCCCTGCCTACTTCAATGACTCACAGAGACAGGCCACTAAGGACGCTGGAGTGATCGCTGGGCTGAATGTTCTGAGGATCATCAACGAGCCCACGGCGGCAGCCATCGCCTATGGCATGGACAAAGGCAAGTCCAGGGAACGCAACGTCCTGATTTTTGACCTGGGTGGGGGCACCTTCGACGTGTCCATCCTGACCATCGAGGATGGGATCTTTGAAGTGAAGGCCACGGCTGGGGACACTCACCTGGGAGGGGAGGACTTTGACAACCGCCTGGTCAGTCACTTTGTGGAGGAGTTCAAGAGGAAACACAAAAAGGACATCAGCCAGAACAAGCGGGCTCTAAGGAGGCTGAGGACAGCCTGCGAGAGGGCCAAGAGAACACTGTCCTCCAGCTCCCAGGCCAGCATTGAGATTGACTCCCTCTTCGAGGGCATCGACTTCTACACCTCCATCACCAGGGCTCGTTTTGAGGAGATGTGTTCGGACCTCTTCAGGGGAACCCTGGAGCCTGTGGAGAAAGCCCTCAGGGATGCCAAGATGGACAAGGCCCAGATCCATGACGTTGTCCTGGTCGGAGGCTCCACCCGGATCCCCAAGGTCCAGAAGCTCCTGCAGGACTTTTTCAATGGCCGAGAGCTAAACAAGAGCATCAACCCAGACGAGGCGGTGGCCTACGGCGCTGCCATCCAGGCAGCCATCTTGTCTGGCGACAAGTCTGAGAACGTCCAGGACCTGCTGCTGCTGGATGTGGCTCCCCTGTCCCTGGGCATCGAAACTGCCGGAGGGGTCATGACCGCTTTGATCAAACGCAACACTACCATCCCATCCAAACAGACCCAGACCTTCACCACTTACTCCGACAACCAGCCCGGGGTCATGATCCAGGTCTACGAGGGAGAGAGAGCCATGACCAAGGACAACAACCTCCTGGGGAAGTTTGAGCTCTCTGGGATCCCCCCTGCCCCACGAGGAGTCCCTCAGATCGAGGTGACCTTTGACATCGACGCCAACGGCATTCTTAACGTATCAGCGGTGGACAAGAGCACGGGCAAAGAGAACAAGATCACCATCACCAACGACAAGGGGCGGCTCAGCAAAGAGGATATTGAGAGGATGGTGCAGGATGCTGACAAATACAAAGCTGAGGATGACGCACAGAGGGAGAAGATAGCAGCCAAGAACTCCCTGGAGTCGTACGCCTTCAATATGAAGAGCAGCGTGGAGGATGACAACATGAAAGGCAAGATCAGTGAGGAGGACAAAAAGAAAGTGGTGGACAGGTGCGACCAGACCCTTTCCTGGTTGGAGAACAACCAGCTGGGCAACAAAGAGGAGTATGAGCATCAGCTAAAGGAGCTGGAGAAAGTGTGCCAGCCTATCATTACCAAGCTGTACCAGCAGGGAGGGATGCCCACAGGTTGCTGTGGAGATCAGGCACGGACCAGCTCTGGTGCCAGCTCCCAAGGCCCAACCATTGAAGAGGTTGACTAAAGTGAGGGATTTGTTTAAAGGACTTTTCAAAATGCATTAGTATCACTGCATATCATTTGCTATTCAGGAAATACTTTTGTACTTCTACTGATTTCTACCGGTTAAAATGTTAATGCATTTTTATGGCTCAGTACTATTTAGGAAGTGCTTTATATATTTATTGGTTGTACTGTAAAGATGACAATAGATAAACATACTGAAAGATAAAAGAAAACACACTGGTGATGTAAATCTGTTATTTCGTACTATATTGCATTGCTGGACATTGCAAATAAAATGTATTGAAATAAGTTTCTAGGTCTGTTGGCTGTTTCCTTGAATTCCTTCTCATCATAACAGATTCAGTATTCACATTTTAATAATATTTTTTACACAATACCATGAAATATTGTAAACAAGACGTTGATAGACAGCTAAACCACCAGAGAGAGGAGGACAGGTGAAGACACCCTAATGGCCACAATGTTTAGCCTATCAAGTCTTTATTCTGCGATAACACCTGATACAATCACTACGGTCCTTCTTGGAAAAGGAGGCACAAATACATTTGATTGACATTTGATTTTCCCTGGAAAAGTACAATAATTACATTTCTGGCACATAAAAAAAACAATTACAGGTCACATTTCCTTACTTTGTTTTCATTGGTGTCAAGCTCAGAGAACCAAATACTGTAAAAAGTTATTGATTTTGGAGTATTTAAAGTGGAACTGACAGCGTTTGAACTACTTTGCAGATATGAAACAAACAGACAATCATTATATCAGTAAAAAATATCAAATTCCCAGTTTATGTTTCAAAACCAACTTTATAAGAGGTTTTAAAAATTGCTTCTATTTGACTCAAAATTCCACGACGTACAGTAAGGCATTGTTGGCAGAATAGATGGATGCAGTTCAATGCATGATTAATATAATTCACCAGTACATTTCTTGGTAGTCCAAAAAATATTGCTATCAGGTTGTAAATTACAGCTGGCCTGGTACATTGTTTGCTGCCGCCACCCATTCGGGATGCACTGTTTCAGTTTCAATGACTTAATATTTTGAACGAAAACGGTTGACTGTAACTAAGGCTGGGTATGTCAATACAATAACACTATAGGGTGTTCACCCATAACATTATTATTTAATTCAATGAAAAACATGCTTTAAGTTAAAATGTTACAACAACCTATAGCTAAGTTTTTGTTATTTGGAGTTATTAAATACTTTTTTATTAGGGTCACAGCATATTATGCACATCTGCCAGCATAGCAGCAAAGGCGGGACAAATTATTAATCTATTTTGTTTTAAAACGTAAAAATGCTATATACAGCATATGAACAAAAGTGTTTGGTCGCAGTTGCACGTTTATAAAACAAAAAAACAAATAGGCTATGTCTGGCCCGCAAATTTGTTGTGTTCATTCAATATGCGCTGATTGAGTTTGACACCCCTGGGTTAGCTTATCTATTTATGTAACTTGCTGTTTATTTAGCAAGCTAAAAACATGGAGCCTAACGTTAGCTATCTAGCTGCTGGGAGGATGTCATATCATTGGAGGAGTGGGTGCGTGACCGACCTTTTTCCCCTCATATCATTGTTCGTTGGCTACAGTTAGAGATGCTGCAGGCGTCATTTGGTTAGCTAGCAAGAAATGTGAATCGCTTTGCTAGCTAGTTAGCGTTAAGTTGCGTCAATTCAAATCTGGTATAGGAACAAAAAGAGGTCAATACACGTCTTCTAAAATAGACTAGTATTTTAATTAATGCAAACACTTGAATGGTAAATATGATGTTCG
This sequence comes from Coregonus lavaretus, assembly GCF_964263955.1. Classification (NCBI taxonomy): domain Eukaryota; kingdom Metazoa; phylum Chordata; class Actinopteri; order Salmoniformes; family Salmonidae; genus Coregonus; species Coregonus lavaretus. Next base: position 11,978,847 of record NC_140015.1, on the reverse strand, counting down.
TATATATACGGGCCCACTGAAACACCACGCAGGGCAGTCAGAGAACTGAGCTATTGTTATAAGTTCTTCTTTAAATACTCTGACAGAGAGAGTTCCCACTCCCTGCTGGGCCTGTCAGAATAGAGGCTGGGTGTGGTTTAAACTTACCCAACCTATCGTTGGCGCTCAGGCTAGTCCCAGTCCCTTGGCGCTTCACTGTTGCCGGGCATTAGTTGTTATCTTTACAACTTGTCTCGAGTCAGCAACCTCAGACATAGTTTGTTCTTCTTCATTGTAGCAGTACACATGTCCTTGAGCAGTTTAACAAAGAGGCAGTGTGTGTGTGTGTGTGAGTCACAAGCCTATCTCAGCCTACCCCCTAACGGTTCCTCACATTAATCACAGCTTGTTATGTTAAACAATCTATATCAGTACAGCACAAACCTATTATGTTTAATCATTAATGTATTCTTTCTAAGCTAGGCATCACATCTAGTTGTAAGAGAATAGATCCCAACATTAGTTATGATGAACTTGTTAGCATATCTCTTAGTTGTCAATCAAATGTATTTGGAATCGATCAAATGGGCGGGCAGGCAAGTTCCCATTCAGTTGTCAAAACGTGGGTTGGGACAAGCATACATTGGCAGGCAAGCTGCAGAAGGACGAGCGGGCTACTATTTCCCATCATTAATCAGTGCAATTTTGACAGCCAACTAGCTGAAAAGGTTTGAGAGGGTTTATCTAATGTTCCCTCGTTAGATTTTAGCTCATCTCGCTCTGACTAGCATTAGTTGTTGATCTTGTTGTTGTTGATGTGCATAGGCAACTGAGGGAGAGATAGCCTACCTTTTTCATGGTTGTTTGATCATTAGGATTGTGAAGTTCCCAAATGTAAGAGGACTCCAGTGGTATTTACACATTAACAGAAATCCATTCAGGTGTATTTTGCGGCTTTTGGCGAATGCGTTGTTAAGTTGCGCTTTTGCTACTGCCTGTAAACACACAGTCCAATTCAAAGTGAATGATGGCAGGCGCGTGGCAAATGCCTTATTTGCATATTTTTTTTTTTAAAAAGATTTTTTTATTTCACCTTTATTTAACCAGGTAAACCAGTTGAGAACAAGTTCTCATTTACAACTGCGACCTGGCCAAGATAAAGCAAAGCAGTGCGATAAAAACAACAACACAGAGTTACATATGGGGTAAAACAAAACAAAGTCAAAAATACAACAGAAATACATATAATATACAGTGTGCAAATTTAGCAAGTTATGGAGGTAAGGCAATAAAATAGGCTATAGTGCAAAATAATTACAATTAGTATGAACACTGGAATGATAGATGTGCAAGAGATGATGTGCAAATAGAGATACTGGGGTACAAATGAGCAAAATAAATAACAATATAGGGATGAGGTAGTTGGGCGGGCTAATTTCAGATGGGCTGTGTACAGGTGCAGTGATCGGTAAGGTGCTCTGACAACTGATGCTTAAAGTTAGTGAGGGAGATAAGTGTCTCCAGCTTCAGAGATTTTTGCAATTTGTTCCAGTCATTGGCAGCAGAGAACTGGAAGGAATTGCGGCCAAAGGAGGTGTTGGCTTTGGGGATGACCAGTGAGATATACCCGCTGGAGCGCAGACTACAGGTGGGTGTTGCTATGGTGACCAATGAGCTAAGATAAGGCGGGGATTTGCCTAGTAGTGATTTATAGATGGCCTGGAGCCAGTGGGTTTGGCGACGAATATGTAGTGAGGACCAGCCAACAAGAGCGTACAGGTCACAGTGGTGGGTATTATATGGGGCTTTGGAGACAAAACGGATGGCACTATGATAGACTACATCCAATTTGCTGAGTAGAGTGTTGGAGGCTATTTTGTAAATTATATCGCCGAAGTCAAGGATCGGTAGGATAGTCAGTTTTACGAGGGCATGTTTGGCAGCATGAGTGAAGGAGGCTTTGTTGCGAAATAGGAAACCGATTCTAGATTTAACTTTGGATTGGAGATTCTTAATGTGAGTCTGGAAGGAGAGTTTACAGTCTAACCAGACACCTAGATATTTGTAGTTGTCCACATACTCTAGGTCAGACCCGCCGAGAGTAGTGATTCTAGTCGGGTGGGCATGTGCAAGCAGCGTTCGATTGAAGAGCATGCATTTAGTTTTACTAGTGTTTAACAGCAGTTGGAGGCTACGGAAGGAGTGTTGTATGGCATTGAAGCTCGTTTGGAGGTTTGTTAACACAGTGTCCAATGAAGGGCCAGATGTATACAAAATGGTGTCGTCTGCGTAGAGGTGGATCTGAGAGTCACCAGCAGCAAGAGCGACGTCATTGATATACACAGAGAAAAGAGTCGGCCCAAGAATTGAACCCTGTGGCACCCCCATAGAGACTGCCATAGGTCCAGACAACAGGCCCTCCGATTTGACACATTGAACTCTATCTGAGAAGTAGTTGGTGAACCAGGCGAGGCAGTCATTTGAGAAACCAAGGCTATTTAGTCTCCCAATAAGAATGCGGTGGTTGACAGAGTCGAAAGCCTTGGCCAGGTCAATGAAAACGGCTGCACAGTACTGTCTATTATCGATCGCGGTTATAATATCGTTTAGGACCTTGAGCGTGGCTGAAGTGCACCCATGACCAGCTCGGAAACCGGATTGCATAGCGGAGAAGGTACGGTGGGATTCGAAATGGTCATATATATAGGCCTACTGTAGCTCTGATTGGCTATGGCGCATCGTCTGCGAGGACAGATGTTTTTATTAGGTTTTATTCACTGCAGTGTCTATAAATTTTCCAAACGCACGGCCGCTTTCCCACTCTATATTGCTATAGAAGTTTCACAAACGCCTTACTATACGTCATTCCCAAACATTCTATGAATTTATAAAAACGACCATATCTAAGTGTGTCATATTCTTCCTGGGGGTGCATATGAACAGATTTTAATAAGATTTCATGTTGTTAAAACAGTCAGTTCCACTTTAATATTCTTGGGGTCACTGAAAGAAAGTACCACATAAAAACAGTTGAATGATGTGGCGTATTACAACTTATAACAGGTTGCTAAACAAAGTCAAGGTTTGAGTTTTACAAATCACACACTATTTACAACCAGGTGTGCCACAGAATGTCCTGTCCCCAGGAAGTGTTCAGTTCATTAAACATTTTGCTACGTTGCGTTGTTTGGTTTGAACGGCACGTTTCTCCGAAAGGATACACACCGTACTTCAACAGTCTTGGCGGGTTGTAGACTGATCATTATGGATGTGACCATTTGAAATGGCAAAACCTGTGCAACACCCCACTTTGGGCCACCATAATCACAATGTTTTTTTACTGGTTGTTTAGAATAGCACTGTTTCTGTTGAATCAAAGGTTGAACATTGTTGTGTCATGCTGAAAGAGGCCCAGCTCCTCTTCTCTTCTCAGCTAGCCACTATCAGTGGAGGCTCCTCAGAGGAGGAAGGGGAGGACCATACTACTCAGTAAATTTCATATAAAAAAATTGTGGAACAGTAAAACTATTGATAAAACTATATTAAATATATTCACGTCACCAAATAACTGATTAAAGCACACTGTTTTACGATGAAGGTCTACAGTAGCCTCAACAGCACCCTTTAGGCTAGCACAATAGTGTAGCCGGAGGACAGCCATCTTCCGGCCTCCTCTGGGTACATTGACTTAAATAATTCAAAACCTAGGAGGCTTGTGGTTCTCACCCCATTCCATAGACTTACACAGTAATTATGACGACATCTGGAGGACGTCCTCCAACCTATCAGAGCTCTTGCAGTATGAACTGACATCTATCCAATCAAAGGATCAGATAATTAATTTAGTATTGAAAGCATACGCTGCAGCTAGCAAGCACTGCAGTGCATAAAGTGTGGTGAGTAGTTGATTCAGAGAGAAAGAGAGAGAGAACTAGCTATATTTTGTTGTATTTTTTCTTCTTCTTAGTTTACCTTACACTTAGCTAATGCAGCTTATTTAGCCTACTCAATAACCTGACTCAAACAGAGAGGAATGCTATTTATGTTAGCTAGCTGGCTAAGGCTATCCAACACTGCAACTCTTCCAAGTCAATGTAAGCTTTTGGTTTTATAAATGTATTGCCACCGGGGCCCGCCGGTTTAACTACTAAACCTCTTGCTGTACACTGTAATGTGTGACTGTACACTTGGGATTGGATTATGGGTTTACTAACGCGTTAGTTCTCGTTTTTTTGTTTTACTATAACCTTAATATGGTGACAATGATGTAGGCTGGGTAGCGGTTAGCGGCTATGGTGTGAAGAGGTTTGGCATGGAGAGGTTTTTGTGCCTAATCACAGACAGCTGTTGTGTTGTGTACTGAAGTCCACAAGTGAAGGGAAAAGGTGAAAGGAGGAAAGCGTGTAGATGCAAGAAGGAATTTTACAACAAGCAAAGTGATAATGCTCTATGTGGCTGCTATGAAAGTGAACTGTGTGTGGGGGTGATCAGGGGTGTATTCATTCCGCCGATTCTGTCGCAAAATGTTTCTTAAACGGAACGAAATGGGGAGGGACCTACCTGAATTTGTCCAATAGAAACTCTCGAAATGTTTTGCAACTGTTTGGACTAAAGATTACACCCCAGATCAGCTAGATGCAGGCAAAAGTGTACAAGGCAGTATTGAATGTGTCACTGTCTGTCACCTTGATTACTCCAATTTGTCTCTCGACCTGTGCACCCATGGTATACACTTTAATTTGTAGGCTATAGGTTGTAGTAACCTCATGATAGGTATAGGGCAAATTTGAGTATCATGTAGTAGCCTAAACCTATCGATGTTACATTGAGCTGGGTGAATGAGAATATGAATGACGGTCATCCAATATGCTGTTATAGAAATAAGGCCATGGTCATAAAAAACAATTATCCATAATCGTCAAGGGCATGATGCGTATATAGTGGGTCCTCATTTAGTAGTTGTGTTGAGCTGCAATGCTGTATGGTGAGGCACCTTAAAGTGTGTGAAATCATAGTATTTTACTGTCAGACATTATTGCCGTTGATGCTCATTCAGACCACCAGAGGGCATCTTTGAGCACATCTACTCCAGCCTGAATGAAATACTGCGGGCCTGCAGTAAGACTACAAAATAAAGCCATGTTGTCGACAGTGTTATGGGTTTAACCTTCTGAGTGAATCATTATATTGAAGAAAGAATTCCCCTTTCTTTATAATGGGCAGAAAACAGTATTTGTTTCTGTATTTTTTATTAACTCAAGTTTCACACTGGTAAATAAACATGTTAAGCCATATTTTCATCTAAACTAATTTCTATTTGATATGGTGCCATTTAGGCAATTTATGATATAGATTATTTTGTTATTATATCACAGTTTATGATTATTTTGTTATTAGATCACAGTTTACAGTGGGGGAAAAAAGTATTTAGTCAGCCACCAATTGTGCAAGTTCTCCCACTTAAAAAGATGAGAGAGGCCTGTAATTTTCATCATAGGTACACGTCAACTATGACAGACAAATTGAGAGAAAAAAATCCAGAAAATCACATTGTAGGATTTTTAATGAATTTATTTGCAAATTATGGTGGAAAATAAGTATTTGGTCACCTACAAACAAGCAAGATTTCTGGCTCTCACAGACCTGTAACTTCTTCTTTAAGAGGCTCCTCTGTCCTCCACTCGTTACCTGTATTAATGGCACCTGTTTGAACTTGTTATCAGTATAAAAGACACCTGTCCACAACCTCAAACAGTCACACTCCAAACTCCACTATGGCCAAGACCAAAGAGCTGTCAAAGGACACCAGAAACAAAATTGTAGACCTGCACCAGGCTGGGAAGACTGAATCTGCAGCTTGGTTTGAAGAAATCAACTGTGGGAGCAATTATTAGGAAATGGGAGACATACAAGACCACTGATAATCTCCCTCGATCTGGGGCTCCACGCAAGATCTCACCTCGTGGGGTCAAAATGATCACAAGAACGGTGAGCAAAAATCCCAGAACCACACGGGGGGACCTAGTGAATGACCTGCAGAGAGCTGGGACCAAAGTAACAAAGCCTACCATCAGTAACACACTACGACGCCAGGGACTCAAATCCTGCAGTGCCAGACGTGTCCCCCTGCTTAAGCCAGTACATGTCCAGGCCCGTCTGAAGTTTGCTAGAGTGCATTTGGATGATCCAGAAGAGGATTGGGAGAATGCCATATGGTCAGATGAAACCAAAATATAACTTTTTGGTAAAAACTCAACTCGTCGTGTTTGGAGGACAAAGAATGCTGAGTTGCATCCAAAGAACACCATATCTACTGTGAAGCATGGGGGTGGAAAGATCATGCTTTGGGGCTGTTTTTCTGCAAAGGGACCAGGACGACTGATCCGTGTAAAGGAAAGAATGAATGGGGCCATGTATCGTGAGATTTTGAGTGAAAACCTCCTTCCATCAGCAAGGGCATTGAAGATGAAACGTGGCTGGGTTTTTCAGCATGACAATGATCCCAAACACACTGCCCGGGCAACGAAGGAGTGGCTTCGTAAGAAGCATTTCAAGGTCCTGGAGTGGCCTAGCCAGTCTCCAGATCTCAACCCCATAGAAAATCTTTGGAGGGAGTTGAAAGTCCGTGTTGCCCAGCGACAGCCCCAAAACATCACTGCTCTAGAGGAGATCTGCATGGAGGATTTGGGCCAAAATACCAGCAACAGTGTGTGAAAACCTTGTGAAGACTTACAGAAAACATTTGACCTGTGTCATTGCCAACAAAGGGTATATAACAACGTATTGAGAAACTTTTGTTATTGACCAAATACTTATTTTCCACCATAATTTGCAAATAAATTCATAAAAAATCCTACAATGTGATTTTCTGGATTTTCTTTCTCATTTTGTCTGTCATAGTTGACGTGTACCTATGATGAAAATTACAGGCCTCTCTCATCTTTTTAAGTGGGAGAACTTGCACAATTGGTGGCTGACTAAATACTATTTTTCCCCACTGTATGATTATTTTGTTATTAGATCACAGTTTATGTGGCGTGTGTGTTTCTATACAATCATTCAAATGAGTTTCCATCACCAATTAGCTATTATGAGCGTTTTGGCTAGCTATTGTCCAATGTAATCTCATCAAGGCGTGAACTGCGACCCACGTCCATTACTACAGTCGTGGTCAAAAGTTTTGAAAATGACACAAGTATTGGTCTTCACAAAGTTTGCTGCTTCAGTGTTATGAGATATTTTTGTCAGATGTTACTATGGTATACTGAAGTATAATTACAAGCATTCCATAAGTGTCAAAGGCTTTTATTGACAACTACATTAAGTTTATGCAAAGAGTCAATATTTGCAGTGTTGACCCTTCTTTTTCAAGACCTCTGCAATCCGCCCTGGCATGCTGTCAATTAACCTCTGGGCCACACCCTGACTGCTGGCAGCCCATTCTTGCATAATCAATGCTTGGAGTTTGTCAGAATTTGTGGGTTTTTGTTTGTCCACCCGCCTCTTGAGGATCGACCACAAGTTCTCAATGGGATTAAGGTCTGGGGAGTTTCCTGGCCATGGACCCAAAATGTTGATGTTTTGTTCCCCGAGCCACTTAGTTATCACTTTTGCCTTATGGCAAGGTGCTCCATCATGCTGGAAAAGGCATTGGTTGTCACCAAACTGTTCTTGGATGGTTGGGAGAAGTTGCTCTCGGAGGATGTGTTGGTACCATTCTTTATTCATGGCTGTGTTCTTAGGCAAAATTGTGAGTGAGCCCACTCCCTTGGCTGAGAAGCAACCACACACATGAATGGTCTCAGGATGCTTTACTGTTGGCATGACACAGGGCTGATGGTAGCGCTCACCTTGTCTTCTCCGGACAAGGTGTTTTCCGGATTCCCCAAACAATCGGAAAGGGGATTCATCAGAGAAAATGACTTTACCCCAGTCCTCAGCAGTCCAATCACTGTACCTTTTGCAGAATATCAGTCTGTCCCTGATGTTTTTCCTGGAGAGAAGTGGCTTCTTTGCTGCCCTTCTTGACACTAGGCCATCCTCCAAAAGTATTTGCATCACTGTGCGTGCAGATGCACTCACACCTGCCTGCTGCCATTCCTGAGCAAGCTCTGCACTGGTGGTGCCCTGATCCCGCAGCTGAATCAACTTTAGGAGACGGTCCTGTCGCTTGCTGGACTTTCTTGGGCGCCCCGAAGCCTTCTTCACAACAATTGAACCTCTCTCCTTGAAGTTCTTGATGATCCGATAAATGGTTGATTTAGGTGCAATCTTACTAGCAGCAATATCCTTGCCTGTGAAGCCCTTTTTGTAAAGCAATGATGACGGCACGTGTTTCCTTGCAGGTAACCATGGTTAACAGAGGAAGAACAATGATTTCAAGCTCCACCCTCCTTTTAAAGCTTCCAGTCTGTTATTCTAACTCAATCAGCATGACAGAGTGATCTCCAGCCTTGTCCTCGTCAACACTCTCACCTGTGTTAACGAGAGAATCACTGACATGATGGCAGCTGGTCCTTTTGTGGCAGGGCTGAAATGCAGTGGAAATGGTTTTTGGGGATTAAGTTAATTTTCATGGCAAAGAGGGACTTTGCAATTAATTGCAATTCATCTGATCACTCTTCATGACATTCTGGAGTATATGCAAATTTACATCATCAAAACTGAGGCAGCAGACTTTGTGAAAATTAGTATTTGTGTCATTCTCAAAACTTTTGACCACGACTGTATGGTAAGCCCAGTATTCTAAAAATGAAAACACAGCATCTACAGTACAATTTCATCAACATCTTTGTGTTTTTGTGAATAAAATATATTAGAATTAGTTTTTATTTAAAGACTGTTTCAAAATGCAGATGTTTATTAGGTTATTGTACAGCAGCTGTTACCAAACTAGGGGTCAGCACAAAAGCTCTCACTGGATAACTGACACTTCCTAACTTGACATTGTCTGGTAAAGACTCTGCATCAAAATTCAGCAGGACAGACAGTGTCTCTGTTTCACCACGCTCTCCACCGGGTCTGCGTCGCACCAAACGGCAGACGTCACAGACACCGGGAATCTTCAATTTCAGTTGGTCCTCAACACTTAACGCCACCCCAGTTATTACTCCTTTCAACAACGCTCAGCTCCGGAGAGCATAGCAAGTCAAAGTTATTGTCCCAAGACGTGTGGTGCGGAGCGCCCGCTCCCTCAGGACAGAATAAAAAAATTATCACCTGTCCACTTCAAGTTACTTTAGTCGATTCAACAGTCCCCAACCTCATCTCCACCCATCCTGACACCACATATGGATGAGCCAGAAGGCAACGATCCATTCTCTCCAAATATTTCACTCCCACTGGGCCAGAAACATCCTTGTCATCAACAGGACGAGGCCCGAATTCGGCAAGTTAAATTTCGGAGCTACCGGAGTACGTTTTTTCCTTTTTGTACTTGACGCCAATCTTCCTCACCACATAGCTTCCCTCTACATTCAGCTCCTTTCCCTTTTCCTCACGGTCCATTTCCACATCTCCACGCTTTTTCCGCTCCTTCACATCTGCTGTAGTAGCAAACTGTTCAAATGGTTCTTGTCTCTCTTGAATTTGCCGCCATGTCGCGTCGACTCAAAAAACTCTACCAGCCGCCATTACACTTCTTCTTCTATGATATGATGGCGGTCCGCAAACAAACGTTTAAAGTGCAGCTACTGTGCTGGAATGTACGATCTATCATGATCTGCCCAATTCTGTACTACCATGAAAATAATATTCTAAACCAAATAAATCCCTTCTACCACACCCTCCCCCTCCCCAAAAAACCTCTCCCCAACCCCATTAAACCTTCTCTCTATCATGCTGAAACACTCCAACCTTAGGATTGTTCAGCATGTCAACAACCATTTCAACAGTAACATCTGGTACCCCCAATATCTCTTTTGCCATCTCCACAATAGCCTTCAACCTGGTATTTCTGCTTTCCACAACCCGAGTCATTTTGTTAACCTTACCAATAAAAGCTATGAAGTCAACCTTATTAATTATCAAAGTGTCCTTTGACACCACACATTCATGAGCACAAGGTTTCTGAACAGGCCTAGAAACCATGCCAGGACCATCAGAAGCACCAGCTCCGACAGTAGGTCCACTTACTACAGGTACATCCATGTAAGCTCCATCAGTCTGCACTGTAGTTCTACCAATCTGTTTTACGGCCTCTGCACATGACACATCATGACTGATCCTATATCTCTGAGCCTCTCTAGCCTCTCTCTGTAACTGGCATCCACCAAATGCTGCACTGTGTTCTCCCCCACAATTACAGCACTTAACCTTCACATTGCTTCCACATTCACCATAATCATGTGCCCCTCCACACTTGGCACATATTTTCTTTCCTTTACACTGAGCAGCTAGAATGTCCCATTCTTTGGCATTTAAAACACCACAGTGCATATGGGACAAATTCTCGAACATTGAAACTAAGGAGTCCTATCTGTACTTTTCCCAGCAAGACTTACTCAAACCTCAGCATCACTGATAAGCTTTCACATCTTTGACCCTCTTTCCTACTGATCAACCTTTAGGCCTCAATCACTCTGCCTCCCTTCACATTTTCTTTAATTTAATCTGTGGACGTAGATATTGGGACCCCAATGATGACTCCCTTCAATCTAGCATAAGCACCAGGGACATGGTGGCTTTTAATCTTCTTCCCATTAAGCTTTTCCATTTTCAGAATCTTCTCTTGCTGAGCCTGGCTACCACACAATATTAACAATCTACCATTTCCGATGAACCAAGCTAATTTCACTTCACCTACCTCTTTCTCTACGGCATTAGTTAGTCGGATAGGGCGTAAGTGAGGCCCTGTGGTCTCATCAAACACTATCACCACTTTCCACTCCAACACATCACTACTCTTGCTTCCTACCTTGGCCCTCTTTATGCTTTCTTTACTAGATGCTCCACTGCTTTCTGTATCATGATCTCTCTTCTTCCTATGTCTTTCCACTACCGACCATTCCCGTCCTTGACCCTCATCCTCCCGCTCCATACCATCAGAACTGACACCCATACTGTTCGCATTCCAGTACAGCTGTTGCTTCACCAACTTTATCTCAATTTCCTCCATTTCGTCCACACTACTCGCTGCCATTTCCGACCTCTTGTCCCTTCGTCCAAAATCTTTGCCAGGCTTCGCTTGCCCCGCCGCCATTACACCTCGCGGCCATCCTCCCCCATTTAAGTATTTTATTTGGATGGGCAAGGAGGTATGGTAGGGCGGGCCAGGCCCCCTAAGGCCCGCCCATAACGCTGGCCCTGGTTTAAAGTTGAGCGATATCATTCACGCAAAATAATGAGACTGGGTGTGTAAGTATGCCTCCAGAATAATATGGTAAAGTTGGCTTCGTGTATAGGCACTCAAAAAAAAAAAAAGACCAAGGACATCCAAAGTCCATGATAATAATAATAATATGCCATTTAGCAGACACTTTTATCCAAAGTGACTTACAGTCATGTGCGCATACATTTTTACGTATGGGTGGTCCCGGGGATCGAACCCACTACCCTGGCGTTACAAGCGCCATGCTCTACCAAGCTACAGAGGACCACAGATTAACAGTTTTTAATGAAGGCAGCAATGCAAATAATTAATCTCAGTGATTGACAGTATACAGGTATTATGGCATGTTGACTAACCAATCTCAGTGAAATTAAATTAAATCTAGTCAAACGTGGTTTCCATATGTTTGATGTGTTTGATACCGTTTCATTTAATCCATTCCAGCCCTTACAACGACCTCATCCTCCTATAGCTCCTCCAACCAGCAGCTAGCTATCATTAGTTCAAATAAAGCAAAATGATGTACTGATATGAAAGTGCAATTGTAAACACAAGGGATGCACATTTTGGTTTTTGCCCTAGCACTACACAGCTGATTCAAATAATCAAAGTTTGATGATTAGTTGATTATTTTAATCAGCTGTGTAGTTCTAGGGTAAAAAACAAAACGTGCACCCCTTGGGTCCCGAGGGCCGAGTTTGTGAAATGCTGGCTTAATTTATGAAAGACGTCCCAGGCGGAGGGTTCTAGGTTGAACGTGGAACTCATCGGACACCTAATGATTGTTTGACAGTAGAGCCTCCCACAATTCAAGCGATGGCTGCAGGATGAAGGTATGAGAAACTGCAGAAACTTGCAGTTGGCTGCAGTCAACTTAATGACCTTTGATCATATGATTTTTGTAAAGTTCATGCTGTTGACATGTAGGCGCAAGTCAGACAATTATTATCCCCATAATGCAACACACTTTGAAAGGCTGTCAAAAGTGACCCGCTCAAACGCGGCCAGTGTGTCCCCTCTTGGGAATGAACAGCACAGGTAAACAATGCAGTGTGCACCTGCTCTGTTGCTCGGTTGTTGCCTGAGTGGCGTGACAAAAGTTGCATTACCACCACCTGGTGTGGAGTTTGTGTAATGGGTGATCTGATTCAATCGCGGGTATCCAGGAAGCGACTAGTAGCAAAGATGATATCTGTGGCGTAGCTCTAATGATAGCTAAACAATAAACATTTAGTCACTTATAGCTAACTAGCTATTTAGCTATGACAATTTAATCAATTTGCTGATTGTTAAGCTTGTGGTTGAATGCAATCTCTGTATATGGATTTAGATATTTTCTTCTTACACAGCTGTCAAAACGTATGCACTGGTTGCCAAGTCAGTTTTTTTTTGTCATTTAGCAGACGCTCTTATCCAGAGCGACATACAGGAGCAATTAGGGTTAAGTGCCTTGCTCAAGGGCACACCGACAGATTTTTCACCTAGTTGGCTCGGGGATTAGAACCAGCGACCTTTCGGTTACTGGCACAACGCTCTTAACCACCTGCCGCCCCATATATGTCAAGTTTGTATTTGTAGCTAATGACAGTTAATCAATTTCTTACAGGCATTGATTCTTCAGCCAGATGACAAAAATTGTCTGGTTGCCAGATCCAAATGCTATGTGAAGATGGGAGATTCTGATAATGCACTGAGGGACGCAGAGGCCTCTCTCAAGGAGGACAAAGAATTCTTCAAGGTGCAATTTAAACTTTGGTCATCATTTATACAAGCCTGTTCTATTTTTAGCCTTTGGCTTTATTGTGTAGCAGTCATTGTATTATCTCTCAGCCAGTGTTTGCCATTATTGAGGGAAGCTTTGTATTGTCTGTTTTGATTGGAACGAAACAGCTGTATCCCCCTGTCAGCCAGCTACTGTACTTGGCCAGAAATTAAAAGCTTTTATTTTATTTTCAATGACCACTAGGGCACACTGTTGTTTCTGATTAGTAATTATTTCCCAAGCAAAACCCATTGATTTATTTGTATACCTCATTTTCCAGGGTTTGTATCAGAAAGCTGAAGCTTTATACACCATGGGAGACTTTGAGTTTGCGCTGGTGTTTTACCACAGGGGGCACAAACTGCGGCCAGAGCTGCAGGAATTTAGACTGGGAATCCAGAAGGCCCAAGAGGCTATCGACAACTCTGTGGGCAGTAAGTACTGGGTCAAAATATATTTTTGTAAAAGACCAACAGATTCAGTACCTCATTGTTCTCATAATGCAGTTGTTGTAAGTTTTGCATATATTTTTCTAAATCTCTTATCTTTCCACCACATCAGGCCCCTCATCTGTGAAACTGGAAAACAAGGGGGACCTGTCCTTCTTCCACAAGGCAGATGAGGTGAGTCAATGGTAAAGTCTTGAGACGATAAGATGCATCTTTTTCATAATTCCTCCCACCTCTTCATGCATGTCATCCTCATGATGAGTTCTGTGTGTGGAATTAATTGGCAGGTGAAGAAGGGATGGCCAAAGGGGCTTATTCACCCCCTGAGAAGGGAGATGAGGCAGCAGAACAAGAAGACACCTAAGAGTGAGAAGACAGCCAAGCAGCTTCTGGGAGAGCTCTACAGCGATAAGGAGTACCTAGAGAAGCTACTGAAAGATGAAGGTAGGACAGCCAAAAATATTTTCTTAGCCTGTTCCTGTATTATCACTCTTTCGTCTGAGTTTCAGTAGACAAGCAATACACTGTCACACTTGGGGAGATGCTCTTTTATCACTTACCCTATCTGGAGAATTGGCCTCTACGTGTCCTTTGATTTCCCTTACACATTCATTATTATCAGCATGAATTACAGAGCCCAGTGTGTGGTAAAGGGCAAATATTCCAGTAAAAACAATGTCATAAATGGCCTCCAGACTTGGTGAAAGGTAAGATGCGGGGTGGGGAGAGACTGCAGGACCTCATCCTGAACTGCATCATCTATCTGGACACACGCACTGAGTTCTGGCGCCAGCAGAAGCCCATCTACGCGCGGGAGAGAGACCGCAAGCTCATGCAGCAGAAGTGGAACAAGACCCGGCAGAACCCTCCCTCTGATCCCACCCGTTTTGTACTCCAGAGCCTGGAAGAGATTGATGCAGGTAAGACATAACAGACCCAAGGATGAATATGGTAGTTTGATGCTTATTAATACATCCTGATCAATGGTAAACTATCCCCCCCCCCCCCCCCCCTCTAAGCTTTGACTGCAGGGAATGCAGAGAGCAGCCTGAAGAAAGCCCGGGAGGTCCTGAAGTTAATTCAATGCTGGTCAGAGGAGGTGGTTACCAATAAGAAAGAGGTGCTGGGGAACCTTCACAGCTGCATTGGAAATGCCTTGATTGACCTGGGAGAAATGGACAAAGCACTGGACAGCCATCAGAAGGACTTGGACCTGGCCAGACAATGGTGAGTGCTGTAGAGTGGACACTTCATTTCAGTCTGAAAGGTACACTCAACTACGCATTTATTTGAATAGTGAGTCTAAAACATTTAATTTGGCTCTATACACCAGTATTTTGGATTTGAGATTAAGTGTTTGAGAAAGTTAGAGGCATAAATATCATACCCCCCCCAAAAAATGCTAACCTCTCCTGTTATTGGTAATTGTGAGAGGTTAGCATGTATTGGGGGCATGATCTTTGTGCATCTTTCTCACTCGTATGCACGCATGACTGTAAGTGGCTTTGGATAAAAGCGTCTGCTAAATGGCTTATTATTATTATAATTATTCACGATTCGTTCATGATTATCCTTAATCATGGTAGCATCCACATTAATGTAGAAGTGGTCAGAAACATTCTGTTCTTATTTACAATCAAAGTGACTCCAAAATGACACAATACATGATTTACCATTCATTTCTATTGGGCACAACATAATCCAAAACAAACAGCAAATGCATCCAACAAGTTTGTAGTCACAAGCTTGATATAATCATTGTATGCTAGGAATATGGGACCAAATACTACACTTTTGACTCCATTTAATACACTAAGTGAATTTGTCCAAATACTTGACACCTTCAAATGGGGGGACAAGTTGCATAAAGTGCACTCATATCTAAACGGTAAAACAGATATGTATGAAAATAACCTCAAATAAAAGGTGACATTCTGTACTGTCGCCTCATAAAACATTTGATCTCATGTCCAAAATTCTGGAGTATAGAGCCAAATTAAGAGTTTTAGCTTCACTATACAAATACTACGTACAGTGAGGGAAAAAAGTATTTGATCCCCTGCTGATTTTGTACGTTTGCCCACTGACAAAGACATGATCAGTTTATAATTTTAATGGTAGGTTTATTTGAACAGTGAGAGACAGAATAACAACAAAAAAATCCAGACAAACGCATGTCAAAAATGTTATAAATTGATTTTGTATTTTAATGAGTGAAATAAGTATTTGACCCCTCTGCTTAGTACTTGGTGGCAAAACCCTTGTTGGCAATCACAGAGGTCAGACGTTTCTTGTAGTTGGCCACCAGGTTTGCACACATCTCAGGAGGGATTTTGTCCCACTCCTCTTTGCAGATCTTCTCCAAGTCATTAAGGTTTCGAGGCTGACGTTTGGCAACTCGAACCTTCAGCTCCCTCCACAGATTTTCTATGGGATTAAGGTCTGGAGACTGGCTAGGCCACTCCAGGACCTTAATGTGCTTCTTCTTGAGCCACTCCTTTGTTGCCTTGGCTGTGTATTTTGGGTAATTGTCATGCTGGAATACCCATCCACGACCCATTTTCAATGCCCTGGCTGAGGGAAGGAGATTCTCACCCAAGATTTGACGGTACATGGCCCCGTCCATCGTCCCTTTGATGCGGTGAAGTTGTCCTGTCCCCTTAGCAGAAAAACACCCCGAAAGCATAATGTTTCCACCTCCATGTTTGACGGTGGGGATGGTGTTCTTGGGGTCATAGACAGCATTCCTCCTCCTCCAAACACGGCGAGTTGAGTTGATGCCAAAGAGCTCGATTTTGGTCTCATCTGACCACAACACTTTCACCCAGTTCTCCTCTGAATCATTCAGATGTTCATTGGCAAACTTCAGACGGGCCTGTATATATGCTTTCTTGAGCAGGGGGACCTTGCGGGCGCTGCAGGATTTCAGTCCTTCGCTGCGTAGTGTGTTACCAATTGTTTTCTTGGTGACTATGGTCCCAGCTGCCTTGAGATCATTGACAAGAACCTCCCGTGTAGTTCTGGGCTGATTCCTCACCGTTCTCATGATCATTGCAACTCCACGAGGTGATATCTTGCATGGAGCCCCAGGCCGAGGGAGATTGACAGTTCTTTTGTGTTTCTTCCATTTGCGAATAATCGCACCAACTGTTGTTACCTTCTCACCAAGCTGCTTGGCGATGGTCTTGTAGCCCATTTCAGCCTTGTGTAGGTCTACAATCTTGTCCCTGACGTCCTTGGAGAGCTCTTTGGTCTTGGCCATGGTGGAGAGTTTGGAATCTGATTGATTGATTGCTTCTGTGGACAGGTGTCTTTTATACAGGTAACAAACTGAGATTAGGAGCACTCCCTTTAAGAGTGTGCTCCTAATCTTAGCTCGTTACCTGTATAAAAAGACACCTGGGAGCCAGAAATCTTTCTGATTGAGAGGGGGTCAAATACTTATTTCCCTCATTAAAACGCAAATCATTTTATAAAATTTTTAACATGCGTTTTTCTGGATTTTTTAAAATACATTTTGTTGTTATTCTGTCTCTCACTGTTCAAATAAACCTACCATTTCAATTATAGACTGATAATTTATTTGTCAGTGGGCAAACGTACAAAATCAGCAGGGGATCAAATATTTTTTTCCCTCACTGTAGGGGAGTGTATATGATTTTCTAATGACCCACATTTCAAATAAAGTGCTTTTCACACACTGCATCTTATTGTTTTAACAGTGTTCTTTCGCTTTCTTTGTTGTCCAACAGCAAACTCCCAGAAGCAAAGTCAAGGGCACTTGACAATGTTGGCCGAGTGTACGCCAGAATAGGAAAGTTCCCACAGGCTATCGATGCGTAAGTGGAATCTCAAAGTATATGGCATCACATCTGTGTGTTTATATGTTTGGATTGTGTGATGAAGCAAATAGAGTTTTCTATAATACAAAGGACTCCTAATGTATGGATTCACTGTCATTCTATTCACTGTGTTTGTGTATTTACTTCTCCATTCTCAGCTGGGAGGAAAAGATCCCCCTGGCCTGTGGCGGTCTGGAGAGGACCTGGCTGTTCCATGAGATAGGTCGCTGCTACCTTGAGCTGAAGCGTCACACCGAGGCCCGGGACTACGGCGTTCGCTCACTCGCTGTAGCCGATGAAATTGCTGATGAGAAGTGGCAACTGAACGCCTGTGTGTTGGTGGCACAGTCAGAGAGTAAGTGTAGGTAGAAGTGTGGCGAAACCCTTCCCTTGTTTGAGTCGTTAATAAGATGTGATGTGTATAGCAATAGCAATGGCCCCCTGGCCTGTATTTTAAGTTAATCTTTACAGACTCTTGAAGAACACGGCATTATCTCATGTCTGAGCTTGATCTAATTAATAGAATGTATTTGTTTATGTACTGTGGTTCCATTGAGGGGCGGTAGGTAGCCTAGAGGTTAGAGTGTTGGGACAGTGTTGTTCGAATCCCCGAGCCGGCATGGTGGAAAAATCTGCCGTTCTGCCCTTGAGCAAGGCGGTTAACCCGCACAACTGCTCCCCGGGCACCGATGACGTGGACGTCGATTAAGGCAGCCCCCCGCACCTCTCTGATTCAGAGGGGTTGGGTTAAATGCGGAAGACACAATTCGGTTGAATGCATTCAGTTGTACAACTGACTAGGTATCCCCTTTCCCTTGACGTTTATGGGATTGAATGGGAAAATGTCCATAAAATTCAGATCAGATGTGGACTGCACATCAGTGGTGATTCTTTTGAATTACAACCTGGGGACACGAGTGTTGATTTCATGGAAACAGTGATTAGTCTTGGTCTACTTGATCTTGGTGAAAGCATTGAACTGGTCCTAACAGTCCTTTCCTTCTGTGTCCTCTCCCAGTGAAGCTTGGCAACTTCAAATCCAGTGTTGCCCACTTTGAAAGAGCTTTGGACAGGGCTAAGGTTCTCCAGGATGATCCTGCGAGGGATGCCATCCAGAAGGTTACCTGAACATCCTTGTCAATTCAAATCACTTCTGTCCTATTGTCAAATCACAATGGCTCACTGATACAATATTTTATGCCCTTATTTAGGCTCTCCGTGAGGCAAGGCAACGTTTATGAGTGCTCATCACAAGATGACTGAAGAGGAGCCACAGACAGATGTTCAAAGACAATGTAATAAAAACTGGCTTTTAAACATGCTTCTCTGACCTCCACTTCAGTTTTTTGCATACTTTTATTTTCTTTGTTGATTATGTATTTAGAAATAGAAAAATTGCAGACATACAAAATCTACATACCCCTTACAGAATAAACTTAGGAGATACAGCTGAGGAAAGGGCTTCCCTCGGGTGGGAACAAAACTGAATTATGCTATGATGTATTACTTTGAAAATGTATTATTCATTTACACAGGAATTAAATCATTACAGCTATGTAGTATAAATGGATGTCTTCCTTTTTATTTCTGTGTTTTCTGTAGTATTGCAATAAATGCATGTTTCCAGTGTAATGTTTTGTAGTGTCTCATTAATACAACTTTTTGTGAAGCCTTGCCTAGTGATTTGGAGTCGTCTTTTTTTGCAATGTAACGTGCCACCGCTCATGATCCAAAAAGCAATTACTGTGTGTTGAGCCGTTGGCACTTGGCACACGTGATTTTTAATCTAATTAAAACTATCTGAGAGACCGAGAGAATTAAACAAGGAAACAGGTTAAAAAGATGGTTAAGATGTGTTTGGATTGCCTTATGAAACCTTGAACTCTTGCTGATCTGGCATATTTTTCAGCAGAGCCTATTAGCAGGTGTTCGGTAACTTGGGTTTCATTGCCTGTGCCAATGTACATATAAGCAGGCCATTGGAGATGAAAACAACAGACAAGTACAGACTGGCACAATGCACCCAGTCAAAAATCATCTTACCGTTCTTTAGAACTGTGTACTCTTTTCCCTTTAGTGTTTTTTCTATCTGATTACAAGGCTAGTTCCCTTTACTTCTGCACTCTGATATCATTGTTTCAGGCTGGCATGCTGACATAATGCTGTGATTCACTAAGCAGCTGACTCCATTTTTATGGGTATTAAGAAATCCTGCCATGTTATCAGATTAGAAAGTGATTAGACACATCTGATCTCATAAAGCCCCCAGACTTTTGAGCTTATTTCCTTTACAGAACATGCATTTCTGGAGAAGAAAAAATTATACAGAGCTTTATTTTCCAAAGAGTTTGTGTTGCGGACCTAAAATCATAAACTGGCACAATATAAAATGACTCATTGTTGTCACTTGTGCCGTGAATTATCAGACTTTCTGGCATTATTGCCATGGCTTATGGAATTTAAATTCTAAATATGAGTTTGGTTGAGTCAAACGCATATTTAATTTTCTTCTCAGCCAGGAGAAAAGTCCACATTGTCATTGCTGGGACGTTCGCGTTGATAAGAGCGGGGGCGCGCAAACGATTGGAAGCACCCCACCCTCAAGAGCCCTAAGCGTGCTCAAGAGCCCGTAGTTTCCGTTTTGTTTACTGAGAGTTGGGGGCAGATTTCTGCGCCGAGTGCCCTCTGCTTCCCATCTTTGAAAACACCTAAATTGCAGAGTCAGCAGCATACTCCTGACACAACAGGCACGGTAAGAAACCTTCCTCGGTAATCTCATTCCATTCATATCAATCTGATAGTTAGCCTAAATCGCTCGATTAGAAGCAGCTGTCATATAGTACGATCTTGGAACTTGACTAAAGTTTTCAAAATCACGCTTTTCATGCAAATGTAATTTCTTTAGCTTTGAAATAGGCTATCGTTATTGTTCAGACGTGGCATCTAAATTTGGACATTACATTTCTACGCTGATTTGTTTTGTCTGTAGCGTGGTGATTGCATTGCAGCCACTCCCAGTTTCATCATTTCATTGTTACATGGTAGTAGCCGCGTTTACACTGTCGCACTCAAAACATTATTCTCATCTGACCTACTGAAGATACTTCCCATAAATATTGGCCTCTGATGTGCCCTTTCGAATGTCGTTTGTCTCTTGGTAAACTTGTCTAGCCTGTAACGGGATAGCCATGCTCTTTTTTTTTTGTTATCTCATTTCCCGCACCTAATGGCAATTGTGCCACTGACCGTCTGTTACTCAAAAATAATAATTTATACATACTTTTCTTTGTTACTTGCGATTATTTTTATTCAATTGCGTTTTAAAGCCGATATACGAGCCCTTGCCCACACAAAAGGCTGGTATAATCAGTCGCAGGTGTTCATTTCTCACCACGGCCTAGTCGTCAGAGGCTGAGCACGCCTCTGTTTTTTTTCTCCGGCAGTTTTGCATAGCTTATATCTGAAGCTTGCTCATTAGTCGACCTAATTCAGTGCCATATAAAAATTGATGATGCCTATTTAAAAATCGGTTTTATGGATGAATGTTCATGCATTCTAATTGACGTTTGTTTCTTCCCCAGTTACGTTTTTCCCACCTACATGTATAATGCAGACAGGCAGTAGTTCAAGCAGATTATGTGGATGTTTTGAGAATTCAGAGTCCACGAAGGCATGGTTTACACACATCCATCCACCATTATCGTCTAACACACCACACCAAAGATGCCAGCTGTGCTTAAACCATATGAAAAGCTTTTAGTAATCAGGTCGATAGAGCCAAGCCAACCACCCAATGCCTTTATCGCTTAGATTTATTACCTAGAACAAATCTGATATCAGCAGAAGTGGTTTGTCCAGGCCGCAAACCTGCGGAGGCCTTGCCTTCAATGAGCTCTCTCTTAGTCAGCAGGGCTCCACAGAGAGGGGTGACACTGCGAGAAACCACAGCAGTACAGTAATTATATAAGGATAGTCTGCTGCTCCCTATAACTCTTATTAGAAATCCCAAAAGAGATCATTTGACTCCCTCCCTCATATAATGATAGTGTGGTATCCCAAATCTTTGTACAAGGGAAGATTTGTGTCAGATTTATATATAATTTTTTACAGCTTGAATTCCAGCGCAGTTTCATTGTTTGTATGCTGTACAGTAATTTTATTTATTTATAAAGGTCCTGTTTTCCCAGTTATTGAATTTGTATGAGTTTCCTTTGTATCATTATTATAGCATTGCATGTATTTTCAGGATGAAAATCTTTTGTCTAAACCAGTGTTTATCATTAGGTCCATTGAGGAACCCAGATATGGATGCTGAGCAGAACCAGGTGTTGGACACCGAAACAGAGACTCGAGAGCAACAGGAGACTGAAGCAGGAGACTGCCCCCAGTCAAAACTCAACTCTCCAATAGAGCCTGCAAAATCACCAGTGAATGGGCAAGAAATTGAGCATTTGCCAGATATGGTGACGGAATCAGGAACGTCAGAAGAAACGCAAGAGACAGAGCCTAAAGCAGAAAAATCACCAAAGAAAATGTCTGCATCTCCTGAGAAGGTTCCAGAGACATCTACAGAAATTGTGACTAAAGCAGAGAAGTACCCAGAAAAACAACCAGAACTAGAGAGATCAACAGAGAAGGTCCCTGAGCCAGCTACAGCATTGTATGTAGAATCAGAAAACATCCAGACCACAGAGCCTGAAAAGCATCCAATGCCAGAGAAAACGCCAGAGCCTCTGCCTTTAGATGAGCCTCTGGCAGAGAATAACATTGAAACTGCGCCAGAGAAAATGGCAGAACCCGGCCCAGAGGCTGTTAAACTGTCTGAGCAGGCAGCGCTTGAGCCTGTCACACAGCAAGAATCTGAGGACGTGAAACTGCTCGAACCAGAAGAGAAAGAGCCTGGGGAATCTGAGAAGCAGGCAGAATCTGATATTGTGTTGGAGGTGGAGCCAGAGATTCAAGTGGAGCCTGAAACTGTAAAGGAAGTGGAGGCAGACAAACAGACCGAAGCTGAAATTGTACCGGAACCAGAGCCAAAGAAACCAGTAGCGGCTGAGACTGTGAAGGAAGTGGAAGCAGGGAAACCAGTAGCAGCTGAGACTGTGAAGAAAGTGGAAGCAGAGAAACCAGTAGAAGCTGACACTATGATGGAAGAGAAACTGGTAGAAGCTGAAATAGTAAAAGGGGCAGATGGAGTGGAGCAGCAGAAGGCAGACGTTGTCGAGCAGGTTCCCACTCCTGGCACCCTGTCTTTTGCCTTCCTGGAGCATGAGCAGACCAAAGCCACCCTTCGCACCTCTCGCACTCTAATCATCCTCAGAGGCCTCCCCGGCAGCGGCAAGAGCCTCTTGGCACGCGCCATTGCAGATAGCTACCAGGGTCTCTGCACTGTCTGCTGTGCTGATGACCATGGTGTGAAACCGGAGAATCCAGAAGCATCAGCAGATGGGTACAAGGCTTTTGACGATGCTGTGGTAGCCTGCTGCAGTGTAGGAACATCTGCTCAAGTGATAGTGGTGGATGACACCAACCATACCCATGATCGGCTGGCCCGTCTGGGGGAGGTGGCAGAGCAGCACCGGCTGGTGGCCATGTTTCTGGAGCCCCGCACTGAGTGGAGCAGAGACTTGCCACAGCTGGCCAAGAAAACTCAGCGGGGGCTAGAGGAGGCCCAGATCCAGGCCATGAAAGTTCCCCTTGAGGAGACGTCCCTGCCCCTTTTCTTTGGCTGGTTCCTTCTCCCTGGCATCCAGGACAAGGTCAGGTGCACGTCCTTGGACTTCCTGAAAACACTGGACACACTTGAGGCCTTCAAGAAGCACTTGCCTGACTGTGAGTACAGCACAACTGTCTTGTGATATAAACAGTATAATTGTGTGTATCAAGACTCATTGGTGTATCTAAATCAGGTTTTAGTCTCTTGAGCTTGACTGAGACAACTGAGCTTGCTTTGTTTTTTCAGTCACTGTTGAGGCTGAGAAGGAGGTGGACCTGGAGCAGTATTTCCAAGCCAATGGAACTCTTCATTGCACTACCAAATTCTGTGACTATGGCAAGGCTGAGGGAGCCAAGGAATATGCAGACAAACCAGTAAGTCTGAAAGTATATTGAACAAAAATATAAACGCAACATGCAACAATTTCAACGATTTTACTGAGTTACATTTCATATAAGGAAATCAGT
The DNA here is from genome assembly GCF_964263955.1 of Coregonus lavaretus. Classification (NCBI taxonomy): domain Eukaryota; kingdom Metazoa; phylum Chordata; class Actinopteri; order Salmoniformes; family Salmonidae; genus Coregonus; species Coregonus lavaretus. The sequence continues at coordinate 11,955,303 of NC_140015.1, read as the reverse complement.
CAATTGAAATACAGCTCTGGAAAAAATTAAGACCACTGCAAATCTTTCTTAAATCAGCATCTCTACATGTATGACTTCCATTCCAGTGTCTGTTGAATTCCAACACAGGCACACCTCATTCTACTGAATTAGGTACTGATTAGGTGATCACCTGAACCAAATGTTATTAAATGAGGAAAAGTATAAAAACCACTGCTGTGGTCATCACTATCCTCTTGCAATAGGACCAGCTGGATGGCAAAAACAGTGCTAATAGTACCTCAAAAGTAATATTAATCAAATAACTATTGACCATGCCAAAAGAGTTGAAAAGGAAAGTTTTGAGTGAGGAAAAGAAGCGTTCAATTCTGGTTTTACTGGCAGAGGGATACAGTGAGCGTCAGGTTGCTTCCATCCTTAAAATGTCAAAGACGGCGGTTCATAAGAACAAGGTCAAGCAGCAGACATTGGGGACAACAATGGGGCGGCGCACAATTGGCCCAGCGTCGTCCAGGGTAGGGGAGGGAATGGCCGGCAGGGATGTAGCTCAGTTGGTAGAGCATGGCGTTTGCAACGCCAGGGTTGTGGATTCGATTCCCACGGGGGGCCAAATAATGTATGCACTCACTAACTGCGGCAGGTAGCTTAGTGGGTAAGAGCGTTGTGCCAGTAACCGAAAGGTCGCTGGTTCTAATCCCCGAGCCGACTAGGTGAAAAATCTGTCGATGTGCCCTTAAGCAAGGCACTTAACCCTAATTGCTCCTGTAAGTCGCTCTGGATAAGAGCGTCTGCTAAATGACTAAAATGTAAATGTAACTGTAAGTCGCTCTGGAGTCTGCTAAATGACTAAAATGTAAATGTAAAACAACAAAGCTACAGAACGGCAGAGGGCGAAAATGACTAATAATAATAAATAATATGCCATTTAGCAGACGCTTTTATCCAAAGTGACTTACAGTCATGCGTGCATACATTTTTTGTGTATGGGTGGTCCCGGGGATCGAACCCACTACCTTGGCGTTACAAGCGCCGTGCTCTACCAGCTGAGCTACAGAGGACCACAGAAGCCAACAGCATGATTGGACAACCTCCAGCAAAAGGAGGTTGTACAGAAAGGAACAGGTTAGTATTCCACCAGCTAAAGATGGACATAGCACTTACAGTATACAGTATGATGCTGGCTAGATTAACGCGTGTGGAGAGCTACTACTGACCGGGATGACCGCCAACTCATTCGAATGTCACTCAACAACCGTAGGATGACATCAAGTGACCTACAAAAAGAATGGCAAACGGCAGCTCGGGTGAAGTGCACGGCGAGGACGGTTCGAAACAGGCTCCTAGGGGCAGGGCTGAAGTCGTGCAAAGCTAGAAAAAAGCCCTTCATCAATGAGAAGCAAAGAAGAGCCAGGCTGAGGTTTGCAAAAGACCATAAGGATTGGACCATAAGATAATCTTCTCTGATGAGTCCAATTTTCAGCTTTACCCAACACCTGGTTGTCTAATGGTTAGACAGAGACCTGGAGAGGCCTACAAGCCACAGTGTCTCGCACCCACTGTGAAATTTGGTGGAGGATCGGTGATGATCTGGGGGTGCTTCAGCAAGGCTGGAATCGGGCAGATTTGTCTTTGTGAAGGATGCATGAATCAAGCCACATACAAGGTTGTCCTGGAAGAAAACTTGCTTCCTTTTGCTCTGACCATTGTTCCCCAACTCTGAGGATTGGATTGGTTTTTCCAGCAGGACAATGCGCCATGCAACACTGCCCGGTCAATCAAGTTGTGGATGGAGGACCACCAGATCAAGACCCTGTCATGGCCAGCCCAATCTCCAGACCTGAACCCCATTGAACACTTCTGGAATGTGATCAAGAGGAAGATGGATGGTCACAAGCCATCAAACAAAGCTGAGCTGCTTGAATTTTTGCGCCAGGAGTGGCATAGTCACCCAACATCAATGTGAAAGACTGGTGGAGAGCATGCCAAGACGCATGAAAGCTGTTATTGAAAATCAGGGTTATTCCACCAAAATATTGATTTCTGAACTCTTCCTAAGTTAAAACATTAGTATTGTGTTGTTTAAAAATGAACATGAACTTATTTTCTTTGCATTATTCGAGGTCTGACAACACTATCATTTTTGATATTTTGACCAGTTGTCATTTTCTGCAAATAAATGCTCTAAATGACTATTTTTATTTGGGAGAAATGTTGTCAGTAGTTTATAGAATAAAACAAAAATGTTAATTTCACCCAAACACATACCTATAAATAGTAAAACCAGAGAAACTTTTTTATATTTTTGCAGTGGTCTCTTAATTTCTTCCAGAGCTGTATATTCATTTAAACCCTAATCTATGGATTTCACATGACTGGGCAGGGGTGCAGCCGTGGATGGGCCTGGGTGGGCATAGGCCCACCCACTTGGGAGCCAGGTCCAGCCAATCAGAATGTTTTCCCCCATAAAATGGCTTTGTTACAGACAGAAATGCTTTTCAGTTTCATCAGCTGTCCAGGTGGCTGGTCTCATACAATCCCGCAGGTGAAGAAGCTGGATGTGGAGGTCCTGGGCTGGCATAGTTACACGTGATCTGCGGTTGTGAGGCCTGTTGGACGTACTGCCAAATTCTCTAAAACGACGTTGGAGGTGGCTTATGGTAGAGAAATGAACATTAAATTCTCTGGCAACCGCTCTGGTGGACATTCCTACAGTCAACATGCCAATTGCACACTCCCTCAAAACATCTGTGGCATTGTGTGACAAAACTGCACATTATAGAGTGGCCTTTTATGGTCTCCAGCACAAGGTGCACCTGTGTAATAATCAATGTTTAATCAGCTTCTTGATATGCCACACCTGTCAGGTGGATGGATTATCTTGGCAAAGGATAAATGCTTACTAACAGGTATATAAACAAATTTGTGCAAAACATTTGAGAGAAATACGCCTTTTGTGCACATGGAACATTTCTGGATATTTTATTTCAACTCATGAAACATGGGACCAACACTTTACATGTTGCATTTATATTTTTGTTCAGTGCGTATTGGTGATGGGAATTATTTGTCAAATGCAACCTCATCCTATTAACCCATGATCTACTACACAGCTCATATTGGCCTTGTTTTATGAATTAAAAGTCTGATGACCAGTGCATTGTTTAAATGTATTTTCACTTTTCAGGGGACCATTTTGAAATAACCTCTTTACTGCAGGTGGCTTAGTGGGTAAGAGCGTTGTGCCAGTAACCGAAAGGTCGCTGGTTCTAATCCCCAAGCCGACTAGGTGAAAAATCTGTCGATGTGCCCTTGAACAAGGCACTTAACCCTAATTGCTCCTGTAAGTCGCTCTGGATAAGAGCGTCTGCTAAATGACTAAAATGTAATGTAAATGTACTTTTCCCCCTCTAGGCCGTTAAAGAGTTGTATGGCTCTGTGTTCGAGTTGTCTCTCAGTGCCCTCTTCGTCACACCTCGCACTGTTGGTGCCCGGGTTTCACTCTCTGAGGATCAGTTGACCCTGTGGCCTGCCGATGCTGAGAAGGAGGTAGTGTCTGTAGTCCCGGCCGCCACCACCCTGCCTGCTGGCAGCCGTGCCCACATCACCTTGGGCTGTGCGGAGGGCGTTGAGCAGCTGCAGACGGGTATCGACCTGCTGGAGATCCTAGCGCTGCAGCAAGCGGGGCAGGAGGGCGAGCTGGTGGAGGAGATGGAGCTTGGTTCCCTGTCCTACTATGGCAAGGGGAGGTGGCTGCTCAGTCTGAGGGAGCCTGTCTCCGCCCAGGCCTGCTTTTCCAGCCTCTACGGGCCCAAGAAGGCAGACGCCAAGAAAGACGGGGACAAGAAGAAGAAGCAAAAGTGCACCATTCTGTAAAGGAGAGGGGGAGGGTGGTAATGGATGGCTCGGGATGAGTGGCGTACTAGTGTTCTGATTTGTCTGTGGGGAGGTTTGTGTGTTTGTGCTACTTTTGGGGTTTGGGAGGCGTCTTGGATATCCCACCCCAAATCCACAAGCTGTGTGCCTTTCTCTATTGCTTTGCTGCACAACCCAAGAGGCCTTTAAACCACAGTTTAGGTCAAGCTTAGCATCTTGTTCAGTGTCTTGTCATGCGTTTTAGTGCCATAGTTGCAATTGGATAGGATTTCCATAGACAAGGCCTGATTTCATGGCTCAGTTGCAGTTTAGACAGATATAGTAGGACTGCTTTACCTAGTACCGCTTCTCCCCGTTTGTGACCACGATTTTCCCTACTCAATTCATGTATAACACTATATTCAACCCCTTCCGCATATGTCAGTGTTAAGCATTTAGATGTGTTTTCATGTTTGATGTGAGTGGCTCAAATAGTATTTTCATTGCATGCCAGGTTTTTCAGTTTGTCAGACGTAGTTATAGTCATGATTAGCTCGTTCGCAAAAAAAGTTACATCTATTTCAGTAATTTCTTGTGACACTGGTCATAATTTCCTGTGGTATAGTTAGTCAGCCCTGTCGTGTTTGTGCATTTGTATGTGTGTGTTTGGTAAGAAGGAAAGAGCTGGGGAATTTCATAAGTAGCTCATGGGCCAAAAAGGGTGTCTGTATGCTTGATTTCATGTGCTGAACTGTGAATGTCATTCATAGAGGCCCTTCCTAATTAACTATTTTTGCACGATGCTGGAGAAATCAAAGGGAGAATGCTGATGAGTGTGCAGTTTGTTTCATTAGCGGGCACTTACTTGGTACTTATCGAATGCTGTGAAACCAAGGCCACAATTTGCAATCTAATGTAGTATAGGAGACTGCAGCCTGGGATCAGCCCTCTTTCTGTCAACCAGTTTTCGCATGTCAACTTGTATGTATCCACTGTCTGTTCATTAGTGATGTGTAGGTTTCTTAAGGCAAAGCCATGCTTGTGTAGTTCTTCCAATGAGTCACAATTTTTGCACATGTTTTGTACACTTAATAAAATAATTTGCTTTGCTCCAAATATTGTGTAATGGAATTTGTACTTGTTACACCCTGTTCAACAAGACTGTTCGCTTTTCTGTACACCCATTTCAACAGTGAGAGGAAGCAATTGACCCTTGACGCTGTACAGTGAGACTCAGGCATTTTGTTGGTTGATGGAGAAGTTGACCAGCAGATGGCACTCAGCCTCCGGCTACTATTAGTACAATGTATGAAGGCCAGTTGATGTTTGTCCAAATCTCCTGAAACTGAAGCGACGTACTGGTTCCCTCCACTTTTGAGGTAGTGTAGCCTAGGCCACAAGCTCTCGAACACCCCACTACAACACACACAATCCTACCTCTGTTACATTTTATTCTCTGAGTTGAATGACCCAATTATCTGAGAGTGTCTAGTGGTGTGCCATCACCTCCCATTGCACCACAACTGTGCAAGTTTTGATATCAATCATTTACACACCGGTGTGAGTGAGAGCAAGAATTGCAACTCTTACCAAGGTCAGTATAGCCAGCTGCACTAGACTGATGATTACACATACTGACTGTACAGGGCACTTGGCTCATCTGACTAATATGATGCAAAAGAGTCTTACTCCATCCAAATGAAATTGCTCCGCCTTCAAATGGTCTGATTTTATTACACATTTTAATGTATTACCCAGGTTCTGTTCTTCATGCCATAATGAACTATATATCCTAGAAAAAATATTGCATTGGTTAGATAGCCATCCTGCTGGTGTTTACATATTTTGTTAGCGTGATCATTTCAATTTGTTTATTTGTGCACAAGACAATACAAAATATGATGAGAGTTGAAAAGGCAAGTGACAAGTGCATGTGCAGGATAGGTAAAATAAATTACGGTCAGTGCTATCCGGGAACCTTCTGACTTTCTCTACCCTAAACCCTAACATTAACCCCTTACCTAAACCATAACCCTTAACCATTTTCAAATTCAACTTCAATGGGTTTATATATATATACTAGATGACTAATTGGGGCGCTGTGTTGAAGCCTCCTTGCCTCCATCTTGGCACCCCCACCGTTGTAAAATAATATATATTTTAGAAGCTATAAAATGCATTTATGAATGTCTACACTCGTTTTTGCCACATTTATTATAGTACATACACCTTAATGTATACTTTTAAAATTATTTTATGTGAGCTAAACATACAAATTAAAATTAATAAATATATGAAAACATTTTCCTTAAAGTATTTTTTTGGGGGGATGACTAATGTTACTGTTCCCACTACAACAACAACAAAATAATTAAATACATGCTAATTTTTTCCTTGAAATATTTAATTGAAATAGAATTTCATTTATTCTATTTGTAAGTCGCTCTGGATAAGAGCGTCTGCTAAATGACGTAAATGTAAATGTAAATGTAAATGTATTCCTATGGAGAACTGCTCCTACTGGGGAGTGCCAATATGGCCGACCGGCGGCTTCAAAGCCCCTCAATGGCCAAAGACAGCATCAGCGAACCATTTTTTGGTTTATATGCATCATTGGTAGGGACGTCCCAAGGATCTCTTATTGCACGGAGCCCAAAAAAACCCTGAGGTGCATAAGGCACCGCCCCCTTTCAAATATTACTAGAACAAAATAAACGAACAAAATGGTATCCTGATTAATCAAACAAATAGTTTGGGATTTACACAAATAAAAATATGTTGGATCAGGGGTAAAAAAGCTCAATACTGCAGTTTGTACAATGTATTTGAAGGTTACTGAATGAAAATGCCTTTGGGGAATAATTGTCTACACGTTTATGTATTTATCTATATGGTCAAGGCCAAGGGCAACGGCAAAATATAAATAACCTTCATATAGATGGACTTGATTTCACTGCCATATTATTAACTTTTAGTCTAATTGAAAAAGGGAGACATGTTTACTGTCTTTTATGCATGATCATTATGCACGATCATGTGATTCCGTTCTGATTGGCTACAATATGTTAAAAAGACAACGCCAGCCAATCAGTGTCCTACAGTTGAATAGGGTAGTCGTTTCTTTCAACGAGAGGTGGGCGTGAGCGTTATGAAGCAACATAGACCATGGGGTGGTGTGACCCAATTGGAGAGCAGGGATATCAGGCAAGTCTATCGTCAGATAGGAAGAGGGGAGAAAACTGAGGAGAACCCAGAAGTGCGGTCAGTGGTCCACGCCGACAGCCAAACCACAGATAGAAGAAGGAGCAGTTCCCAGTGTCTTTGTCCAAACCGTCCCTTTCCTAGAATTGCCGGCTGTTATCGTTTCACAACCGAAACGATCCAAATCTTCTCAACAGAACCTGGGAGATCTTTTCCACAATTCTCAAGCTATAAAGGTAAGATAAATATATCTATATTGATGTTTACAGATTGCAAGGAGTAATTGAAATCTGACTTGAAAGTTACATAAAGTAGTGTAACATGCGCAGTAAGTAAAAAAAAGCTAACACAAATACCATTGTGTGTGTGTGTGACACTGAGACACTGAGTGAGGAAAAGAAAGAGAGAGACAGGACGAGTTGAACTGGTCAATCAACAGTACCAGTCTTGAACTCATAAAGAATGATGACATTATGAAAGAATCATTGTGGCCACGGCTTAGCTTACTATAGTTTATTTTTAAAAGTGTCGACTCATGGGCTGTGTGGCTGGTCTAAAAGTATGTTTATTTGTTTTGAACATTTCCGTATTGCCCTTAATGTATTTATTTATTGCCATGTTATCATTTTGACCTATTTAATTCTGGTTGAATGGAAATCATAATGAATTAATCATGGCATGTCTTTGACTAGGTTTTCTTTAAGTCAGAATGTTCAAGTGATCATGCATTTTAATAAACTTGGAATCCGACTAATTGAGAATATCTTAATTGACACAAATCATGCATTATTAGTCCACTCTCAAAACACAGCTCTTGCTTTTTTAAAACCACTTCCTTGCTTTCCCCAAGTCCATTAGTCCAGACAGATATCTTCTCTAGCAGGCAGAAAGATGCTTCTTTAAATTTTTGAAGCACTAAAGTATTTTTGTCATTTCGACCTGTCAGACCCAGGTGCAGATGTTTTGGTGCTGTTGTAGTAGAAGGGAAGGTCATCTGGTGGTGAAGGGGACCAGGCCAGGTTAAGGTTAATTGCATTCTGACTTCAGTGCTGTGAAAAAGAGTGAAGATGCTTTGCACAGTGCTTTTCACAGAAACAGAATTTATCAGATTTTCAGATGAGAAGATGCCTATGTTTCCGCTGTCAGTGGTTTTGATAAGTGTGTGTGATATGCATATCACACACACTGGTGTGTGTGCCTTCATCAGTGTGTGTTTGTGTGCCTCATATAGCAGTCTACAAGTGTTGCGCTTCAACTGCTCTTGATCAATGTTATCCGTGCTGGATCATTTATGTTGGTGAGAAGGGGTGATATTTCAAAGCACTGACAAGCCGCTAGCAGAGAGGAAATAGACATACAGTGGGGAGAACAAGTATTTGATACACTGCCAATTTTGCAGGTTTTCCTACTTACAAAGCATGTAGAGGTCTGTAATTTTTATCATAGGTACACTTCAACTGTGAGAGACGGAATCTAAAACAAAAATCCAGAAAATCACATTGTATGATTTTTAAGTAATTAATTTGCATTTTCTTGCATGACATAAGTATTTGATACATCAGAAAAGCAGAACTTAATATTTGGTACAGAAACCTTTGTTTGCAATTACAGAGATCATATGTTTCCTGTAGGTCTTGACCAGGTTTGCACACACTGCAGCAGGGATTTTGGCCCACTCCTCCATACAGACCTTCTCCAGATCCTTCAGGTTTCGGGGCTGTCGCTGGGCAATACGGACTTTCAGCTCCCTCCAAAGATTTTCTATTGGGTTCAGGTCTGGAGACTGGCTAGGCCACTCCAGGACCTTGAGATGCTTCTTACGGAGCCACTCCTTAGTTGCCCTGGCTGTGTGTTTTGGGTCGTTGTCATGCTGGATGACCCAGCCACGACCCATCTTCAATGCTCTTACTGAGGGAAGGAGGTTGTTGGCCAAGATCTCGCGATACATGGCCCCATCCATCCATCCTCCCCTCAATACGGTGCAGTCGTCCTGTCCCCTTTGCAGAAAAGCATCCCCAAAGAATGATGTTTCCACCTCCATGCTTCACGGTTGGGATGGTGTTCTTGGGGTTGTACTCATCTTTCTTCTTCCTCCAAACACGGCGAGTGGAGTTTAGACCAAAAAGCTATATTTTTGTCTCATCAGACCACATGACCTTCTCCCATTCCTCCTCTGGATCATCCAGATGGTCATTGGCAAACTTCAGACGGGCCTGGACATGCGCTGGCTTGAGCAGGGGGACCTTGCGTGCACTGCAGGATTTTAATCCATGACGGCGTAGTGTGTTACTAATGGTTTTCTTTGAGACTGTGGTCCCAGCTCTCTTCAGGTCATTGACCAGGTCCTACCATGTAGTTCTGGGCTGGTCCCTCACCTTCCTCATGATCATTGATGCCCCACGAGGTGAGATCTTGCATGGAGCCCCAGACCGAGGGTGATTGACCGTCTTCTTGAACTTCTTCCATTTTCTAATAATTGCGCCAACAGTTGTTGCCTTCTCACCAAGCTGCTTGCCTATTGTCCTGTAGCCCATCCCAGCCTTGTGCAGGTCTACAATTTTATCCCTGATGTCCTTACACAGCTCTCTGGTCTTGGCCATTGTGGAGAGGTTGGAGTCTGTTTGATTGAGTGTGTGGACAGGTGTCTTTTATACAGGTAACGAGTTCAAACAAGTGCAGTTAATACAGGTAATGAGTGGAGAACAGGAGGGCTTCTTTAAGAAAAACTAACAGGTCTGTGAGAGCCGGAATTCTTACTGGTTGGTAGGTGATCAAATACTTATGTCATGCAATAAAATGAAAATTAATTACTTAAAAATCATACAATGTGATTTTCTGGATTTTTGTTTTAGATTCCGTCTCTCACAGTTGAAGTTTACCTATGATAAAAATTACAGACCTCTACATGCTTTGTAAGTAGGAAAACCTGCAAAATTGGCAGTGTATCAAATACTTGTTCTCCCCACTGTATACTGTAGTGGGTCTGTCTCCTCCTCTCCTGTGTTATATTGGCCTCGGACCAGAGCTATAGTGACTTAGGGAGTTGCTAGAGCACGATGAGCCAAGGAAAGCCACCCCGGCCAAACCTTCCCCTAACCCGGACGAAGCTGGGCCAATTGTGCGCCGCCCTATGAGACTCCCGGTCATGGCCAATTGTGACACAGCCTGGGATCAAACCCCAGGCTGTAGTGACGCCGCAACACTGCGATGCAGTGCCTTAGTCTGCTGCGCTACTCGGGAGGCCACAGGGCTCTTTATCTAATGAAGCACACAGTGAGCCAGTTGGCTGGGTGCTCCATCACTGCAATAATACTTAAGGGTCACTAGCTGTTTTATTGTCAATTTCTTAGTAGTGATATTACGGAGACTAGAGACTGAGTGGGTTTGTATCAGCACAGTAATAGGACACATTTCTCATCATTGAGCTGTAGCTGTAGCTCAGCTGGTAGAGCACGGCGCTTGTAACGCCAGGGTAATGGGTTCGATCCCCGGGACCACCCATACACAAAAATGTATGCACGCTTGACTGTAAGTCGCTTTGGATAAAAGCGTCTGCTAAATGGCTTATTATTATATTATATTATATTATATTGACATCCATCTGGTCTGTGGTAAAAGCAATGAAAAGCTCTGTCGTAGCCGACCGCGACTGGGAGACCCATGGGGCGGCACACAATTGGCCCAGAGTCGTCCAGGGTAGGGGAATGGCCGGCAGGGATGTAGCTCAGTTGGTAGAGCATGGTGCTTGCGACGCCAGGGTTGTGAGTTCGTTTCCCACTGGGGGCCAGTATGAAAAATAACAAAAAAAATGTATGCACTCACTAACTGTAAGTCGCTCTGGATAAGAGCGTCTGCTAAATGACTAAAAATGTAAAATAAAGCTCTGCCTAAGTGAGTGTAGCAGGAAACCAAGGCCAGATCAATAACAAAAGAATTGCAACAATGTGCTTGGGGAAGGAAAGAGGGGGCCGGGGGATGAAGAGGGGGCAGGTGGTGTGGTGGAGGATGGGGGTTGGTCACATTTGGTACTGTGAGTCTGGACATCCAAGTACCACATTCTGCTGTATAATGTCCACTCATTTCTTTATCAGTTAATGAATATTTAATTTTCAAATCCAAATATATTTAATGTTCTGTTGCAGAGGCAACATAGTGAGTGGTTAAGGCCTTTCTAGCTTGACTGACTGAAATGGTCCCAGTAGACTAGGCTGAAGCATTAGAAACTGTGAGTTTGTCCCATTTAGCATATGGCTTCATTTAAACCAGCAGGAGGATGCCAGGAAGGGTCACAACCCTTGTCTTTACCATGAAAGTAAAACAAAATTAGATATAAACATCCTATTGGGTTCTGGTGTTTTTGCTCAAATTCTATGTGCAAATTTCCCCCTCAAACTTGAGCGTTTTCCCAATAATTAAATGTTAATTTAAGAATGATCAAATCCTTTGTCCTGACCCCCCTCTGAATATCTCCTTGCTGAATTTTTATATATGTGTGCTGACAGCTGCCTTGATAGTCTCTTGGGAATATCCCTAGTATGGAGTTCCGGGTCACTAGGTCATACCAGGACGACCCTTCACCCATTACATTTAACATATTAGTCATTTAGCAGACGCTCTTATCCAGAGCGACTTACAGTTAGTGAGTGCATACATTTTTCATTACAGGGCTTATACACGTGACGATGACATCATAGTAGGCTGACAATCTGGCCATCAGCCGTATCCTGTTTGTGTATGAGACTGCACTTCTGACACTGGCATGTCTCATAATGTGTAGGTCATAGTAGAAAGTCCTCTCCTTCAGGTTTATTCCAAGCACTACAAACAGTGACTACACCCTTTATTCAATATCAGTAGGTTCAAGGTGTGTTTATATGTGTGGGTGACTGTTTCTCTGTGTTTGTTTGAGAAAGCTATGCATCAGCCTCTCTGAAGGTTGTTTTATCGTCTGAATGATTGAGAGTATTCTCTGTGTGGTGTGTGGTGTGTGTGGTGTGTGTGTGTGTGTTTGTCTGGCTGTTGTCCTCTACACAAACTCCAGGCCACTATCTGTGCTGTCTCTGGTGATTTAAAGCTGTGTGTCTGTCTCAGGATTCATCTGATTGTTTTCGTGGCAGCCAGGTGAGGGCCCATTACTCCATTAGAGTGCAGGTCCTAGACCTGGGCTAATCAACTTAGCCTCAGCATCACTGCCTGCCTGGACAGGGTATTTTTAGCTGGGCCAATAAAGGATAGCAAACTGAAGAGATGACTGGGCAGATCCTACAAAGTAGATAGAGACTTCTGATCTGCAGTTTGTGTGTAAATAAATAGCTCACTATATACCATCATTATCATGTAAGAGGCTGCTGGTGTTAAAGGTCTATCCTCTCTGATGTATCATATTTGGGAACATAACTAGAATATCTTATACTTAAGCTAGTCACCCTGTACTGTAGTCCCCTGTAGCTCAGTTTATAGAGCATGGCGCTTGCAACGCCAGGGTTGTGGGTTCGTTTCCCACGGGGGGCCAGTATGAAAATGTATGCACTCACTAACTGTAAGTCGCTCTGGATAAGAGCTTCTGCTAAATGACTAAAATGTAAATGCAAAAAATGGTATGCACTTATGATTATGATCGGGTTGACCTAATCTCTCTCTCGATCTGTCTCTCTCTCCTCTCAGACCACTGTTTTCTGCTCTACCATGTCGGCCAAAGCCATCTCGGAGCAGACAGGGAAGGAGTTCCTCTATAAGTACATCTGTACATCTGCAGCTGTCCAGAACAGGTTCCGCTATGCCAACGTGACGACTGAGACCGACTTTGACCGGCTGGCACAGGACCACCCCTGGCTGCTCACTGAGGTAAGGAATAACTGACCCACCGAAGGCCCATTTTAGAACCCAATAACCACCTAGTACCTATATCTTAACAGCAGCTTTTATGTCATTCAATCACCAATGGTCAATGGCATAACTGTCTTTTCAGACATCAACAATTTCTTCATAATGATGACAAGGATTATATTACATTGCAGTCAGTAGATTCAGTTTGGCCACATCATAGTCATAAATCTGGCTCCATAACTATCACAATAGCCACCTTCCCTGACTGCAGCCTGCGTCAAATGATCCATTTTGTTGCAGACACAATCACTTAGGCTAATGGAAGAGTAGAGTCCCGTTAGGACCCTAACGTCCTAGCTAGCAGGCCCATCTTCACTCCAGCCACTCTTCTGGCTGCAAAACGGAAACTAAGCAAAGTCAATGTAGAGGAGAATGAACGTCCGCATCGCCATTGGAATGTATCAAGAGGAACAACAAGTGACATCCACAACGGGAGGAGACACTCTCTTTAAGAGCAGTCATAATTCCCTCAGAGATGGAGGATGGAGGAGGAGTCTGGGACAGAGGGGGCTAATAGAATTGCAGTATGACTCATCTCCCAGGGTAAAATCTCTCTCGCTCTCTCGCTCACTCACTCACTCACTCAGCTGGGAGGCTGTTTTAGTGCTTTATCAGGAAGTCGGATGCAGTGAGGTATGGAAGGGTGGAGGATGAGGAGAAGGATAGAGGAGGGCAGGTGTAGGCCCAGATACACGTGAAGCGATGTGACGGGATTGATTAGGAAATTACATTAACTTTCACCCCTCTCTGCCTGGTTTTGCTGGCAGCACTCCAGATGATAATGGCTCCAGTCTCAGAAGTCACTTCTCTCTCCATCTCTGATTGACCCCAGAGAGGTAGCAGCCAGGGGGAGGGGGTAGGACGGAGGAATGGAAGGAGGGACCGAGAGACTGATAAGCAGCTTCTATCTCCAGGCCAACAGACTGTTGAACAGTCACCACTACCGTAGTCACTGTTACTAGCCGGCTACCACCCGGTACTCTACCCTGCACCTTAGAGACTGCTGTCCTACACTACCAGTCAAAAGTTTGGACACACCTACTCATTCAAGGGTTTTTTCTTTATTTGTACTATTTTTTGCATTGTAGAATAATAGTGAAGACATCAAAACAATGAAATAACACATATGGAGTCATGTAGTAAACAAGAAAGTGTTAAAAAAATCAAAATATATTTTATATTTGAGATTCTTCAAATAGCCACCCTTTGCCTTGATGGCAGCATTGCACACTCTTGGCATTCTCTCAACCAGCTTAATGAGGTAGTCACCTGGAATGCGTTTCAATTGTGTGTGTGTGTGTGTATGTATATATATATATATATATATATATATATATATAAATTCCAGACTCGTCCTGATATTTCTTTCTTTTTACTTTTTGGATTATGTGTGTGTTACTGCACTGCTGGAGCTAGAAACACAAGCATTTTGCTGCACTTGCGACAACATCTGCAAATCTGTGTACGCAACCAATAAACTTTGATTTGAGGGAGGGGAGGACCAGGAAACGTACCTCCTGATCTACAGATATAATTCTAATCAAGATGGGCTTAAAATGCTGAGGAATTTTAAATGTGTAATGGTACCTGAAGTGAACTCGCCCATTTGTGCCACACCGTAAATTTAATCGTCAGCATATAAACTCTTATCATAAACAACAAATTAGCAATGTGTTAATGTGAGGTCAACTACTATATCCTGTCAAGGGTAGTCTAGTCTAAGGATGATCACTAAATCACAGTCACTTATGTCATTATCCTGGTGTTGTGATGCTAACAGTTCGATCATGTTGTCTGTTCCCTAGCGGCTGGTAGTGAAGCCAGACCAGCTGATCAAGCGGCGGGGGAAGCTGGGACTGGTAGGTGTCAACCTGGACCTGAAAGGTGTCCAAGAGTGGCTGAAGACCCGCCTCATGAGAGAGACCATGGTAAGTCATTGCCCACACACACACACACACACACTAAGTCATCCTGAAGTGGATCTTCCAAAATACAGTACCTACAGCTAGGTTCAGGCCCATTCCTGGTCATGCACATTGAAACCCATCTCCCCCTAGGCTCTTCAGTCTGCACTGTAGTGATCTCTTTCACTCTTTCACTGTTTACTCTGTCTCTAACAGAACATTTGTTTCCACTCTGCCCTCTCTTTTCTGATATTTCTGTCTTTATCCCCTCTTTCCCATGCCCACTAGTATTACCCATCCAAGTTAAGTGTTTGTTTTGATGTATGTTTAACTTTGCCTCCAGAGCTGCACAGATTGCTAATGAGCTCTCTGTCAGGTGGTAGTCAATCAGGCCAGTCAGCCGAAACGGAGAGTCCTGCCAGTGAGTAAACATGTTTCGGTGGAAGCCGAGCACGCTACAGTAGATCCATCACTCTGTGTGCCACATAGACGTTTGTGTGCTTCATAAACCATGGGCTAAGAGAGGGAGCGTGTGTGCGCATGTGTGTGCGTGCTTGCGTTAGAGGTAGGCAACTGTTGGCTGCTGGATATATCACTGGCCAGACATTTTAGATGAAAACGTCAGTTGCTGCTCGAGAACATAAATATTAACAAATTAATTCACAGGTTTAAGATAGTGTCTATCTGGATGAAGCGTTTTATTTTGACTGGCTTGAACAGATGTTGCTGTCAATTTAGAATCTGGATAACTTGTTACAGTTATAGAACATATTTCACAATATGTTGTGTATTTTCATTGTTTAGATGTGTGGGTTGCTGTATATGGGATAGTTGGTGTGCTTGTGCAGTAGCTGGATATTGAGATTACAGAGGGTGGTACTGGGTATTATACTACAGTTTGAGGTCTACAGTATGTGTTAGTTGTGTGAGTGAATGGCATTCTGAAATGGTGTATTTATGTGTCTGGACTAGAGAGAAGAGGTGAGCAGAGTTCAGTCACTGTGAACAATTTAGTCTGTCAGCTCGACTTTTTGTTCTCTCTCTACTTTTTCTACTTTTTCTGTAAATCCTCAGCCTACCAAAGATGACTCCCTGCCTGGCTATTTCCCCCACTCTTTGACGCCATAGCTTCCCTTAGTGATAGGGTGTAACCAGGATAGTTCATGTGTTTCCAGGCAAATGGGTGTGAACATGTCAGGGGTTGTTATGTATCATATCAATTGAATTGACCCCTTTTGGTCACTACTTTTAAGTTTGTGTAAAACTTCAATCATGTTTCACCTTCCTACTTTTTTGAGATCCTTACTCAATACATTCCTCCAACCTTTTCGTCTCTCTCCTCCTCCCTCGTTCTCTAGGTAGCAGTGAGAGAATCAGTAGGGAGATCATTTCTGTCTAAATTGGCCTCAGCCCATCTTTAATCAGACGGCCTCTTTTCTCCCCTCATCGTCCCTCCTTTATTCCGTCTCTCGGAAATGTCAACCTCTCTTTCTCCCTCCTTTTTTTCTGTCGGCTGACTGCTCTCCCTGGTTGTTTTAACACAGGCAGTGTGACAGCCAGCTAAATGAGCTCGCATGTTGAAGTCACTTAGGACTATACTAGACTACTGCTCTGTGTGGACGTCATCCTCTGTCAGTTTGGGCCTCCTTTATCCCAACTACACTTTCTTGTCCCATGGCCTGATTATTTGAACTTTGTGTTCACTTTGTGGCCTTGAGTTGTGTTAATTCATACTGCTCTCCTCTGCTTTTTATAGCCTCCCTATCTCCTTTTCTCTCTCTCTGCTTCTCTCCCTCTATCAGTCCTGAGGGCATACCCGTAAACAAGTGCATTGCTGCATTATTATGGATCCTCCACTCGCTACAGCTGGCTCACTTCAGCTGCTCAGAGAAATAGTCATTATAGCACTGTAGTCTCCCATGGGAATTCATGATGATTTTGCCAAATTAAATGCAGCCTTTTTGCTCCATAAGTTCTCTATTTCTCCTCAACACAATGTGTGTTTGAGCTTCTAAATAAGTGCTGTATGTCTTTCTCAGGTGGGAAAAGCAAAGGGGATCCTGAAGAACTTCCTCATCGAGCCATTTGTAGCCCACAAGCAGGTAAACTATCAGTGTGATTTCTCTAGTCTAGCTACCTCCGAGGACTGCAGCCCAACAGGTTTTCCAACTTACTTGAATATCATTCATGAGTAGTGTGAGGTACTGCACCTTCACTAAACAGTATGTCAAATCTCAAGGAGTGGCTTTAAAGGGATAGTTCACTAAATAAATATATTTTAGTATTTTCTTCATTAGTCAACTGTTAATGCCATCCCAAACAATGATGCATGTCAGCAGTCAAGTTTTCAAGATTGAGCACTTTAAGTACAGAGCAAAAACTGTGATGAAGATAGTTTTAGAGTGAATTATCCCTTGAACAAAATGGCTTCTATGACATACAAGTCTCTGGTTGTCTATAACTGACCTGTGTGTGTGTATCCCTATCCCTCAGGAAGAGGAGTTCTATGTGTGTATCTACGCCACACGGGAGGGAGACTACGTGTTGTTCCACCATGAAGGAGGGGTAGACGTGGGCGACGTGGACGCTAAGGCCAGTAAGTTGCTGGTAGGAGTGGATGAGAAGCTGACTGAAGACGCAGTGAAGAAACAGCTCCTGACCCATGTCGCTGCAGACAAAAAAGCGTGAGTGGCGCGAGACATACTGCATTCATTTAAAAAACTGATTTCTACTTCGTAAGAGAGATCATTTGCACGCTAAAATAACAAGATACTAGATTAAAAGAGGGTATATTTGTGGGAGAGAACACCTCATTCATTCTGAGGTAGAGAAGTGGAGGGTTAGAGAAAGAACGTGCTGTTGCGCAAAACTAAAGCTGGCTGGCAAGCAATGGCAGCACCACACAATACAAAACACAGAGAGGGGAAAGCGAATGGCGAGGTACTCTGTGATGATGCAGTAAAGCTGGAGGGAGAAGGAGGAGGGGGGTGAGTTCCATTAGACAAATGATAAACTCCCTCCGCTACGAGCTCGCCTTTCTTCGATCACCCCCTCCTTTCATCCCCTCTTAGCCTTATTCTGACCACGTTCCTGGAGCCTGACGTTTATTTTGATGGGTATGATACAGTGACCCACCCAACTCCCCCCTCCCTTCGTTCGAAACAGCTCTCTGTGATGGCAGGCAGGGCCTGGCTAGGCTCACCACGGTCTTGGCTGACATTGAGGAAGACGGCTCTGCACTGTTCACCCCCCCCCTCACCCTCTTCCCTCCTTTGGATCTAGGACCGGAGCGGTAGCCCCATCAGAACCTCTCAGTGGGAGAGGAGCTTAGTCACTGTGGGTGTGATGCGTCGGGCCTGACCCCCTCACTCCCTGAGGCCAGTGTTCTCCTGGTAGCTAGAGTAGCCCTCCTGACAGACAGAAGACTGACGTGGTCACAAGGCCACAGAGCTGCCTGCACAGCTGACAGACAGGCAGGCAGGGAGAGAGGAAGAAATACTGCCCCCACCACAGCCCCCCTTCCTCCTCCCTTTACCCTTCTGTTTTGACAGGAGGAGGCGCAAGTAAATTAGATTTTTCCTTCATTGTAACGAGGCTTACCAGCTAATTTAGAAGTGCTGTGGAAAAGAGCTGGTTCCTCCTCCAACACTCCCTCCACCCCTCCCTCTTTCCCTCACTTCTTCCTTATTAATGTTGCCACTTGTTTTTATGGATTTAATGCTATATAAAGCGTGTGACTCACTGTTCAAAAGGACAGTGCTATCACTAAGGGACATTAGAATGAACATTCAGTTGGCAGCCCTGCACATAATAAAGAAGATAAAGGGGCTGTCTGTATTTTAGGGAAAGTTGAAAGGTTAAGGTGTAGCTATAAAACAGTTTAACCTGTTGTCTGGTTGTTTCTTCCTGCAGGGTTCTGGCCAGCTTCATTGTTGGTCTCTTCAACCTGTATGAAGACCTGTACTTCACCTACCTAGAGATCAACCCACTGGGTAGGTCCTGTCATACAATCCTACCACAACCAACACTCCTACCAACCTCCTACCACAGCCTAAACATGATGCTCTGAACAACTCCCTAATCCAGACATACACTCACAGCCTCATCATTTTGTCATAGAATTAAGAAGTTTGAGGAGAAATAAAGATCAAATGGAATCTAAAAACAATTCCTTGTGGTAAAACATATAGAGGAGCAGAAGTTCATTACAACATTCTAATTCTGAGGGGGGAACTGGTTCAATAATTCATGTTCCTGCTGTTTGATGACTGCAGTGTGTTTATCAGGGTTTAATTGGTCATCAGTACCAGGTTATATGCCCCGTGGCAGCTGTTCCTGTGGTGGGGAGAGGATTGGGGCTGCTGAGACCTCCCCTCCTGCTTTGATATCTCCCCCACACCCCCTGCCTCCCCAATCTCTCCCTCCTGCAGAGAGAGTAGGGACTAGGGAGGTTAGGACGCCCCCTGGGGGCGGACATGGTCCTCTCTCATTTCCCCTGTGTTCTATTTTAGAGATCACCCCCACTGTGGCACCGCCGGAGACGAGCAGGTTTCTGTGGAAACTACACGAACGAACACACACAGTGTAACAGTGTTTATCTAAATAAAACTGTGCCGTTTCCAACCATACCTGACTCAGAACAAATCCACTTAAGTAGGATGGAAGCAGTGAGGTACAGATGGAGAGCAGTCCTCTGATTCAATCAGTGGAAGAAGCCAAGTGAATATCAATAAGAGGATGTGGCTCTTTGCCTTCCTGTATTTAACCCCGGGTTAACATGCTTCTATTTGCCTTCAATGTCGTCTCTCTCTTTCTCTCTTTCTCTCTCTTTCTCTCTTTCTCCCAGTGGTCACGAAGGATGGCGTGTTTGTGCTGGACATGGCGGCTAAGATCGATGCCACGGCTGACTACCTCTGTAAGGCCAAGTGGGGCGACGTGGAGTTCCCTCCACCCTTTGGCAGGGAGGCCTACCCTGAGGTGTGGACAATCACATGACTGCTAGCCAGAGGCTGCTATGTCCATTTTGTTACATTGAAGGAACTAGAAGGATAAGGGCAGCTCCAAGGAAGTCATAACCCCCTGTAGCTCAGTTGGTAGAGCATTGCGCTTGCAACGCCAAGGTTGTGGGTTCGTTTCCCACGGGGGACCAGTATGAAAATGTATGCACTCACTAACTGTAAGTCACTCTGGATAAGAGCGTCTGCTAAATGACTGAAATGTAAATAACATATTTTTATAGATTCGCTTTACAAGTAATTGTGTATCATGTAAAGACCAGGGTTGGGGTCAATTCCAGTCAATTCAGAAAGTAAATCCAATTAAACATTTTCCTAATTGAAATCATGGCAGAGAATTTGAATTTCAGTGTACTTCAGAATTTAAATGGAATTGACCCCAACCCTGGTAAAGACTTTACATATATTTTCAAATAAGCCTCCACCTAAATTAATCAGCATAAAAATCCCAGATGTACATACTACAGTTTGTCTGAAGTTTACATACACCTTAGCCAAATACATTTAAACTCAGTTTTTCACAATTCCTGACATTTAATCCTAGTAAATATTTCCCTGTGTTAGGTCAGGTAGGATCACCACTTTATTTTAAGAATGTGAAATGTCAGAATAATAGTAGAGTGATTTATTTCAGCTTTTATTTCTTTCATCACATTCCCAGTGGGTCAGAAGTTTACATACACTCAATTAGTATTTGGTAGCATTGCCTTTAAATTGTTTAACTTGGGTCAAATGTTTTGTGTAGCCTTCCATAAGCTTCCCACAATAAGTTGGGTGAATTTTGGCCCATTCCTCCTGACAGAGCTGGTGTAACTGAGTCAGGTTTGTAGGCCTCCTTACATTTACATTTAAGTCATTTAGCAGACGCTCTTATCCAGAGCGACTTACAAATTGGTGCATTCAATTTAGGATAGCCAGTGGGACAACCACACTTTTTTTATGGGGGGGTGTAGAAGGATTACTGTTATACTATTCCAGGTATTCCTTAAAGAGGTAGGGTTTCAAGTGTCTCCGGAAGGTGGTCAGTGACTCCGCTGTCCTGGCGTCGTGGGGGAGCTTGTTCCACCATTGGGGTGCCAGAGCAGCGAATAGCTTTGACTGGGCTGAGCGGGAACTGTGCTTCCGTAGAGGTAGGGGGGCTAGCAGGCCAGAGGTGGATGAACGTAGTGCCCTCGTTTGGGTGTAGGGTCTGATCAGAGCCTGAAGGTAAGGAGGTGCCGTTCCCCTCACAGCTACGTAGGCAAGCACCATGGTTTTGTAGTAGATGCGAGCTTCAACTGGAAGTCAGTGGAGTGTGCGGAGGAGCGGGGTGACATGAGAGAACTTGGGAAGGTAGAACACCAGACGGGCTGCAGCGTTCTGGCTAAGTTGTAGGGGTTTAATGGCACAGGCAGGGAGCCCAGCCAACAGCGAGTTGCAGTAATCCAGACGGGAGATGACAAGTGCCTGGATTAGGACCTGTGCCGCTTTCTGTGTAAGGTAGGGTCGTACTCTGCAAATGTTGTAGAGCATGGATCTGCAGGATCGGGTCACCGCTTTGATGTTAGCGGAGAACGACAGGGTGTTGTCCAGGGTCACGCCAAGGTTCTTTGCACTTTGGGAGGAGGACACAATGGAGTTGTCAACCGTGATGGCGAGATCATGGAGCGGGCAGTCCTTCCCCGGGAGGAAGAGCAGCTCCGTCTTGCCGAGGTTCAGCTTGAGGTGGTGATCCGACATCCACACTGATATGTCTGCCAGACATGCAGAGATGCGATTCGCCACCTGGTTATCAGAAGGGGGAAAGGAGAAAATTAATTGTGTGTCGTCTGCGTAGCAATGATAGGAGAGACCATGTGAGGATATGACAGAGCCAAGTGACTTGGTGTATAGACAGAATAGAAGAGGGCCTAGAACTGAGCGCTGGGGGACACCTAACTCGCACACGCTTTTTCAGTTCTGCCCACACATTTTCTGTAGGATTGAGGTCAGGGCTTTGTGATGGCCACTCCAATACCTTGACTTTGTTGTCCTTAAGCCATTTTGCCACAACTTTGGACGTATGCTTGGGGTCATTGTCCATTTGGAAGACCCATTTGCGACCAAGCTTTAACTTCCTGACTGATGTCTTGAGATGTTGCTTCAATATATCCACATAATTTTCCTTCCTCATTATGCGATCTATTTTGTGACGTGCACTAGTCCCTCCTGCAGCAAAGCACCCCCACAGCATGATGCTGCCACCCCTGTGCTTCACGGTTGGGATGGTGTTCTTCGGCTTGCAAGCAACCCCCTTTTTCCTCCAAACATAACTATGGTCATTATGGCCAAACAGGTCTATTTTTGTTTCATCAGACCAGAGGACATTTCTCCAAAAATTACGATCTTTGTCCCCATGTGCAGTTGCAAACCGTAGTCTGGCTTTTTTATGGTGGTTTTGGAGTAGTGGCTTCTTCCTTGCTGAGTGGCCTTTCAGGTTATGTTGATATAGGACTCGTTTTACTATGGATATAGACACTTTTGTACCTGTTTCCTCCAGCATCATCACAAGGTCCTTTGCTGTTGTTCTGGGATTGATTTGCACTTTTCGCACCAAAGTACGTTCATCTCTAGGAGACAGAACGCGTCTCCTTCCTGAGCGGTATGACGGCTGCGTGGTCCCATGGTGTTTATACTTGCGTACTATTGTTTGTACAGATGAATGTGGTACCTTCAGGCGTTTGGAAATTGCTCCCAAGGATGAACCAGACTTGTGGAGGTCTACAATTATTTTTCTGAGGTTTTGGCTGTTTTCTTTTGATTTTCCCATGATGTCAAGCAAAGAGGCACTGGGTTTGAAGGTAGGCCTTGAAATACATCCACAGGTACACCTCCAATTGATTCAAATGATGTCAATTAGCCTATCAGAAGCTTCTAAAGCCAACTTAGTGTATGTAAACTTCTGACCCACTGGAATTGTGATACAGTGAATTATAAGTGAAATAATCTGTCTGTAAACAATTGTTGGAAAAATTACTTGTGTCATGCACAAAGTAGATGTCCTAACCGACTTGCCAAAACTATAGTTTGTTAACAAGATATTTGTGGAGTGGTTGAAAAATGTGTATGTAAACTTCCGACTTCAACTGTAGATCTGTTTCCTCATTATTTTTTATTTTTTGATGACTAGATGCACAGTGATAAAGGTTTCAGTTCTTTCCTGTTTATTGAACGACACATGACTATTTTATGAGTCCTCTGGCTGTCCCAGCTATGGAGAGGGATGTTGATCAGGAAAGGGACTGGGGCAGTGACTAGAACAGAGATTAATCAGCCTTGACTCTGATTACTGAGTTAGTACCTTATCTCCATGGCGATACCATAGCACACCCCAGTAGCGACGGTCGTCAGGGTGTAGGGCTACAGGGACAACAGGGATGTAGTGACCTGATTAGATGTTATAATTATATGCTTAGATATTCTGTCATCTGTCTCCATTTCTATGGCCTAGTCTAGATTTAAAATGTTAGACCAGTGTTTTTGTCTTTTTTATTGTTGATTTAATTGGCTTTTGTTTTGATAGTTGTTTTTGACAGTATGGTTAATGGGTCTCTGTGTGTGTGTGTGTGGTTCTGGCTGATCTGAGACAGAGGGTCTATCTGGGTGCTGTAGGCACCTTACGGGCCCGTTTAATTGGGCTGCTGTCAGTCTGGGGTGGAGCCACAGGAACAGCGGGGGCCTTTGATTGGGTGGGTCCCCAGCTGTGTCCCTCGCTGTCACAAACAACCAGCTCTGATTGGCAGCAGGCTGTTTTAATCTGCGGAGAAATAGTGATATTTGAAGGTGTGGACCTGGGCTACTAAAGATGTATCAATGTTAATGCATGTTTATCGTCTGTCGTTGAACCAGGGTCAAATGAGTTTGAAAGGTCTGATTACTGCTGCAATCAGGAAACCACAACCACTACATTTTACATTTACATTTTAGTAATTTAGCAGACGCTCTTATCCAGAGCGACTTACAGTTAGTGAGTGCATACATTTTTCATACTGGCCCCCCATATGAAAAACCTTCAGCTGACCTTCCCTTTGGCTCTTGCAGGAGGCCTATATTGCAGACCTGGATGCCAAGAGTGGTGCCAGTCTCAAACTCACCCTGCTCAACCCCCGCGGAAGAATCTGGACCATGGTGGCAGGAGGAGGGGCTTCCGTCGTCTACAGGTAGAGTCACCAATCACAATGTCTCAATTTCAGCCATGGGTCTTCACCACTCTCAGCATGCCAAACAATGTTACTAAGAACATGTTTGGAGTTTCTGTGTATACTCCCATATTCTTACATTGGGGTGTTGCTAATGGCCCTGTTAGCTTAGTTTCTGGCTGGCTCCTAAGCTACGCTACCTTGGTTGTAATTGGGTTTAGCATTAGGAGAGTGCACCAGCTAGTGATGCAACAATCAGAATGATGGCGCAGCCGGAACCAGACCAGACGCTGCTGCTCGTTCAGCAGAGAGCTAAATGAGATCCTCTAACGATGCCATCTTAACGAGAGTCTGGAGGAATGGGGAGAGTTCCATCTGTCAGGGGCATGAGGCGTAACGTACACACACACCTGCTGTGACTGAATGCTTCTGTGGATTGGAGTAGTGTCTGTTTGTACAGATTCTTTTAACAGTGTTTACAGACTGGGAGAGAGAGCCTGTTGGTTGATATAATTAAACTTTCACAATGGCAATGCACTACTAGGCTGAATATACAGTATACTGTAGATGTTTCGTTGAGGTGATTGTGTGTGTGTATTGTCTGTGCACCCCTGTGGTTGTGTGTTTTATCAAATGGGATCCCTCCTACACAGTGACACCATCTGTGACCTGGGCGGGGTTGACGAGCTGGCCAATTACGGGGAGTATTCAGGAGCGCCCAGCGAACAGCAGACCTATGACTATGCCAAGACCATCCTGTCCCTGATGACCCGCGAGAAACACCCCGACGGAAAAGTCCTGATCATCGGAGGAAGCATTGCAAACTTCACTAACGTTGCAGCCACATTTAAGGTAGATATCAAAATTGATCCACAGAGCTGAACACAATGTCTGAAGCAATTGTGATTTAGTTTCCCATAGGGTTAGGCTACTCTGAGATCCTCTCGTCTCTGTTCCAGGGCATTGTCAGGGCCATCAGGGACTACCAGGGCCCCATAAAGGAGCATGAGATCACCATATTTGTCCGCCGTGGGGGCCCCAACTACCAGGAAGGCCTCAGGGTCATGGGCGAAGTGGGTGAGTAGCACCACAATAGATAAAAGTGCCTTTTGCAAGAGATGCTCATGGTCTTGTATTTCTCCTAATTTCCTCTGTGATAAAAGGTCAAGCCAATGCTATTTTTAGCTTTGATTGACACACTCGACCTTCTGAAGACATTCACTGTGTGTGTGCCATGTTTCCACAGGTAAGACTACTGGCATCCCCATCCATGTCTTCGGCACAGAGACTCACATGACTGCCATTGTCGGCATGGCGCTGGGCCACCGACCAATACCCAAAGAGCCTCCCGTCGCCGCCCACACCGCCAACTTCCTGCTCAACTCCAGTGCCAGTTCATCGGTAGGTTACACTTGGCCTGTAGTTAGTTAAAGGGCAATTCCACCACTTTTCAACCGCATATTCATTATCTCCAGCACCATACCAGTGTCTACATATGTGAAAACAGCACATTTCTAAGTTTAGTAGTAAAACATATAAAGATAAAGGGGCAGTGCAGTCAAAAATGTGATTTTGCTGTTTAAAAAAAATTATTTCCACACTGAGGTCAAAATAATACTCTGACATTTTGAAAATGATAAGCCCTTTTAATGTAAGAGATTTTGGAGAACAAAAATGCCTGGAATTTCAGCCTGTTCAGGTGGGATGGAGTTTTTGTCCCACAGCATGACATCACAATCTGATCTGATTATTCTGACCAATGAGCAGTCATCATTTATTTGCATTTATACAACGGGTGGGTCTAATCCTGAATGCTGATTGGTTAAAACCGCATTCCAGCCGGTGTCTATTCCACAAGTTTCCACGGCTAAATCTATGATGTTAACATGCCTATTTACTCTGTTCCATCTGACTGCGCAATCCACTGTCTCATCAGCCCAGTTATAAACTTGATCTCCACTATAAAAAAGCATCTAGACATTATCTCACATATCTTTTAGACTAACATTTCGTTTTCAACAGTGGAGATTTGTATAGACCTTGCTGTCTGTCTCAATATTCAAATTCGATCTCCTGCTGTCTCATAGTAATAAACGAGTCAGGACGAGACGGACAGGCAGGCAGCGTTTCTCAGCCAGTTGAAATCATGAATCAGCTGGCATAATTTTTATGGATATATACAAAGAAATGTCCATTGAAAAAAGGTAAAAGGAAACGCGGCTAATTTGCAGTCTTTCCAGCTTCCGTTTGAAGTGATTGTGTTACTGTAGCTGTGTTGTTGGCTAGCTCCTCTGAACAACAGTGTCCTGACGAGTGAGCACATTTTCTATGCCAGGCGAAATCGCACCTCATTAGCTCATTGTTATGGATGTATCCAAATAAATGTCACTAGAAAACAGCTTAAACAAAAGCTACTTTGCTGTTATTCTGGCTGCACTTTTTGACATGACTGTACGTTAGCCGTAGTTGGCTAGCTAGCAAGCAAGGGATAAGAACGTTTCCAGCCAGTATGGCAATGGAACATTTAGAACGAACGACTGGCCAGCCAACTACGGCTAATTTACAGTCATAGAAACAGAACAAAAATACTTAATGACTGGGTCGCCTCTAGCAACCCTAGATTTGTGTCGGGACTATATATTGTGGAAGGATGAAATAGTATGAATAGATTAATCAAAATAAAGCTTTTAATGAAAGATGTCAATCATTATTTGAATATGTTGGTAACCCGTTGTATAAAAGTGATAATGCCCTCGAAGCCGGTGTTTGGAGGATATATTGGCACGGTTTGCCAGCCCGAGACGAAGAATGTGCTGCACCGGGGCTTTCAGAGAGATGTGTCTGTGGTCATGTGTGTGTTAAGGGTAGGGGGCCGATCTACATCCATTTGATGATGGATGATGTCAGGGAAAAAATATGGGGGAAATAATATGAAAGCAGCAAATACACATGCACAGTTTCGCAAAAGTGCCGATTGGGCTTCCTGGGGAATGCACCCATCTCATTCTAAACACAGCTCCACTATGCAACAACTGAATGTCGTTTAATGAATTTGAATGAATTTAAAATGTGGGTCCCACCATGTAGATTGTTTTCAAAGAAAGTTCAAC
Source organism: Coregonus lavaretus (assembly GCF_964263955.1). Taxonomy (NCBI): domain Eukaryota; kingdom Metazoa; phylum Chordata; class Actinopteri; order Salmoniformes; family Salmonidae; genus Coregonus; species Coregonus lavaretus. The sequence continues at coordinate 11,928,199 of NC_140015.1, read as the reverse complement.
ACACGAGTCCACTGTGCCATAGACATAGTCTGTACACAGGGCCCGACTGTGCAGCTGGCATCACTGCAGGTTTATCAAACAAGGCCTCATTGTAAAGCTTGCACCATGCTACTCTCTGGCTCTCTCTCTCTATGCAGGTAATGTGGCGCTGTTACAAATAAAACATGACCGTTTTTAGGCAAGTCATTAAAATCGAGGCTATTCTATGAAGGCATGTGTGCATCAGGGCTGGAGTTAACATGATTAAGCTCTTCAACAGAATGTTACACCTCTTCTCCTCTCTCCTGTCTTCCCTCTCTTCTCTCTCCTCTGTCCTCTCCAGACCCCAGCCTCCAGCAGGACAGCCTCCTTCTCTGAGAACAAGGCTGGTCCCGGGGCCTCGCCTTCCAAGAAGGCCAAGTCAGGGGCCCTTCCAGGTGAGCTCCTCAATGAGACCACACACACATACAAACATGTGAAATGTAAGAATGATGCTTCTCAGGTAGTTATGTAAAAGTCTTGCCACGTTTGCTGTAATGCAGTGTAGCAAGCAGGGTTGGGGTCAATTCAATTTAAATTCCAGTCAATTCAGGAAGTACACTAAAATTACAATTCTCTTCAATGCTTTTTAATTAAGAAAATGTAGAATTGGAATTTTGTTTATTTTCTGATTTGACTAGAATTGAAATGGAATTGACCCCAACCCTGGGAGCAAGAGGCTTCCTTGAGAGCCCCTGCTCTCATAAAATGTGAGTTTCTGTGTCACCGCTCCCCCTAGTGGCCATTAGGGGTCTCACAGCCCACATCAGCCCAGCATCTGTTGTGAAAAGCTTTCCCTTTTGGAGGGTATTATCTACGCACATTCTGAATGTAATAACATTGATTATATTGTTTCTGTTTTTGTTATTGTCGTGGCGCCACAGAGCGACAGGCGTCGTCAGACAGTCCAGGAGGTAGGACACTCCCCTGTCAGACAGACGGACTAGGGTGGGCCTGGGACATGGCTCTCCTCCTAGCCCCCCTGTGAAGCCCTCGAGCTGGGCCGTGTGCTCCTGTCCTCTCCTCTCTCATGCTAGAAGTAGCTTCTATTTCTATGGTGTTCTAAGGGTGACATGGGAACAACTAGGACAATATTGACGTATAGACAACTAAATTTCTGATCACATTTGTAGTCCTTAGAGGGGAATATCTGACATCCAGAAATATACAGTGATAACATGTTGTTTTGGATGGTTGTGGGTTCAGTTTCTGTCTCACTAACCCCTGTGGTTTCCTGTGGGTTGTGTCTCAGTCAGCGGCTGGCTGTCAGTGTTTGGTTCCTTCACTGTCTAGTAACTGTTTACCCTGCCGTGTGTCTGTTCTGTTGATGTTGTGTGCCCTGGTCTATCACACCTCTTAGCAGAGTAGGATATGACTTCTTTAAAGCTCATACCTCTCTGTAGTGAGTTAAAAGCCCTTTCTCTGCTGGTGCGGTAGTAAGGAGATCAAGCTATTTTTTTCTCCCTCTACGTAAGTGCGTGTGCATGCCAAACCTCTGTTCATTGTCTGAGTGACTTTGTATTTTGTAGTTAACCTTCCCTTCCATCTTTCTCCCTCCATCTTTCCTCCTTTCCCTCTCTCTTCCTTGTCCCCTGTGTGTTCCTGTCCCTGCAGTCAAGGCGTCAACCCTCTTCAGCAAGCAGACCAAGTCCATCGTGTGGGGCATGCAGACGCGGGCCGTGCAGGGCATGCTGGACTTTGACTACACCTGCTCCAGGGATGAGCCCTCTGTGTCTGCCATGCTCTACCCTTTCACGTAGGTGTCTCTTTCTTTACTTCCTGTCTCTCTACTTCCTGTTTCCTGTATACCACTAACTAACCCGAGACCACTAAGAGGTGTTGAAAATAACAAGCATATTTATGGTCAATACCGTGCGTGTGCTTATCTATTTGTCTGGTTTGTCTGTCGATGCCAAACTTTGTGACTGTCTGTGTGTTCCAGTGGGGACCACAAGCAGAAGTTCTACTGGGGCCATAAGGAGATCCTGTTGCCTGTCTATAAGAACATGGGCGACGCCATGAAGAAACACCCGGAGGTGGACGTGCTCATTAACTTCGCCTCGCTCCGCTCTGCCTTCGACAGCACCATGGAGACCATGCAGTACCCACAGGTTGGTAGCGCCTCCATGCCATCCATAATGGTGAGAGCGCAGTAGATCTGACCGACTGTAATGCTTCATTTCCCCACCTCTCCAGATCCACACCATTGCCATCATAGCCGAGGGCATCCCTGAAGCCCAGACCAGGAAGATCATTAAGAGGGCGGACGAGAAGGGTATCACTATCATCGGCCCGGCAACGGTAGGCCCCTCCTACTCTACCCCCTCACTTACAGTATGTGAGGTCTGCTTTAAAGGTGTAGAGAAGAGTGTCTTATCTAACTGTGTGTCCAGGTTGGAGGGATCAAGCCTGGCTGTTTTAAGATCGGGAACACAGGGGGCATGCTGGATAACATCCTGGCCTCTAAGCTGTACCGTCCAGGCAGTGTGGCCTACGTGTCCCGCTCTGGAGGCATGTCCAACGAGCTCAACAACATCATCTCCCGCACCACCGACGGAGTCTACGAGGGAGTGGCAATCGGAGGAGACAGGTAAGAGAGTGGCTGTGTGTGTGTGAATGGGGTGGATAAGATTACTGATGTGTGTGTATAATTCATGCTTATTTTTTCATTAGATACCCAGGCTCAATCTACACAGACCATGTGCTGAGGTACCAGGACACCCCAGGGGTAGAGATGATCGTAATGCTGGGAGAGGTGAGGATCTGAAAGACACACACATCTACATCACTGCTGCAAATGGCCCATAGAAAAAGAAAGCTTATCCTTTTAACGCAATCCATTTCTTTTCATCAAGCATAGCTAATTAACATCGACATTTATGACCAGACTAATTCCATGCTTGGATGCTCGCCTCTGCAAATGTGAGTGTGGACTGTCTTTTAAAAGCACTGTTGGTCTCCCTTCTAGATTGGCGGCACAGAGGAGTATAAGATCTGCCAGGGCATCAAGTCAGGCAGGATCACCAAGCCTGTGGTGAGCTGGTGCATCGGGACCTGTGCCACCATGTTCTCCTCAGAGGTGAGTGTGATGGGCAGCGTGAAGAGTTTTGGGGGGGGGGGGGTTAAAGGTCATTGGATTGATATCACAGAGACTTGCAGGGCAGGCATACTGTGAGAAAGGGGTCTGGTTATGGGGTTTGTGACTGTTTCCTATGATATGCTGACCCAGTCTGTCACCTGTAGGTCCAGTTTGGTCATGCTGGAGCGTGTGCCAACCAGGCCTCAGAGACAGCCGTGGCCAAGAACCTGGCTCTGAAGGAGGCCGGAGCCTTTGTACCTAAGAGCTTTGACGAGCTGGGAGATGTCATCAAGTCAGTGCAGAAAATCACACAATGATATGATTAGAAAAACATTACATCCAAGCCACAACATAAAATTGACTGTTTAGTAAACATACAAAAGCACTGTCGTGAAATTGAACTTTCCCATCCTCATGTACAGATCAGTGTATGACGACCTCGTTGGCAAAGGAGTCATCGTTCCAGCTATGGAGGTGCCCCCTCCCACAGTGCCAATGGACTACTCCTGGGCCCGGGTGAGTAATGCAAACCAGTCAGTGCCATGCTGGCACATGTCCCCTGTGAGTTAACGGTGAATCAGGATCTCTTATTGGCTCTGGACAATGCTATCAGCTTCCATATAAGGCAAACTTCACCGAACCGCATCAGACTGTGTTAAACTGAAACAGATGGAGAGCAATAGGAGGGTACGGTGACTCTCTCTCTCTCCCCCTCTCTCTAACCATCTGTGCTGTAGGAGTTGGGTCTGATCCGTAAGCCAGCCTCCTTTATGACCAGTATCTGTGATGAGAGGGGCCAGGAGCTTATCTATGCTGGAATGCCCATCACTGAGGTGTTCAAGTCAGAGATGGGCATGGGAGGAACCCTGGGACTGCTCTGGTTCCAGAGGAGGTACGCTGCTATCCCCCAAAACGCTCAATAATAATAATACAAATACTGTTCACATAAAACATTAAACATACTCTATCATAATTGAATTCAATTACAATTCTATGTCTCTGTGTCCTGCCTCCTCCTTGCCCCAAGGCTGCCCAGTTATGCTTCCAAGTTCATTGAGATGTGTCTGATGGTGACTGCTGACCATGGTCCTGCCGTGTCTGGTGCCCACAACACCATCGTCTGTGCCCGCGCTGGCAAAGACCTTATCTCCTGCCTCACCTCTGGCCTGCTCACCATCGTAAGACCGTAGTCAAGTCAACCTCTACATACTTAGACCCACTCAAACCAGCAGAGGAGCCTCTTCTGAAGACAATGCCTCTGTTTAAATAAATAATTAATTGAGCTTTTGTAGTCGAAGTGTGTCTCCTATTTGAGAGTTTCTTTCTGTGTGTGTGATTTCCAGGGGGACCGGTTCGGAGGGGCCCTGGACGCTGCAGCCAAGCAGTTCAGCAAGGCGTTTGACAGCGGCATGCTGCCAATGGAGTTTGTCAATAAGATGAAGAAGGAGGGCAACCTGATCATGGGCATCGGACACAGGGTCAAGTCGGTGAGCACTGTCCCTGTGTCTCCTTTTTGGATGCCATGTGTCCTTCATGTTTTTCACTGTGCAAGTACTTTGTGTGTGTGTCTGTGTTTTCAGATCAACAACCCAGACATGCGGGTGCAGATCCTAAAGGACTTTGTGAAGAAGACCTTCCCCTCCACCCAGCTGTTGGACTACGCAATGGATGTAGAGAAGATCACCACAGCCAAGGTAGTAACCCTGTCATCCTCTCCTGCAGCCTTTATCACCCTACTGGGATCATCTGTTCTAAACCATGTCTCTGCTGCGGTTTCAGAAACCCAACCTGATCTTGAATGTGGACGGTTTCATTGGAGTAGCATTTGTGGACCTGCTCAGGAACTGTGGTGGATTTACACGGTAGGCTAGCTAGCTAATGCTATTAAACTCCAGTCAATTACATTCTGTACATTGCAACTATACTACTGTGTCTGGGTCAGCCGGCTTTCCCTTTTGTTGTCCTTAGCCTACATTCAGTGTTGCATTAACTCACCATTGCCCCCTGATGTTTGTCCCCCCCCCCAGGGACGAGGCTGATGAGTTTGTGGAGATCGGAGCGCTGAATGGAATCTTTGTCCTGGGGCGGAGCATGGGCTTCATCGGTAAGTCGGGGGTCAGGGGTCATGACCCTGATGAGTTTGACCCCTAGAAATGGTCATGGGAAGGGGCTGTGGTGTAAGGATCAGGGGATACGGAATATGATATTGATAAAATTGGAACCATACCTAAAGCTATAGTTCTACTTCTCCCTCAGGACACTACCTGGATCAGAAGAGGCTGAAACAGGGTCTGTACCGTCACCCGTGGGACGACATATCCTACGTTCTCCCCGAACACATGTCCATGTAACCATGGAAACCAGGCCATGGACCCCCCCCATACCCAACCAGTTACCCCACCACCGCACCCTAACCTCCACCCCCACCTGTACTGTGTTCTGTCAGCCCCAAGTGGTGGGAGAGAAAAAAATGGGGACTGATATTATTATTGATGTGGCTTTGCAACAGTAATAAGGACAACCCTTTTAAAATTAATACAGTTTTAGTTTTTTTTTTATCAGTTAGCTGATCAAACATGCTGCAACCCCGTTAATAATAGCAAGGCCTGCAAAACTGTGAAGCCGCATTCAGACAGGGTGTCTAGAGAGACCAAGCAAGCTGCAGAGAATGAGAAATGAGCCTCATTCATTGATTGACCCTTAACCCTATAGTTTGGGGAATGCAATTCATCCAATTCAACTCTTCCCAAGATTACCTCTAGGGATACAGATGATTGTCTTCCTGTTTACTGCCAATACTACTGCTATTACTACTACTACTATACTACTCCTATGACTACAGTGAAGTACGTTGAGACTGTATCTCCCACTATCATCTCTCTCCGTAAACCAAGCATGTGTCTGTGTATAACAGACTGTTCCTGTGTGTCGCTGTTCAATTCTCTTTCTTGAGCGTGTCGGTGCCATATTAAAATCATATGCTTTATTTATGTATAGATGTATTAACAGCGGACTAAATAAATGTAATAAGAATGTAATAGATAGTATCAGCATTTTTGATGTACTGTAAATGCCCATGAAGCGGTTGTGTTTAAACCGTAAGATATGCCGCTGACCAAGAACATTGGGCTGTAATACAGAGAAAAGCTCTTCCTGTGTCCCAACCAGGACGGTGCCCAGGATGGCAAAGGGACCATAGAATGCAGCATTATTTATCTGAATGTTACTAGCTAGACCAGATCCATTGTGACCGGCTATTTCTCGAAAGATGTATCTGTCTGTACTATTTGTGTTGTCATGTCATCACAATTTTAAAACTTTGTTTGACCTAATGTGATGTGAACTGAACGTGCCTCTGTAGAGATGGGTTGTAATATATTTTCAGAACGGTGTGACTGAGTATATTAAAGATGACCTATTGGAACACAACTCTGTCTGGTTCTTCCAGTGTTGCGGATCATAAAAGTAATGTGGTATATAATCAGCATTTAATTGTTTCACTGTGTCATGCTCCATCCATCAGTTTATTAAGTCATTGGTTTAAAAATAGATTAATTTATGAAATCATATCCAATAACAACAGATGAAATGATGTAGTGAGCTATTAGGGCTCAATTCTTCGTTTTCTCAAACAGCCAGTGTATATGTGTAAGATCATGTAGGTCTACTAGACTACTATAGAGCCTATTCTTCAGACCTCAGTCCACCTGTTCTATGTGCTCTGGGGCTGTCATTTCTGTACATTCATGGCAAAGTGATTACTCACTTATGTAACAGAGTGGGACTATGTACTGGCCTTGCCCTTATATAAGAAAGAACATCCATCACATGAAAAGATTTAAATGAATGGAACCATCTATATGTAGCTTCCATTCAGTTCATTCAAAGACACCCACTCATAGAAGGTGAATTGATGATACCCTGCTTTGGCAGAGAACGCTGAGGTGGAACAAGCACAAAAGCTTATCCTGTCAGCCACAAGTGAGTGGGCGGGGCTTTACGTCACACGCCGAGCAGTAACGCCTTGCATCCACTGCGCATGTCAGTCATTCCGTCTGTGTTTTGAGTGTATGTATGTGTGTCTGCGTGTGTGTTCTTTCCCACACGAGTTTACTGCAGTTCCGAATTCTCACAACCACCGCCAGAATGGCAGCTGCAGCCCCGAACCCAGACGACTCTAGCCGGGGTAGTAGCGGTAGCAGCACGCCCAGCGTCATTGTCGGGGACGGGGACACGGAAGAGGGCGAGGATTTCACCTCCTCCTCCCACTGCACAGAGCTGTCTCGGCGGCAGAACGAACAGAGGAAGCAGGGATTGTTCTGTGACGTGACGCTGGCCTTCAGCAGTGGGGTGGCAACCGGGAATGTTCAGAGCTGTGAGTTTTCTGCTCACCGTTCTGTACTGGCCGCGGCTACGGACTATTTCACCCCGTTGCTGGGAGGGCAGTTCTCCGAGTCGCTGTCGGGTCGGGTTGAGATGAAGGAATGGAGCGCTGAATTGGGACCAGACCCGGAGACGGTGGAGAGCGTCATTCAGTACATGTACACGGGAGAAATACGTGTGAGCACCTGCAATGTGCATGAAGTGTTGGAGCTTGCTGACAGGTTTGTTTTCAATTTACATTAGTGTTCCTTGAATGTGCATAATCCATTTAATCGCCACTTGCTAGTACTTGAATATTTTGTATGTAGTTCAGTGATATAATATTGTTGTTTTGGCTTACTGGAGGTGCCACTGAAGTATATTGGTAAGGGTTAAGGTTAGGTAGGGCTTGAGGTTAGCGTTTAGGATCGGAACGTCCCATAGATCCCAGATAGCACTGACCATCCTGTAACCTGTCAAACCTGAACTTGAGTGTAGTGAGTTCATGGGTGTCATGTTTATTTTTTTCCTGTTCTGTTATTGATTGTGTGTTTGGCTGCAGGTTCCTGCTGCTGCATCTGAAGGACTTCTGTGGGGAGTTCTTGAAGAAGAAGCTGAGCCTGGCCAACTGTGTGGCCGTGCACAGCCTAGCCCACATGTACACCCTGGACCAGCTGGCTCTGCGGGCCGCAGACATGATCCGACGCAATTTCCACAAGGTCATCCAGGATGAGGAGTTCTACACCCTGCCCTTCCACCTGGTGAGGGACTGGCTGTCTGACGCAGAGATCACCGTGGACGCGGAAGAGGTGTTGTTTGAGGCTGTGGTGAAGTGGGTCCAGAGGAACACAGAACAGCGGGGGAGGTACTTTGAGGAGTTGTTCCGTATCCTCCGGCTACCCCAGATTAAGCCCACCTATCTGACGCGCGTGGTGAAGAATGAGGCACTGGTGGCGGCCAACGAGGCCTGTCTCCGTCTGGTGTCCGATGCCGTAGAGGGCCACGCCATCCGCTGTGAGAACCTCAAGTCAGCTGACCTGGAGTTCTGGTCGTCCTACATGGCCTCCTTCCAGCCGCGCTTTGGCCAGAACATGGACGTGATCATGGTGGTGGGCGGGGTGTCAGAGGGCGGGGACTACCTGAGTGAATGTGTGGGCTACTTCATCTACGAAGACCGCTGGGTCAACCTGCCCCACATCCACAACCACCTGGATGGCCACGCGATCGCCACCACAGAGTCCCACGTCTACGTAGCGGGCTCCATGGAACCAGGCTTCGCCAAGACCGTGGAGCGCTACAATCCCAACCGCAACACCTGGGAACAGGTGAGCAACCTGACCACACGTAAACACTCCTTTGGTCTCACCTGTATCAAAGACATCCTGTATAGCATCGGTGGCCACGGCAACTTCAGCCCGGGCTTCAAGGACGTGAGCGTGTACGAGCCTGAGCCGGACAAGTGGCACAACCTGGAGTCAGCGCCCAAGATCCTGCGGGACGTGAAGGCGGTGAGTGTGGAGGACCGTTATGTATACGTGATGGCGCGCACGCCGGTGGACACGGACAACGAGGACGGGCTGAAGACGGTCACCACGCGTTACGACACAGAGAGCCGTCAGTGGCAGGACGTGGACTCCCTGCCGCTCATAGACAACTACTGTGTGTTCCAGATGGCCGTGGCCTCCACCAACTTCTACCACACAGCCTCCTGCTGCCCTAAGAGCTACACGGTGCGGGACGAAGACGCCAAGCAGAAGATCAGCGCCCACATCTCAGACGAGATCCTGGAGAGCCTGCCGCCCGAGGTCACCAGCATCGAGGGCGCCGCCATCTGCCACTTCGACGAGGACGTGTTTGTGATCGGCGGCTGGAAGAACAGCGACGACGTGGACAAGCAGTACCGGAAAGAGGCCTACCGCTACTGTGCCGAGAGGAAGCGCTGGATGTTGCTGCCGCCCATGCCCCAGCCACGCTGCCGCGCCACCGCCTGCCACGTACGCATCCCCTACCGCTTCCTGTACGGCTGCCAGCGCTACCCTATGCCCCAGAACCTGGCCCGCCAGCGGGACCGCATGCAGCAGATGCAGCAGCTCCACCGGCGCACCCTCACCCTGCGCAGGCAGCTGCAGTCTCAGATCGAGTGCTGAACTAACTCAACCCCTGTCTGTCCATCACAACTACCCCAGAGGGGGAGCAGCCTGGCCCGGCCCAACTCCAAACCCCAAACATCCCCTGGCAGCCATCGTCATCAGCCCCCACCCATAACCTGCTGTAGCAGTGGCTCCTATGTTGCTCTCATGTTGGTTCTTTTTTTAAGTGAACTCTGTGCCAGATCATCAGGTTGAGACTATGGTGTTAGTAGTGACTACGGTGTTCAAGGCTGGGAGATGTGGGAGTGATGTGACCCTGTGCTGGCCAGGTGTTTGTCTATGTGGAGAGGACAGGCCGAATGTTACAAATGTGAATAGAGTGTTGTACAGTGACCAACATCCGACTACACCACGTATGTACGTCAGACACAAGGGATGTTTTATCTTTTTGTACGTACATATAGTATATAGTTGTATATGTATACTTATTATATATAAATATTTTATGTCCCCCTTCTTTTATGCTTTTATGGAAAATGTATGCACTCACTAACTGTAAGTCGCTTTGGATAAGAGCGTCTGCAAAATGACTAAAATGTAAAATGCTTATATGAAGTAGGCAATGTGACACTACATTCCTCCAATCCAATGTGCTTAGTGAAGTCAGTCACTCTCTATGACATTCCATCAGGACACTGTGACAGTCTCTCCATGCAAATATCACACACACACACACACACACTCTGCCCAGCCGTAGGGTCGGCACAATACCAGTATCGCGATACTCGTTAGTATCGTGGCAAGTAAACGTAACACTAAGCAGATTTAACTTCTTTAGGAAAACAGTCCTAATGTTGGAAACAAACATCATTATGTTGTCATCCAGAGTCACGTGTTTTCCAAGCTATAGCACACAATATTTTACATACAGCTGATTTTTAAAGGACCAAAGAGTTTGGTCTGCTTCGTGTTTTCATTTATGCCATGGAAAAATGATGGCGATACTGGTGTCATCCCGGCCCTACCAGTCAGTCGGACCAAACCCTTACCAATGCCTGATGGCTTTGCTGTGGTTTATAGTAGCTTTATCTGAATGGCTCTGCTTGTTGTTATTATAGCTTTGATACAGTAGGTCAACTTGAATGGAAGGAGAATAGTTTTATTCATATTTATTATCAGATCTATGGTCCAATCAAGTGGACGACTTAATTAGTGATAATTACCATCACTATCTACTAGGTGAGCTGTGGCTTTTCCCTGATTGCATAATGGAGCGCAGTAAAATAGACTTCTCTCCTCCCCTGGTTGCTCCTAATGTTTTCTGTCTTATTACTGATGATCGATAGTGTATTTCTTTGAGCAGTCAGTGCAGAGAGTCGAGAGAAATCGCCCATGTGGCATCAGTTAGAAAGAAAGGAAGTTGGAAAGGAGAATGGAGATGGTGGGAGTCTGAGACAGATGGAGAGAGTTCATTCATCCATCCCCAATCTCTTAATTAGACTCGTGCACCCATCCGTCTGCATGTCTCAGTCTTGTGGAAAATCGTCCTTGTCTGTGTTTCTGACCGGTATCCTAATGAAACAGTCTTAACATGGTAACATTCCATTGATCATTTCAAATTCCATCAACCATTCCATTTGATTATTCTTCAGTCTTCTGCTCATCTCATTCCTGTTGGTAGGAACATTGTGTAGAAGGCCCTAGGTGGGAGTTTATGAATGTTTCTCTTATTTTGTCTGCATTGGTTTTATTGAGTGTAATGGCTGGAGGGTGTAGTTCAGATGGAGGACTTGATAACGTGTATATGCATATATGTGCGTACGGTAATGAATGCTGGGAAAAGCTTGCCAAGTAGTGCACTTTTCTACCCTTAATCAGTTTAATGTCGAGTTTGAGTTATTGACAAATATTTTAGTCAGAGTGGGTTTAACTGTCATATTTGACTTCAGATTTGGGCGATTGTATTTTTTTATTTTAATGTATCATTTAATCCAACTCCAGCTGATAATCTATTATGTTCCCATGTGAGAAAAGATGTACTCTACAGTGATTTGCTTAGTAATCCAAAAGGAATGTGATGTAAAATGTGAGGCAGCCCCATTGCTGTACCTCAGGCTTATTCAGGTGTGTATCTTAGAGATCCTGCCAGATTGTTGTATGTTCTCCTCACCCTCCAAAGATAATCAGATGAGATGTATAGACCAGTGGTTCCCAACCAGGAGTACTATAGCCCCTGGGGGTACTTGGCCTATCCACAGTGGGTACTTGAAAAGACTTGTGTCCATAGGGTTACTGGTAAAATGCACATGAGGGGGTACTTCAGGGGTACTACGGGCAGAGCAAAATTCAGTTGGTGGTAAGGTAACCAAAAAAGGTTGGGAACCACTGATATAGACTATAGAGGGTATCCTTATGTTACTGAGCAGAATGACCATATCAAGGTCAATGTGTTGCCATTGAGTTCAAGAGTTCATTGATTGTTATAAACACTATCCCTGAAGCTTATTTATAACATAAAGCACTATAATTTTGAGAATGCAATGAAAGTGTATTTCCTCAGCTTTGTTCTTCTTGCATAGCATTTGAAATAATATTATTGACATATGTAGGCTATATATATTTTGCTTTGCATGTGGCAGTCTGACATTGTGTCAATATATTGGATGTAAAACAAATGCTGATGTCATCACTTGCAATTAAAATGTCAGTTTTTTTATATAACCTTGGTTTCCCATCTATCTTGTGTAAGGGGTTATCTAAATTCTAAATGTCATTTTGGCCAATATTATTACGCATTTTTCAAGACTAGCTCTATAAACATCTGTATTTTCCTTGGGTGGAATTTCCTCCAACTTGACAACCTCCTGTTTTTTAGAACAAAGCATAGAGAATGATAGAGAAAGCATCCCTATATAGTTCTCATTATGGCATCTGTGAGGGCAGTGTCATCTCCATTTTTAAGAAGTCAATTTTCTTCTTCACAATTGGCTGATCCCTCCTGATGACCATGAGGGATTAGCCAATAAAGTTGGAAGTCCCACCCAGTTGACTACATTAAAATTTTGGAAGCCCTCAATTAACCTGCCCATTCTAAAACAGCCTTTTGGCCACTAGAGGCCTCTATCATTCTCTATGGAACAAAGCTACATACATACATATGTACATCAAACAGAAGGGCAGTACTATGCACAGTCATTGGGCATGAGCCAACCACAGTAACAAATTCAGTACATTCAATCTTCCCTTCTACTAACGGAAGGAAAATAGTAGTACAATCACCCTGGCAGATGCAATAAGAAATGGACCTGGACGACTTGCCTTAATAGAAGGAACCATGAATTCTGCTCTGTATCAGAGAATTCTACAGGAGAATGTCAAACCATCCGTCTGTGAGCTGAAGCTGAAGCGCAGCTGGGTCATGCAGCAAGACAATGATCCAAAACACACAATCAAGTCTACATGGAAATTGCTAAAAAGCAACAAATTGGAAGTTTTGGAATGGCCTAGTCAAAGTCCAGACCTAATCCCAATTGAGATGTTGTGGCAGGACTTGAAACGAGCAGTTCATGCTTGAAAACCCACACGTCACTGAGTTAAAGCAGTTCTGCATGGAAGAGTGGGCCAGAATTCCTCCACAGCGACGTGAGAGACTGATCAACAACTACAGGAAGCATTTGGTTGGAGTCATTGCAGCTAAATGTGGCACAACCAGTTATTGAGTGTAAGGGGCAATTACTTTTTCACACAGGGGAATTGGGTGTTGCATAACTTTGTTTATGAAATAAATATGCAATTGTTGTGTTATTTGTTCACTTATGTTCCCTTTATCTAATATTAGGTTTTGGTTGAAGATCTGATAACATTCAGTATCACAAATATGCAAAAGTAGAGAAAATTAGAAAGGGGGCAAATACTTTTTCATAGCACTGTATGCATATGGGATTTCCTCTGGGACGTACAGTAGTGGATTTATTTGCGCATGGTAAATGCCTTGTGGTAGATAGAATACAGTGGGCAGGAGGGGGTGTCACACAGAGAGGATGCTGTTGGAGGCGGAGAGCATCAGCTCTTCCCGGGGGGACTTGAGGGAGTCCCGGGGGGCTGCGTACTGGGCCACATTGGGCAGCCCGTGCACCACGCAGCAGCTGAGGGCACTGCGGAAGATGCCCATGTCATGGGCGTCGTACCACTCCTCTGATTTTTCGTCATAGCACTCCACGTTGAAGGTAGTGGTGAAGCCGTTGAACCTCCTGGTAGCTGTGTTGTTGGCTAGCTCCTCTGAACAACAGTGTCCTGACGAGTGAGCACATTTTCTATGCCAGGCGAAATCGCACCTCGTTAGCTCATTGTTATGGATGTATCCAAATAAATGTCACTAGAAAACAGCTTAAACAAAAGCTACTTTGCTGTCATTCTGGCTGCACTTTTTGACATGACTGTACGTTAGCCGTAGTTGGCTAGCTAGCAAGCAAGGGATAAGAACGTTTCCAGCCAGTATGGCAATGGAACATTTAGAACGAACGACTGGCCAGCCAACTACGGCTAATTTACAGTCATAGAAACAGAACAAAAATACTTAATGACTGGGTCGCCTCTAGCAACCCTAGATTGTGTCGGGACTATATCTTGTGGAAGGATGAAATAGTATGAATAGATTAATCAAAATAAAGCTTTTAATGAAAGATGTCAATCATTATTTGAATATGTTGGTAACCCGTTGTATAAAAGTGATAATGCCCTCGAAGCCGGTGTTAGGAGGATATATTGGCACGGTTTGCCAGCCCGAGACGAAGAATGTGCTGCACCATGCTCTCTCTATGCAGGTAATGTGGCGCTGTTACAAATAAAACATGACCGTTTTTAGGCAAGTCATTAAAATCAAGGCTATTCTATGAAGGCATGTGTGCATCAGGGCTGGAGTTAACATGATTAAGCTCTTCAACAGAATGTTACACCTCTTCTCCTCTCTCCTCTGTCTTCCCTCTCTTCTCTCTCCTCTGTCCTCTCCAGACCCCAGCCTCCAGCAGGACAGCCTCCTTCTCTGAGAACAAGGCTGGTCCCGGGGCCTCTCCTTCCAAGAAGGCCAAGTCAGGGGCCCCTCCAGGTGAGCTCCTCAATGAGACCACACACACATACAAACATGTGAAATGTAAGAATGATGCTTCTCAGGTAGTTATGTAAAAGTCTTGCCACGTTTGCTGTAATGCAGGGTTGGGGTCAATTCAATTTAAATTCCAGTCAATTCAGGAAGTACACTAAAATTACAATTCTCTTCAATGCTTTTTAATTAAGAAAATGTAGAATTGGAATTTTGTTTATTTTCTGATTTGACTAGAATTGAAATGGAATTGACCCCAACCCTGGGAGCAAGAGGCTTCCTTGAGAGCCCCTGCTCTCTTAAAATGTGAGTTTCTGTGTCACCGCTCCCCCTAGTGGCCATTAGGGGTCTCACAGCCCACATCAGCCCAGCATCTGTTGTGAAAAGCTTTCCCTTTTGGAGGGTATTATCTACGCACATTCTGAATGTAATAACATTGATTATATTGTTTCTGTTTTTGTTATTGTCGTGGCGCCACAGAGCGACAGGCGTCGTCAGACAGTCCAGGAGGTAGGACACTCCCCTGTCAGACAGACGGACTAGGGTGGGCCTGGGACATGGCTCTCCTCCTAGCCCCCCTGTGAAGCCCTCGAGCTGGGCCGTGTGCTCCTGTCCTCTCCTCTCTCATGCTAGAAGTAGCTTCTATTTCTATGGTGTTCTAAGGGTGACATGGGAACAACTAGGACAATATTGACGTATAGACAACTAAATTTCTGATCACATTTGTAGTCCTTAGAGGGGAATATCTGACATCCAGAAATATACAGTGATAACATGTTGTTTTGGATGGTTGTGGGTTCAGTTTCTGTCTCACTAACCCCTGTGGTTTCCTGTGGGTTGTGTCTCAGTCAGCGGCTGGCTGTCAGTGTTTGGTTCCTTCACTGTCTAGTAACTGTTTACCCTGCCGTGTGTCTGTTCTGTTGATGTTGTGTGCCCTGGTCTATCACACCTCTTAGCAGAGTAGGATATGACTTCTTTAAAGCTCATACCTCTCTGTAGTGAGTTAAAAGCCCTTTCTCTGCTGGTGCGGTAGTAAGAAGATCAAGCTATTTTTTTCTCCCTCTACGTAAGTGCGTGTGCATGCCAAACCTCTGTTCATTGCCTGAGTGACTTTGTATTTTGTAGTTAACCTTCCCCTCCATCTTTCCTCCTTTCCCTCTCTCTTCCTTGTCCCCTGTGTGTTCCTGTCCCTGCAGTCAAGGCGTCAACCCTCTTCAGCAAGCAGACCAAGTCCATCGTGTGGGGCATGCAGACGCGGGCCGTGCAGGGCATGCTGGACTTTGACTACACCTGCTCCAGGGATGAGCCCTCTGTGTCTGCCATGCTCTACCCTTTCACGTAGGTGTCTCTTTCTTTACTTCCTGTCTCTCTACTTCCTGTTTCCTGTATACCACTCTAACTAACCCGAGACCACAAAGAGGTGTTGAAAATAACAAGCATATTTAGGGTCAATACCGTGCGTGTGCTTATCTATTTGTCTGGTTTGTCTGTCGATGCCAAACTTTGTGACTGTCTGTGTGTTCCAGTGGGGACCACAAGCAGAAGTTCTACTGGGGCCATAAGGAGATCCTGTTGCCTGTCTATAAGAACATGGGCGACGCCATGAAGAAACACCCGGAGGTGGACGTGCTCATTAACTTCGCCTCGCTCCGCTCTGCCTTCGACAGCACCATGGAGACCATGCAGTACCCACAGGTTGGTAGCGCCTCCATGCCATCCATAATGGTGAGAGCGCAGTAGATCTGACCGACTGTAATGCTTCATTTCCCCACCTCTCCAGATCCACACCATTGCCATCATAGCCGAGGGCATCCCTGAAGCCCAGACCAGGAAGATCATTAAGAGGGCGGACGAGAAGGGTATCACTATCATCGGCCCGGCAACGGTAGGCCCCTCCTACTCTACCCCCTCACTTACAGTATGTGAGGTCTGCTTTAAAAGTGTAGAGAAGAGTGTCTTATCTAACTGTGTGTGTGTGTCCAGGTTGGAGGGATCAAGCCTGGCTGTTTTAAGATCGGGAACACAGGGGGCATGCTGGATAACATCCTGGCCTCTAAGCTGTACCGTCCAGGCAGTGTGGCCTACGTGTCCCGCTCTGGAGGCATGTCCAACGAGCTCAACAACATCATCTCCCGCACCACCGACGGAGTCTACGAGGGAGTGGCAATAGGAGGAGACAGGTAAGAGAGTGGCTGTGTGTGTGTGAATGGGGTGGATAAGATTACTGATGTGTGTGTATAATTAATGCTTATTTTTTCATTAGATACCCAGGCTCAATCTACACAGACCATGTGCTGAGGTACCAGGACACCCCAGGGGTAGAGATTATCGTAATGCTGGGAGAGGTGAGGATCTGAAAGACACACACATCTACATCACTGCTGCTAATGGCCCATAGAAAAAGAAAGCTTATCCTTTTAACGCAATCCATTTCTTTTCATCAAGCATAGCTAATTAACATCGACATTTATGACCAGATTAATTGCATGCTTGGATGCTCGCCTCTGCAAATGTGAGTGTGGACTGTCTTTTAAAAGCACTGTTGGTCTCCCTTCTAGATTGGCGGCACAGAGGAGTATAAGATCTGCCAGGGCATCAAGTCAGGCAGGATCACCAAGCCTGTGGTGAGCTGGTGCATCGGGACCTGTGCCACCATGTTCTCCTCAGAGGTGAGTGTGATGGGCAGCGTGAAGAGTTTTGGGGGGGTGGGTCATTGAATTGATATCACAGAGACTTGCAGGGCAGGCATACTGTGAGAAAGGGGTCTGGTTATGGGGTTTGTGACTGTTTCCTATGATATGCTGACCCAGTCTGTCACCTGTAGGTCCAGTTTGGTCATGCTGGAGCGTGTGCCAACCAGGCCTCAGAGACAGCCGTGGCCAAGAACCTGGCTCTGAAGGAGGCCGGAGCCTTCGTACCTAAGAGCTTTGACGAGCTGGGAGATGTCATCAAGTCAGTGCAGAAAATCACACAATGATATGATTAGAAAAACATTACATCCAAGCCACAACATAAAATGTACAGTTTAGTAAACATACAAAAGCACTGTCGTGAAATTGAACTTTCCCATCTTCATGTACAGATCAGTGTATGACGACCTCGTTGGCAAAGGAGTCATCGTTCCAGCTATGGAGGTGCCCCCTCCCACAGTGCCAATGGACTACTCCTGGGCCCGGGTGAGTAATGCAAACCAGTCAGTGCCATGCTGGCACATGTCCCCTGTGAGTTAACGGTGAATCAGGATCTCTTATTGGCTCTGGACAATGCTATCGGCTTCCATATAAGGCAAACTTCACCGAACCGCATCAGACTGTGTTAAACTGAAACAGATGGAGAGCAATAGGAGGGTACGGTGACTCTCTCTCTCTCCCCCTCTCTCTAACCATCTGTGCTGTAGGAGTTGGGTCTGATCCGTAAGCCAGCCTCCTTTATGACCAGTATCTGTGATGAGAGGGGCCAGGAGCTTATCTACGCTGGAATGCCCATCACTGAGGTGTTCAAGTCAGAGATGGGCATGGGAGGAACCCTGGGACTGCTCTGGTTCCAGAGGAGGTACGCTTCTATCCCCCAAAACGCTCAATAATAATAATACAAATACTGTTCACATAAAACATTAAACATACTCTATCATAATTGAATTCAATTACAATTCTATGTCTCTGTGTCCTGCCTCCTCCTTGCCCCAAGGCTGCCCAGTTATGCTTCCAAGTTAATTGAGATGTGTCTGATGGTGACTGCTGACCATGGTCCTGCCGTGTCTGGTGCCCACAACACCATCGTCTGTGCCCGCGCTGGCAAAGACCTTATCTCCTGCCTCACCTCTGGCCTGCTCACCATCGTAAGACCGTAGTCAAGTCAACCTCTACATACTTAGACCCACTCAAACCAGCAGAGGAGCCTCTTCTGAAGACAATGCCTCTGTTTAAATAAATAATTAATTGAGCTTTTGTAGTCGAAGTGTGTCTCCTATTTGAGAGTTTCTTTCTGTGTGTGTGATTTCCAGGGGGACCGGTTCGGAGGGGCCCTGGACGCTGCAGCCAAGCAGTTCAGCAAGGCGTTTGACAGCGGCATGCTGCCAATGGAGTTTGTCAATAAGATGAAGAAGGAGGGCAACCTGATCATGGGCATCGGACACAGGGTCAAGTCGGTGAGCACTGTCCCTGTGTCTCCTTTTTGGATGCCATGTGTCCTTCATGTTTTTCACTGTGCAAGTACTTTGTGTGTGTGTCTGTGTTTTCAGATCAACAACCCAGACATGCGGGTGCAGATCCTAAAGGACTTTGTGAAGAAGACCTTCCCCTCCACCCAGCTGTTGGACTACGCAATGGATGTAGAGAAGATCACCACAGCCAAGGTAGTAACCCTGTCATCCTCTCCTGCAGCCTTTATCACCCTACTGGGATCATCTGTTCTAAACCATGTCTCTGCTGCGGTTTCAGAAACCCAACCTGATCTTGAATGTGGACGGTTTCATTGGAGTAGCATTTGTGGACCTGCTCAGGAACTGTGGTGGATTTACACGGTAGGCTAGCTAGCTAATGCTATTAAACTCCAGTCAATTACATTCTGTACATTGCAACTATACTACTGTGTCTGGGTCAGCCGGCTTTCCCTTTTGTTGTCCTTAGCCTACATTCAGTGTTGCATTAACTCACCATTGCCCCCTGATGTTTGTTCCCCCCCAGGGACGAGGCTGATGAGTTTGTGGAGATCGGAGCGCTGAATGGAATCTTTGTCCTGGGGCGGAGCATGGGCTTCATCGGTAAGTCGGGGGTCAGGGGTCATGACCCTGATGAGTTTGACCCCTAGAAATTGTCATGGGAAGGTGCTGTGGTGTAAGGATCAGGGGATACGGAATATGATATTGATAAAATTGGAACCATACCTAAAGCTATAGTTCTACTTCTCCCTCAGGACACTACCTGGATCAGAAGAGGCTGAAACAGGGTCTGTACCGTCACCCGTGGGACGACATATCCTACGTTCTCCCCGAACACATGTCCATGTAACCATGGAAACCAGGCCATGGACCCCCCCAACCAGTTACCCCACCACCGCACCCTAACCTCCACCCCCACCTGTAATGTGTTCTGTCAGCCCCAAGTGGTGGGAGAGAAAAAAATGGGGACTGATATTATTATTGATGTGGCTTTGCAACAGTAATAAGGACAACCCTTTAAAAATTAATACAGTTTTAGTTTTTTTTTTTATCAGTTAGCTGATCAAACATGCTGCAACCCCGTTAATAATAGCAAGGCCTGCAAAACTGTGAAGCCGCTGTCACGAACGTCGTATGAAGGAGTGGACCAAAGCGCAGCGTTAGTTGCGAACATACTTGCTTTATTTAATTAAAGCATACACACGAAATAACAAAACAATAAACGACTCGTGAAGTCCTCAGTGACAATGACCGAACACGGAACAAAAACCCACAAACACAAAGTGAAACACAGACAGTTAAATATGGCTCCCAATCAGAGACAACCAGCACACAGCTGACACTCGTTGCCTCTGATTGGGAGTCACTCAGTCAAACATAGAAAATGACGAACTAGAAACACCCAACATAGAAACAGAACACATAGAATGAACACACCCTGGCTCAACATAATGAGTCCCAGAGCCAGGGTGTGACAGTACCCCCCCCTAAAGGCGCGGACTGCGACCGCGCCTCAACAAAACCCAAACAGGGGAGGGCTGGGTGGGCATTCCTCCTCGGAGGCGGCTCCGGCTCCGGGCTTGACCACCACCCTTCCATAATTCCCCCGTAGCGCCCCTGGTCCGGTCTGACCCCGCTGGCTGGATCTGGACTGGACATCGACGGAGCGGATTGCTTACGCTCCGTTGTGGAGCAGCTGACCGGTACCTGATCAGGCACCGGACTGACGACGCGCACCCCTGGCTTGGCGCGTGAGGCAGGAACGGACCGGACCTGGCTGACGATGCGCCCCCCTGGCTTGGTGCGTGGAGCAGCAACGGACCGGACCGGGCTGACGATACGCACCCCTGGCTTGGTGCGTGGAGCCGGAACGGGCCTCACCGGACTAACGACTCGCACCCTTGGCTTGGTGCGTGGAGCAGCGACGGGCCGGACCTGGCTGACGACTCGCACCCCGGGCTTGGTGCGAGTAGCAGGAACGGGCTGAACCAGGCTGACGACTCGCACCCCTGACTTGGTGCGAGTGGCAGGAACGGGCTGGACCAGGCTGACGACTCGCACCCCTGGCTTGGTGCGAGTGGCAGGAACGGGCTGAACCAGGCTGACAACTCGCACCCCTGGCTTGGTGCGAGTGGCAGGGACAGGCCGGGCTGGGCTGTCGACGCACACCGTAGGCTTGGTGCGTGGAGCAGGGACAGGCCGGGCTGGGCTGGCGACGCACACCGTAGGCTTGGTGCGTGGAGCAGGAACAGGCCGGGCTGGGCTGGCGACGCACACCGTAGGTTTGGTGCGAGTGGCAGGAACAGGTCGGGTCGGGCTGGCGACGCACACCGTAGGCTTGGTGCGTGGAGCAGGAACAGGCCGAACCGTACTGGGAACACACACCACTGGCCTTAAACGGGGATCAGGAACGGGCCGGACCGGACTGGCAATACACCTCAGTACCTCTCGCCGTGCCTCTACAACTTCCTTCCCTCCTCTCGCCAATGGCTCCCGTAACCCGGTGGCCTTCTCTCCTCGTCTCCCATTTCGCCCTGTGGCAGCCTCCTGCTGCCCAGTCGCCCATGCCGTGTGCCCCCCCCTAAAAAATTATTGGGGGTGCCTCTCGTCCTTCCGACGATGGCACTGCTGACGCCGCTGCTCCTCTCTCGCCAGGGCCTTAATCCTACCCCAAGGTCCCTTGCCCCCGAGCATGTCTTCCCAGGACCACGATTTGCCCACCTGGGCCATCGCCAGCCTCTCCATCTCCTTTCCTGGCGCTTCCTCCCATGTCCAGTCTGCCTGCTCCTGGACACGCTGCTTGGTCCTTTTACGGTGGGTTTTTCTGTCACGAACGTCGTATGAAGGAGTGGACCAAAGCGCAGCGTTAGTTGCGAACATACTTGCTTTATTTAATTAAAGCATACACACGAAATAACAAAACAATAAACGACTCGTGAAGTCCTCAGTGACAATGACCGAACACGGAACAAAAACCCACAAACACAAAGTGAAACACAGACAGTTAAATATGGCTCCCAATCAGAGACAACCAGCACACAGCTGACACTCGTTGCCTCTGATTGGGAGTCACTCAGTCAAACATAGAAAATGACGAACTAGAAACACCCAACATAGAAACAGAACACATAGAATGAACACACCCTGGCTCAACATAATGAGTCCCAGAGCCAGGGTGTGACAGCCGCATTCAGACAGGGTGTCTAGAGAGACCAAGCAAGCTGCAGAGAATGAGAAAAGAGCCTCATTCATTGATTGACCCTTAACCCTATAGTTTGGGGAATGCAATTCATCCAATTCAACTCTTCCCAAGATTACCTCTAGGGATACAGATGATTGTCTTCCTGTTTACTCCCAATACTACTGCTATTAGTACTACTACTACTATACTACTCCTATGACTACAGTGAAGTACGTTGAGACTGTATCTCCCACTATCATCTCTCTCCGTAAACCAAGCATGTGTCTGTGTATAACAGACTGTTCCTGTGTGTCGCTGTTCAATTCTCTTTCTTGAGCGTGTCGGTGCCATATTAAAATCATATGCTTTATTTATGTATAGATGTATTAACAGCGGACTAAATAAATGTAATAAGAATGTAATAGATAGTATCAGCATTTTTGATGTACTATAAATGCCCATGAAGCGGTTGTGTTTAAACTGTAAGATATGCCGCTGACCAAGAACATTGGGCTGTAATACAGAGAAAAGCTCTTCCTGTGTCCCAACCAGGACGGTGCCCAGGATGGCAAAGGGACCATAGAATGCAGCATTATTTATCTGAATGTTACTAGCTAGACCAGATCCATTGTGACCGGCTATTTCTCGAAAGATGTATCTGTCTGTACTATTTGTGTTGTCATGTCATCACAATTTTTAAACTTTGTTTGACCTAATGTGATGTGAACTGAACGTGCCTCTGTAGAGATGGGTTGTAATATATTTTCAGAACGGTGTGACTGAGTATATTAAAGATGACCTATTGGAACACAACTCTGTCTGGTTCTTCCAGTGTTGCGGATCATAAAAGTAATGTGGTATATAATCAGCATTTAATTGTTTCACTGTGTCATGCTCCATCCATCAGTTTATTAAGTCATTGGTTTAAAAATAGATTAATTTATGATATCATATCCAATAACAACAGATGAAATGATGTAGTGAGCTATTAGGGCTCAATTCTTCGTTTTCTCAAACAGCCAGTGCATATGGGTAAGATCATGTAGGTCTACTAGACTACTATAGAGCCTATTCTTCAGACCTCAGTCCACCTGTTCTATGTGCTCTGGGGCTGTCATTTCTGTACATTCATGGCAAAGTGATTACTCACTTATGTAACAGAGTGGGACTATGTACTGGCCTTGCCCTTATATAAGAAAGAACATCCATCACATGAAAAGATTTAAATGAATGGAACCATCTATATGTAGCTTCCATTCAGTTCATTCAAAGACACCCACTCATAGAAGGTGAATTGATGATACCCTACTTTGGCAGAGAACGCTGAGGTGGAACAAGCACAAAAGCTTATCCTGTCAGCCACAAGTGAGTGGGCGGGGCTTTACGTCACACGCCGAGCAGTAACGCCTTGCATCCACTGCGCATGTCAGTCATTCCGTCTGTGTTTTGAGTGTATGTATGTGTGTCTGCGTGTGTGTTCTTTCCCACACGAGTTTACTGCAGTTCCGAATTCTCACAACCACCGCCAGAATGGCAGCTGCAGCCCCGAACCCAGACGACTCTAGCCGGGGTAGTAGCGGTAGCAGCACGCCCAGCGTCATTGTCGGGGACGGGGACACGGAAGAGGGCGAGGATTTCACCTCCTCCTCCCACTGCACAGAGCTGTCTCGGCGGCAGAACGAACAGAGGAAGCAGGGATTGTTCTGTGACGTGACGCTGGCCTTCAGCAGTGGGGTGGCAACCGGGAATGTTCAGAGCTGTGAGTTTTCTGCCCACCGTTCTGTACTGGCCGCGGCTACGGACTATTTCACCCCGTTGCTGGGAGGGCAGTTCTCCGAGTCGCTGTCGGGTCGGGTTGAGATGAAGGAATGGAGCGCTGAATTGGGACCAGACCCGGAGACGGTGGAGAGCGTCATTCAGTACATGTACACGGGAGAAATACGTGTGAGCACCTGCAATGTGCATGAAGTGTTGGAGCTTGCGGACAGGTTTGTTTTCAATTTACATTAGTGTTCCTTTAATGTGCATAATCCATTTAATCGCCACTTGCTAGTACTTGAATATTTTGTATGTAGTTCAGTGATATAATATTGTTGTTTTGGCTTACTGGAGGTGCCACTGAAGTATATTGGTAAGGGTTAAGGTTAGGTAGGGCTTGAGGTTAGCGTTTAGGATCGGAACGTCCCATACATCCCAGATAGCACTGACCATCCTGTAACCTGTCAAACCTGAACTTGAGTGTAGTGAGTTCATGGGTGTCATGTTTATTTTTTTCCTGTTCTGTTATTGATTGTGTGTTTGGCTGCAGGTTCCTGCTGCTGCATCTGAAGGACTTCTGTGGGGAGTTCTTGAAGAAGAAGCTGAGCCTGGCCAACTGTGTGGCCGTGCACAGCCTAGCCCACATGTACACCCTGGACCAGCTGGCTCTGCGGGCCGCAGACATGATCCGACGCAATTTCCACAAGGTCATCCAGGATGAGGAGTTCTACACCCTGCCCTTCCACCTGGTGAGGGACTGGCTGTCTGACGCAGAGATCACCGTGGACGCGGAAGAGGTGTTGTTTGAGGCTGTGGTGAAGTGGGTCCAGAGGAACACAGAACAGCGGGGGAGGTACTTTGAGGAGTTGTTCCGTATCCTCCGGCTACCCCAGATTAAGCCCACCTATCTGACGCGCGTGGTGAAGAATGAGGCACTGGTGGCGGCCAACGAGGCCTGTCTCCGTCTGGTGTCCGATGCCGTGGAGGGCCACGCCATCCGCTGTGAGAACCTCAAGTCAGCTGACCTGGAGTTCTGGTCGTCCTACATGGCCTCCTTCCAGCCGCGCTTCGGCCAGAACATGGACGTGATCATGGTGGTGGGCGGGGTGTCAGAGGGCGGTGACTACCTGAGTGAATGTGTGGGCTACTTCATCTACGAAGACCGCTGGGTCAACCTGCCCCACATCCACAACCACCTGGATGGCCACGCCATCGCAACCACAGAGTCCCACGTCTACGTAGCGGGCTCCATGGAACCAGGCTTCGCCAAGACCGTGGAGCGCTACAATCCCAACCGCAACACCTGGGAACAGGTGAGCAACCTGACCACACGTAAACACTCCTTTGGTCTCACCTGTATCAAAGACATCCTGTATAGCATCGGTGGCCACGGCAACTTCAGCCCGGGCTTCAAGGACGTGAGCGTGTACGAGCCTGAGCCGGACAAGTGGCACAACCTGGAGTCAGCGCCCAAGATCCTGCGGGACGTGAAGGCGGTGAGTGTGGAGGACCGTTATGTATACGTGATGGCGCGCACGCCGGTGGACACGGACAACGAGGACGGGCTGAAGACGGTCACCACGCGTTACGACACAGAGAGCCGTCAGTGGCAGGACGTGGACTCCCTGCCGCTCATAGACAACTACTGTGTGTTCCAGATGGCCGTGGCCTCCACCAACTTCTACCACACAGCCTCCTGCTGCCCTAAGAGCTACACGGTGCGGGACGAAGACGCCAAGCAGAAGATCAGCGCCCACATCTCAGACGAGATCCTGGAGAGCCTGCCGCCCGAGGTCACCAGCATCGAGGGCGCCGCCATCTGCCACTTCGACGAGGATGTGTTTGTGATCGGCGGCTGGAAGAACAGCGACGACGTGGACAAGCAGTACCGGAAAGAGGCCTACCGCTACTGTGCCGAGAGGAAGCGCTGGATGTTGCTGCCGCCCATGCCCCAGCCACGCTGCCGCGCCACCGCCTGCCACGTACGCATCCCCTACCGCTTCCTGTACGGCTGCCAGCGCTACCCTATGCCCCAGAACCTGGCCCGCCAGCGGGACCGCATGCAGCAGATGCAGCAGCTCCACCGGCGCACCCTCACCCTGCGCAGGCAGCTGCAGTCTCAGATCGAGTGCTGAACTAACTCAACCCCTGTCTGTCCATCACAACTACCCCAGAGGGGGAGCAGCCTGGCCCGGCCCAACTCCAAACCCCAAACATCCCCTGGCAGCCATCGTCATCAGCCCCCACCCATAACCTGCTGTAGCAGTGGCTCCTATGTTGCTCTCATGTTGGTTCTTTTTTTAAGTGAACTCTGTGCCAGATCATCAGGTTGAGACTATGGTGTTAGTAGTGACTACGGTGTTCAAGGCTGGGAGATGTGGGAGTGATGTGACCCTGTGCTGGCCAGGTGTTTGTCTATGTGGAGAGGACAGGCCAATGTTACAAATGTGAATAGAGTGTTGTACAGTGACCAACATCCGACTACACCACGTATGTACGTCAGACACAAGGGATGTTTTATCTTTTTGTACGTACATATAGTATATAGTTGTATATGTATACTTATTATATATAAATATTTTATGTCCCCCTTCTTTTATGCTTTTATGGAAAATGTATGCACTCACTAACTGTAAGTCGCTCTGGATAAGAGCGTCTGCTAAATGACTAAAATGTAAAATGCTTATATGAAGTAGGCAATGTGACACTACATTCCTCCAATCCAATGTGCTTAGTGAAGTCAGTCACTCTCTATGACATTCCATCAGGACACTGTGACAGTCTCTCCATGCAAATATCACACACACACACACACACACTCTGCCCAGCCGTAGGGTCGGCACAATACCAGTATCGCGATACTCGTTAGTATCGTGGCAAGTAAACGTAACACTAAGCAGATTTAACTTCTTTAGGAAAACAGTCCTAATGTTGGAAACAAACATCATTATGTTGTCATCCAGAGTCACACGTGTTTTCCAAGCTATAGCACACAATATTTTACATACAGCAGATTTTTAAAGGACCAAAGAGTTTGGTCTGCTTCGTGTTTTCATTTATGCCATGGAAAAATGATGGCGATACTGGTGTCATCCCGGCCCTACCAATCAGTCGGACCAAACCCTTACCAATGCCTGATGGCTTTGCTGTGGTTTATAGTAGCTTTATCTGAATGGCTCTGCTTGTTGTTATTATAGCTTTGATACAGTAGGTCAACTTGAATGGAAGGAGAATAGTTTTATTCATATTTATTATCAGATCTATGGTCCAATCAAGTGGACGACTTAATTAGTGATAATTACCATCACTATCTACTAGGTGAGCTGTGGCTTTTCCCTGATTGCATAATGGAGCGCAGTAAAATAGACTTCTCTCCTCCCCTGGTTGCTCCTAATGTTTTCTGTCTTATTACTGATGATCGATAGTGTATTTCTTTGAGCAGTCAGTGCAGAGAGTCGAGAGAAATCGCCCATGTGGCATCAGTTAGAAAGAAAGGAAGTTGGAAAGGAGAATGGAGATTCCCAATCCCCAATCTCTTAATTAGACTCGTGCACCCATCCGTCTGCATGTCTCAGTCTTGTGGAAAATCGTCCTTGTCTGTGTTTCTGACCGGTATCCTAATGAAACAGTCTTAACATGGTAACATTCCATTGATCATTTCAAATTCCATCAACCATTCCATTTGATTATTCTTCAGTCTTCTGCTCATCTCATTCCTGTTGGTAGGAACATTGTGTAGAAGGCCCTAGGTGGGAGTTTATGAATGTTTCTCTTATTTTGTCTGCATTGGTTTTATTGAGTGTAATGGCTGGAGGGTGTAGTTCAGATGGAGGACTTGATAACGTGTGTATGCATATCTGTGCGTACGGTAATGAATGCTGGGAAAAGCTTGCCAAGTAGTGCACTTTTCTACCCTTAATCAGTTTAATGTCGAGTTTGAGTTATTGAGAAATATTTTAGTCCGAGTGGGTTTAACTGTCATATTTGACTTCAGATTTGGGCGATTGTATTTTTTTATTTTAATGTATCATTTAATCCAACTCCAGCTGATAATCTATTCTGTTCCCATTTGAGAAAAGATGTACTCTACAGTGATTTGCTTAGTAATCCAAAAGAAATGTGATGTAAAATGTGAGGCAGCCCCATTGCTGTACCTCAGGCTTATTCAGGTGTGTATCTTAGAGATCCTGCCAGATTGTTGTATGTTCTCCTCACCCTCCAAAGATAATCAGATGAGATGTATAGACCAGTGGTTCCCAACCAGGAGTACTATAACCCCTGGGGGTACTTGGCCTATCCACAGTGGGTACTTGAAAAGACTTGTGTCCATAGGGTTACTGGTAAAATGCACATGAGGGGGTACTTCAGGGGTACTCCGGGCAGAGCAAAATTCAGTTGGTGGTAAGGTAACCAAAAAAGGTTGTGAACCACTGATATAGACTATAGAGGGTATCCTTATGTTACTGAGCAGAATGACCATATCAAGGTGAATGTGTGGCCATTGAGTTCAAGAGTTCATTGATTGTTATAAACACTATCCCTGAAGCGTATTTATAACATAAAGCACTATAATTTTGAGAATGCAATGAAAGTGTATTTCCTCAGCTTTGTTCTTCTTGCATAGCATTTGAAATAATATTATTGACATATGTAGGCTATATATATTTTGCTTTGCATGTGGCAGTCTGACATTGTGTCAATATATTGGATGTAAAACAAATGCTAATGTCATCACTTGCAATTAAAATGTCTGTTTTTTTTTTATATAACCTTGGTTTCCCATCTATCTTGTGTAAGGGGTTATCTAAATTCTAAATGTCATTTTGGCCAATATTATTACGCATTTTTCAAGACTAGCTCTATAAACATCTGTATTTTCCTTGGGTGGAATTTCCTCGAACTTGACAACCTCCTGTTTTTTAGAACAAAGCATAGAGAATGATAGAGAAAGCATCCCTATATAGTTCCCATTATGGCATCTGTGAGGGCAGTGTCATCTCCATTTTTAAGAAGTCAATTTTCTTCTTCACAATTGGCTGATCCCTCCTGATGACCATGAGGGATTAGCCAATAAAGTTGGAAGTCCCACCCAGTTGACTACATTAAAATGTTGGAAGCCCTCAATGAACCTGCCCATGCTAAAACAGCCTTTTGGCCACTAGAGGCCTCTATCATTCTCTATGGAACAAAGCTACATACATACATATGTACATCAAACAGAAGGGCAGTACTATGCACAGTCATTGGGCATGAGCCACCCACAGTAACAAATTCAGTACATTCAATCTTCCCTTCTACTAACGGAAGGAAAATAGTAGTACAATCACCCTGGCAGATGCAATAAGAAATGGACCTGTACTCCTGAGTGGCGCAGTGGTCTAAGGCACTGCATCGCAGTGCTAACTGTGCCACTAGAGATCCTGGTTCGAATCCAGGCTCTGTCGCAGCCGGCCGCGACCGGGAGACTCATGGGCGGTGCACAATTGGCCCAGCGTCGTCCAGGGTAGGGGAGGGAATGGCCGGCAGGGATGTAGCTCAGTTGATAGAGCATGGTGTTTGCAACGCCAGGGTTGTGGGTTCGATTCCCACGGGGGGCCAGTATAAAAAAAAAAAATGTGTTCACTAACTGTAAGTCGCTCTGGATAAGAGCGTCTGCTAAATGACTAAAAATGTAAAAAAATTGACCTGGACGACTTGCCTTAATAGAAGGAACCATGAATTCTGCTCTGTATCAGAGAATTCTACAGGAGAATGTCAAACCATCCGTCTGTGAGCTGAAGCTGAAGCGCAGCTGGGTCATGCAGCAAGACAATGATCAAAACACACAATCAAGTCTACATGGAAATTGCTAAAAAGCAACAAATTGGAAGTTTTGGAATGGCCTAGTCAAAGTCCAGACCTAATCCCAATTGAGATGTTGTGGCAGGACTTGAAACGAGCAGTTCATGCTTGAAAACCCACACGTCACTGAGTTAAAGCAGTTCTGCATGGAAGAGTGGGCCAGAATTCCTCCACAGCGACGTGAGAGACTGATCAACAACTACAGGATTTTATTTGTTCACTTATGTTCCCTTTATCTAATATTAGGTTTTGGTTGAAGATCTGATAACATTCAGTATCACAAATATGCAAAAGTAGAGAAAATTAGAAAGGGGGCAAATACTTTTTCATAGCACTGTATGCATATGGGATTTCCTCTGGGACGTACAGTAGTGGATTTATTTGCGCATGGTAAATGCCTTGTGGTAGATAGAATACAGTGGGCAGGAGGGGGTGTCACACAGAGAGGATGCTGTTGGAGGCGGAGAGCATCAGCTCTTCCCGGGGGGACTGGAGGGAGTCCCGGGGGGCTGCGTACTGGGCCACATTGGGCAGCCCGTGCACCACGCAGCAGCTGAGGGCACTGCGGAAGATGCCCATGTCATGGGCGTCGTACCACTCCTCTGTTTTCTCGTCATAGCACTCCACGTTGAAGGTAGTGGTGAAGCCGTTGAAGCCCCCCACCACGAACAGGAGGTCGTCCACCACCTCGATGCCAAAGTTGCTGCGCGGGTTGAACATGGTGGGCACCGTGCGCCATGTGTTGGTCAGCGGGTTGTAGGCCTCAGCGTTACGCAGGCGGTTAGCCCCATCGAAGCCGCCCACCTGGGAGAGGACAGAGGAAACTTGAGTCAAATATTTCTCAACTTTCAGCTCTTCCTGAATAAGGCGTTAAAATGCATTGTGCATGTACTGCATATGAATGTTCTGCTCACAGCATAGACCTGCTCCGCATAGGCGATGACCCCCACACCACTGCGCCTGCTTCTCATGGGGGCGGTCAGAGTCCACTGGTTGGTCTGGGGGCTGTAGCTCTCTGCTGTGAACAAGCACTCATTCCCATTGAAACCACCACAGATGTACACCTACAGAAAATACCATGTCAACATTTTATCATCAAAAGTCATCATCTATCATGAAGTTTTCACAGATTAATTGTGGTCTAGTTGTGTTGTGTCCCAGGTCCCTCTGTTCCACTCACCTTGCCATGTAGTGTGGTAGCACTGGCATCACTCCTCTGCTCATGCATGGGTGCAATCAGGGTCCACTGGTTAGTCTCAGGCTCATAGCACTCAGCGGTGTTCAGTCGTACGTAGCCATCAAAGCCACCCATGGCATAGATACAGCCATCCAGCACCGCCACACTGACGTAGCAGCGCCGCGAGTGCATGGGGGCCACCTGGAGCCAGGTCTGTGTGACAGGGTTGAACTTACGTACACTGTTAAAGTAGTCAACTCTGTCAAAGCCACCCACACAGTAGACAAAGCCATTGAGGTAAGCAGCTCCATGGTATGCTCGAGGGCTCTCCTCCTCCCGGGTCACATTCACCCACCGGTCAGCCCGCGCATCATACGCCTCAATGCCATTGGTGGGACTGCCACCACTCCAGCCACCAATGGCCAATAGGATGGCATAAGGCAGGCGAGGGCGGGTCAGAGGGTTGCGGAAGTCAGTGTTGGAGGGCCCGTTCATGTTCCGGTCGTACATGGCCTTCAGGGCACTGATGATGATGGGCTTGCAGTCATCATTGTCCTTCACCAGGGTATTGTTCTTCACGTTGTTCATGAAGTAGTCGGCTGTCATCAAGGCCATGCGGACCTAAGCACACAGACAGA
This sequence comes from Coregonus lavaretus, assembly GCF_964263955.1. Taxonomy (NCBI): domain Eukaryota; kingdom Metazoa; phylum Chordata; class Actinopteri; order Salmoniformes; family Salmonidae; genus Coregonus; species Coregonus lavaretus. Next base: position 11,896,798 of record NC_140015.1, on the reverse strand, counting down.
CAGACTTGTGGTTAGCAGTTGACTAGCACAACACCCAAACTTACAAAAGTTATCCAGCAGTAAAACATTGACACTATTGTCCACCTCTCACCTTGGGCAGCAGCACAGAGACGTGGGCCTTGCGGTCCTGAGGCGAGTGGTTGATCCAGCGTAGGACCGCCTCAAACACAACATCCTCCTGCTTTACATTCAGGTCATCCTTCTCGATGATGTCACAGAGCTGTGCCAGAGAGAGCTCCATGAACTCCTCAGAGAAACGCACCATCTCAAAGTGGTGCAGGATGAAGAGGTAGGCCTGGCGGCGCAGATCAGGGCAGGAGTAGAAGTCTGCGAACTTGCAGATGCCGATGCAGTTCTGCAGACAGAGCTGGGCCTCCAGATAGTCGCAGCAGGCTCTCACGATCCCCAGGATGCAGAACTGGTCTGCAGCCGCTAAGAGCGGTTCCACATTCTCTGCAGTCACAGGCACAGAACGTGTGTAGGCATACTCGATGATCAGGCGCATCATGTCTGGATTTACTCCAGGAATGCTGTAGACCTGCTTCTCGACGTTGTTCCAGCCGCTTGTGAAGAGAGCTCTGTGGGTCAAGGGTCAAGGGTTATAATAACACAGGGAGATAGGAACATCATCAAGGACTCAATATTCTTCTCACTACAGCATTGCAATCGAACAAAGTTCCTCAGGACTCCCCAAAAGTGACAAATAACTACAGAGATTTGGACCAAGCCAGAGATACCATAAATCACCGATGTTCTCTCATTCTCAAAGTCAAGTGATGCCAGAATGGGAATGCCATCTGGCCATCACATCCCAACCCAACCTGTCCCAACCAAGGGAAGCTACTCACCGGAAGTATGAGCTGCATCCACAAAGGATGTTCTTGTGAGCATTGAACTCGATTCCATTTACTTTGATGACCACATCACAGAGTTTTGCCTCCAGACGTAACTCGTTAAAGATTGTACAGGTCATAGCACTCATTTTTCTCTCCATGTTGCATCTTTGAAATTTGGTGGAGGTGGCCGTCTCTTCCAGTTCATTCATTCCTTGCATAATACATCTATAATAAACTCTATTTAATGGGGTTTTGCTAGCTCTTCGGCCTAGACATTTAGCTGGTTTACTACAGCAGCTGTGTTCATCTAAGGATTGTGAATTGTGAATGTTCCACATATGTTATGTTCCAGAATTGTTCATTATTACATCACAGCGATGAGCAAATGGAATCAGAGCATCAGCCTCACTTGTCATAAAAAGTTTGTGTTTTATTTGATCTATCTGACTGGTATGCCTACATTACAGTGAATGTGTAACAGTCATGTAATACTAATATTTGACACTACATAATACATTTTATTAAATACAGTCCATTTCAGATGTAGTGAGAGGGAAAACGTGAATTAAGAATACATAGAAGCACACAATTTGCCATAATACTTTTTTCATCTGCTCTATCAGAACATAAATTATATTAGGAACATTTAATACTGATTTTGTGGTACTGGGGAAGGTGTTAAACGCACACACTTCCGTCCTCAATTTATGCAAGCAAATGCGCGCAAAAAGTGTAGCCTGGCTATTGCAGCTTGGCTAACTAGCTAGCTAACGATATAACTTATTGATTGCATTTCTAGCTAGATCCATAGTTTGGATCATTTAACTTTTCTTGAATTAAACAACATCTCTCTAGAAAAATGGTAAGTGTACTTTATTTTCCTGATTGCCACTGAGCGAATGACTGAAATGGCTAGCTAGCTATCAAACGTAACGTGAGTTATTAAGTTACAAACAAGCTGCCTAATTTCTCAGAGCAGAATGGCGATGCCTATTTGTAGCTATGTGACAGTGACATAACAAGACTCCCAAAAAGGCAAATCACACAGAGTACTTGTTTATGCATGTTATGTATGTGATTGGGGTATTAGTGTACCCAAGTGTAAGATTCCATTTATTCAAGGCCTGGCTATGACAACACAACAGCTGCAACTGAGGGGATGACATGCAAGTGATATGTGAAGAGGTATGTAACGTTAGGCTACAGCTCCTCAGTACAGTATTATAACAATGTATCAGCTGGATGCATGTGATGTTATCAGCAGGAGGGCTGATCTGAATTGTTCAACCAATACACAGACTCCCGATGTTGTGTTCCAAAGCTAGGCTGCTGTGAAATCACTATTCTGTGGTCTGTATATGGTAAATGCTGTAAACAGTAGCAAGCACAGTAGCATTAGTGAGTATGAGGGTTTATGGGTGGCAGATAGCCTGGCCCTAGTGGTTAAGAGCGTTGGGTCAGTAATCGAAGGTTGCTGGTTCGAATCTCTGAGTGAAACATCTGTTGATGTGCCTTTGAGCAAGGTATTTAAGCTTAATTGCTCTTGTATGTCAGTCTGGATAAGAGCGTCTCAAAAATGACTAAAATGTAAAAATGGAGTGGTGAAATATTAAGCTCTTCTGTTTTTCTCTCTACTCACTCCTTGTCTCCCTCCTCCGTAGATCCCAGAGCTGTCCAACCCCTCAGTGTGTATGAGGGACCCTCAGAGGGTGGAGGAGATCATTAAGACCATGCAGATGGATAGCACCAGCACTATTCAGGTACCACCACAGAGATCCTATTCAATTAGGATTGTATATGTAATTCTATGGGTACCACACCCAAGTGTTTTGATTTATTCTCCTAGTTCCATCCTGGGAGGTTTGCTTGATAATATGCTGACGATGTCTCTTGCTTTTTCAGGTGATTTCAGACTTTGACATGACCCTCACACGGTTTGCCTACAATGGGAAGCGGTGTCCTACCAGTCACAGTAAGTATTAAAGCTGGGATAGCTTGTACAGAGAAGATACTAATGTTTTGTCTAAAAACCCATGAGAATTATGTTTGCATCTGCATAATTTTTATAGATATCCTGGACAACAGCAAGCTCATCAGTGAGGAGTGCAAAGCACAGGTATATTTCAAATTTCATCAGAAAAATGACTAGAGCACATGACAGAACTTCCTCTGATTTGGCAGATAAAGTTGTGTAGTTTAGAAAATCTATGACACAAGATGAACTGCTTAACTGAGTGAAAAATAACTGTGTGTCTTTTCTAGATGCATACTAGCCAGTTTGTCCTTTCTGAGTGTTGTCTGTTCTCCCTCCGTTCAGCTGAAGGACCTGCTCAACACATATTACCCCATAGAGATAGATTCCAAACGGACAGCGGAGGAGAAGCTGCCCCTCATGGTGGAGTGGTGAGTCACAGCTCTCTCTGAGCCTATCACTGCCCTTCTAGACCTCACTTTGCTGTCAAACTGACCAATACCCTCTGTGCTACATCAGACATAGGCACCTCCCTGCAGTCTCAATAACCCAATGAGTCCCACTGTAATACTGGCGCGTTTTGGACTTCTAACCCCTATTAAACATTGTGTGTTTAAGCTACAGATTTCTGGGTTGTACCATCGGATTCGTCTAATTATTCTGCATCCAACCATTGGTCTGTGTGATTAACTGGGGCTGGGTGTTTGTGAGAAAAGGGTGGATCCTGAAGGGGCCTGGGGCCAGGTCTTTTTACAACAACATCTGTAGAGTCCGAATGGTTTGCGCTACAAACTATTAAAAGCTATCAATGAAAAGCTGAGACTCACGAACACGCATGTTTTGCTCTATGACGCTTACAAGCATCATTAGAATGTAAGGGGTTCTTCTACATAGAAGGCGGCAGGTAGCTTAGTGGTTAAGAGCGTTGTGCCAGTAACCGAAAGGTCGCTGGTTCTAATCCCCGAGCCGACTAGGTGAAAAATCTGTTGATGTGCCCTTGAGCAAGGCACTTAACCCTAATTGCTCATGTAAGTCGCTCTGGATAAGAGCATCTGCTAAATGACTAAAATCTAAATTTAAGATCATAGGAAATCCCAGGACATAGTGTCTATAATAAGCTCACATAGCTCACAAATCCAAATAGTTGTCATTGACTAGTTGGATATTCATTTCCCAATGAGCAAACAATTTCTGTACAGCATTCATATAAATTCATTTTTATAAGATTTCTGCTTCAGACATTTGTCAATAAAACTCACGAAAGCCACTGTTTATGTTCTGTGTTCTACTCGTAGCTCTGGTTGTCCTGAAAATAAAATGGTCAAATACTTCATTGTGAAGCTAAATATAAGGGCTGGACATGTAGATAATTGAAAGTCAGATAAATGAAAAGCTGATTTTTGCTGGGGTCTCGGGACTGATGGGGTTAACCAATCCCCTTGTGCCATGCATCCCATAGGTGGACTAAAGCCCATACTCTTCTGGTGCAGCAGCGCATCAGGAAAGACCTGCTTCAGGATGTGGTGAAGGAGTCTGATGCTATGCTCAGGTGAGAAGACCCTGTTACTTTTGCCAAACCACAATCATGGCTGTTTAGTAGGGTAAAGTCATCTATAGCATACATGGTACCAAATTATGAAGCCATATCAAGTCAATAATGATAATGGTGACCAGGACTATAATGGTAGTGATTACAGTGCTAACTATACTGCTGGCCCCACAGGGAGGGCTACCAGCTGTTCTTTGACCATCTGCAGGAGCACAGCATCCCTCTGCTCATCTTCTCTGCTGGGGTAGGAGACGTGCTGGAGGAGGTGATCCGCCAGGCCGGGGTCTTTCACCCCAACGTCAAGGTCTTCTCCAACTACATGGACTTTGATGAGACTGTGAGTAGGCTATCACTGACACTCAAACCACAGTCTATACAATACAGGTAGCCTCTATGGAATTTGAAAACACTTAGTTTCATTGCATGAAATGAGCTTTTCCTATGCTAGTGACGACACAAAGACTGGGTAAAAGGTTAGTTGTTTGAATGAGGATTTAACCCATTGTTGTCCCTCTTTGTCAGGGTGCGCTGAAGGCGTTCAAAGGGGAGCTGATCCACATCTATAACAAAAGGGAGGGAGCTCTGCTGAACACAGGCCACTTCCAGGAGCTCAAGTCACGCCACAACGTCCTGCTGCTGGGAGACTCTCTAGGGGACCTGACCATGGCTGATGGGGTGCACAGCATGGAGAACATCCTCAAGATAGGCTTCCTCAACGACAAGGTAGGGTACTAATGGCTGCACACACACCAACGCTCTCACACACACTCTCTCTCACTCACACCCTAATAAACCCTCAACCATGCAAAAAGTAACATTTTTGTTTTTACTCTGAAGTTCTATTGAGTGCTTGTTTTAAGGGAATTGAGTGCTTGTTTTAAGGCACAGTCAGCTTGTTCAAACACTGTTTAAATGATGTTGGACATTTACCCTTTGTTAACCGTTCCCTCTGCATGATCTTTCTCAGGTGGAGGAGAGGAAGACGTCCTACCTGAATGCTTATGACATCGTGCTGGTGAAGGATGAGACCATGGAAGTGCCTAACGCCATAATGCTCCACCTCACCTGCACCAAGTGACCTGACCACGAACTTCATCTCACTGGCCAATCAGTAACGAGCGTTCCGACGCTACAGGAACTATGTCGTGCTGGTTTAGGAAGCGCTTGCTCAGAATGTGCCAGTAGTCAGAGACCATGAGCCAAGTCAGAATGGTATTGTTTTTAGGTTGTCTTTTACTAAAGCTCCAATGGCTGTTTGTGTGGGTCGCTGGGGTGGATCCCAGACAGTGTTTTGGAGTCGTCCTTCCATGCTCCTCCAGTTGAGTCCTTGTTGAACACTTACAATTTGAGAGAAACATCCTTTATAGTCCTACTCAACAACCCTATTGTCACATTCTCAGTTGTGTTTACAAACCATCAATAGTCCAACTGAAAGGGGATAGGAAAACTAGGTCACTTCCCGTCTGGTAAATGTATTGGATTTGTGGGGAGTGAAACGTTACTGGTGATATGTATGCCCTGTCTACATATGAGGTACAGTTGAAGTCAGAAGTGTACATACACTTTGTGCATGACACAAGTAATTTTTCCAACAATTGTTTACAGACAGATTATTTCACTTATAATTCACTGTATCACAATTCCAGTGGTAGACCTCCACAAGTCTGGTTCATCCTTGGGAGCAATTTCCAAATGCCTGAAGGTACCACGTTCATCTGTACAAACAATAGTACGCAAGTATAAACCCCATGGGACCAAGCAGCCATCATACCGCTCAGTTCTGTCTCCTAGAGATGAACGTACTTTGTTGCGAAAAGTGCAAATCAATCCCAGAACAACAGCAAAGGACGTTGTGAAGATGCTGGAGGAAACAGGTACAAAAGTATCTATATTCACAGTAAAACGAGTCCTATATCAACATAACCTGAAAGGCCGCTCAGCAAGGAAGAAGCCACTGCTCCAAAACCGCCATAAAAAAGCCAGACTACGGTTTGCAACTGCACATGAAAACAAAGATCGAAATTTTTGGAGAAATGTCCTCTGGTCTGATTAAACAAAAATATAACTGTTTGGCCATAATGACCATAGTTATGTTTGGAGGAAAAAGGGGGTTGCTTGCAAGCCGAAGAACACCATCCCAACCGTGAAGCACGAGGGTGGCAGCATCATGCTGTGGGGGTGCTTTGCTGCAGGAGGGACTGGTGCACTTCACAAAATAGAGGGCATAATGAGATAGGAAAATTATGTGGATATATTGAAGCAACATCTCAAGACATCAGTCAGGAAGTTAAAGCTTGGTCGCAAATGGGTCTTCCAAATGGACAATGACCCCAAGTTCACTTCCAAAGTTGTGGCAAAATGGCTTAAGGACAACAAAGTCAAGGTATTGGAGTGGCCATCACAAAGCGCTGACCTCAATCCTATAGAAAATTTGTGGGCAGAACTGAAAAAGAATGTGCGAGCAAGGAGGCCTACAAACCTGACTCAGATACACCAGCTCTGTTAGGAGGAATGGGCCAAAATTCACCCAACTTATTGTGGGAAGCTTGTGGAAGGCTACCCGAAACATTTGACTCAAGTTAAACAATTTAAAGGCAGTGCTACCAAATACTAATTGAGTGTATGTAAACTTCTGACCCACTGGGAATGTGATGGAAGAAATAAAAGCTGAAATAAATAAATCTTTCTACTATTATTCTGACACATTCTTAAAATAAAGAGGTGATCCTAACTGACCTAAAACAATGAATTTTTACCAGGATTAAATGTCAGAAAACTGAGTTTAAATGTATTTGGCTATGGTGTATGTAAACTTCCGACTTCAACTGTATGTATGTATGTATGCATGTGGGTGCTGTTGTGTGGATCTAGATGTTGTCTTCTCTGTATAGTTGAAAGTTGAAGGCGTTATGGTTTGTTTGTCATGTATCTTTGTGATATAAAGGGATAAAGGGCAACCTAACCTGACTTTTACCAGTTTGAAACGTCAGTGTTTTGTCCTAGTGTTCTATACACTATAAGCCATCTTTTTTGTTTTGTGAGACTTTGTTCTCCTTTTTCTTGAAACGTGTCTATTCTATGAGAATGATTACATTAAATTATTTCCATTTTAGGCACTTTATTTATTTTCAGCTCTTAACAATAGGCTACTGTTTTATGTGGATATCGTCAGTATGGAATCTAATGATACTGTCATGGTATTATGGCATAGGGTTTTGTGCGTGGCTATGTTTTACAATGGACTTTCTTGGCGCCACAATGCCACCATTTGGTCAAAGTAATAGTAATGCAAGCCATGGATATACACTGCTGAAAAAAATAAAGGGAACACTTAAACAACACAATGTAACTCCAAGTCAATCACACTTCTGTGAAATCAAACTGTCCACTTAGGAAGCAACACTGATTGACAATAAATTTCACATGCTGTTGTGCAAATGGAATAGAGAACAGGTGGAAATTATAGGCAATTAGCAAGACACCCCCAATAAAGAAGTGGTTCTGCAGGTGGTGACCACAGACCACTTCTCAGTTCCTATGCTTCCTGGCTGATGTTTTGGTCACTTTTGAATGCTGGCGGTGCTTTCACTCTAGTGGTAGCATGAGACGGAGTCTACAACCCACACAAGTGGCTCAGGTAGTGCAGCTCATCCAGGATGGCACATCAATGCGAGCTGTGTATGTCAGCGTAGTGTCCAGAGCATGGAGGCGCAACCAGGAGACAGGCCAGTACATCAGGAGACGTGGAGGAGGCCGTAGGAGGGCAACAACCCAGCAGCAGGAACGCTACCTCCGCCTTTGTGCAAGGAGGAGCAGGAGGAGCACTGCCAGAGCCCTGCAAAATGACCTCCAGCAGGCCACAAATGTGCATGTGTCTGCTCAAACGGTCAGAAACAGACTCCATGAGGGTGGTATGAGGGCCCGACGTCCACAGGTGGGGGTTGTGCTTGCAGCCCAACACCGTGCAGGACGTTTGGCATTTGCCAGAGAACACCAAGATTGGCAAATTCACAACTGGCGCACTGTGCTCTTCACAGATGAAAGCAGGTTCACACTGAGCACATGTGACAGACGTGACAGAGTCTGGAGAAGCCGTGGAGAACGTTCTGCTGCCTGCAACATCCTCCAGCATGACCGGTTTGGCGGTGGGTCAGTCATGGTGTGGGGTGGCATTTCTTTGGGGGGCTGCACAGCCCTCCATGTGCTCGCCAGAGGTAGCCTGACTGCCATTAGGTACCGAGATGAGATCCTCAGACCCCTTGTGAGACCATATGCTGGTGCGGTTGGCCCTGGGTTCCTCCTAATGCAAGACAATGCTAGACCTCATGTGGCTGGAGTGTATCAGCAGTTCCTGCAAGAGGAAGGCATTGATGCAATGGACCGCCCGTTCCCCAGACCTGAATCCAATTGAGCACATCTGGGACATCATGTCTCGCTCCATCCACCAACGCCACGTTGCACCACAGACTGTCCAGGAGTTGGCGGATGCTTTAGTCCAGGTCTGGGAGGAGATCCCTCAGGAGACCATCCGCCACCTCATCAGGAGCATGCCCAGGCGTTGTAGGGAGGTCATACAGGCACGTGGAGGCCACACACACTACTGAGCCTCATTTTGACTTGTTTTAAGGACATTACATCAAAGTTGGATCAGCCTGTAGTGTGGTTTTCCACTTTAATTTTGAGGGTGACTCCAAATCCAGACCTCCATGGGTTGATCAATTTGATTTCCATTGATAATTTTTGTGTGATTTTGTTGTCAGCACATTCAACTATGTCAAGAAAAAAGTATTTAATAAGATTATTTAATTCATTCATATCTAGGATGTGTTGTTTAAGTGTTCCCTTTATTTTTTTTGAGCAGTGTATATGCTTGTCTCAAAGAATCCATCCACCTTCAGTCTTGAGACATTGAAAGTACATGAGAAAAGTAATAGCATTTTAAATATTTGGCATGTTTGTATTTTCTCTGAAATGCCATCACTTTCTGTAAAACAGCACAGTTTTGATTATATTTTAGAGGCCAATTGTTGCCTTTTATGGTCCTGTAAAAGTAATGGTTGACCTATTCGGTCTATGGTGAAGAACATCCAAATATTTTGTACTTTTCATTTTTTGTGTGATGGCAAAACATTTCATTGCCACATAATAACTGAGGTTTTAGTTCTTGGTACAGCCAATGCATCTGATTCTATTGCTATTTTTTGTATGTTTTGCAAAATTATAATATAAAATTCACCCAGTTTAAAGATTTGAAATGGAAATCCATTCATATAAAATGGTGATGTCAATGGTACAGTATGCAAGAATCAGGTCATACATTTCTGTTGAGAAGTGTGTTCGCTACATACTCTACTGAGTGTCACAAAATTGTACATTTCACCTGTATGAGATATGTAGGTATAACAGGAAAACCTCTCCACAATTGTAAATAAAATGTGGCCACTGAACCCTTGTTTCACTTCATCTAGATCTATTTCTTTTTTTGTAAAACATGCCAAAATCCAATTTTGTAATGACCAGTGTGATGCTATTTCCAGGGTACTCTATACTAATGTTATTCCCAGCCTACACAATCCATAGACAATGGACATGGATCCAAAACACAGGAAACAATGCATTTTTTATAGGTTTTTATTAGAAAAACAGATGTTGTTTATTATGTGATGTATGTTCCACAATGCAAGGCACTTTAAAAAAATCTTGTATTGCACAAAATAGCCACTCTTAAAATATACAACCTACAGTCTTAACATCATTTTCATGTCTGGGAAGAGGGGGGGGGGGGGGGGGGGGGGGAGAGACAGCCATTTATTTCCATCAGCCATTTTGAAGCCACCTGCATTGCATCCTGGGATGAAGGACCATCCCAAATGGCTGACAAGGTAGTTCAATTAAAGTGCTTTTAGCAAAATGTGTCTCAAGAGTCAAACATAAAAAAACATAATGATGCAAGGCTGCAGAATAAGTTATTTATAAAAAGTACAGATGAACCACATTTTCATAAGGCAATTTACAACACATGGAAACAGTCCTTCCTTTAAATAAGTATGGACCATTTTGGGTTATTTTCAACCAGTGTAGGCTGCTGAGGGGAGAACGGCTCATAATAATGACTGGAACGGCATCAAACCGTGTGTTTGATACCTTTCAGCTTATTCCGTTCCAGCCATTACCACGAGCCCGTCCTCCCCAATTAAGATGTCACCAACCTCCTGTGTTTTCTACATAATAAAAACAATTTAAGGAGCTCCACTAGTTGGTAACCCCCTAATTGCATAGATACTGTCTGTTGTCTCTCTCCGTCCCCACACCCCTCTGCCCGGCTCGACTGTTCCCCCTCACAGCTCCTCATGTAGGGCCTTGTCAGAATCCTCCTCCACCTTCAGTTTGAGCTCCTCAGCCACTATCTTGCCGTCCCTGTTGCGGTCCTGGTTGTTGAACATGTCCTTGATGATGCCGTCAGCATCCATCCCTGGCCTCAGGCGACCTGTGCCCTCCGCCACCTGGAGGTTTATGAAGGCTGTGAACTAGAGAGAGGGAGAGCAGAGAGAAATATGAGAGTTGTCCTTTCAAGAGGTACATCATTTGAAGTATAATTGCAGTTTTAGATTATCACCTAATTTGTTGTCCTGACTTACACAAGGATGTTACCAGCACCAGTGCCTTACCAAGCAAAGGGTAGAATGTATTGGGTGAATCCTGACTTTGATTGATGGATCATGCTAAATGTCTGGCGTGTGTTATCTTACCTCCTCCAGAGGGACAGATAGATCTTTGTTGAGGTCCATGGCAGGGAACAGGGGATCTGGGCTGTCTCCCAGCCACACAAACATGTAGCCGTCAGGCACTCCCTTCTGCAGGTCCAACAGCTCCAGCTCAAAGTGCAGCACGGCACTGCTGGGAACGCCCTTGGCTGCAGGGACATGGAGGGGAGAGTATGATGAGAGACATTGAGACAGTGTCAGAATAATGTCATGTCCAAATGCAAGATATCTCCACGCAGGATTTTTTGTTCTGGGTTTCAAGATGAAAGTGACCCTGACTAGTTCATTCACTCACCTCCATTTTCTCCATGTCCCAGATGGGGTGGGACGATCACCACTCTCTTCTCTCCCACACACATGCCCCTCAGGCCCTCGTCCAGACCCTCAATCACTTTGTTGGCTCCGAGGGTGGTGATGGGGGCTTTCTCATAGTGGTCCCTGGAAGAGGAGGGAGATATTGATCAAGGCCCTGCCGATGCGCCAACGTGCTATCAGTCAGTAGGCATTAAGTATGTAGCCCTATATTTTCTAGGTTGTAAGATGTATATAATATGTAAGATACAGTATATGGTTATAGATATGGCTCGTTTCTATATATTGGTTATATTTTGTCTCATATATTTTCATTTCTACACAACATAAGTAGCTGATAAATCTTCCTGTCTGTTGGCGTGGAGGCCTAGTGATATCAGTCAGACAAGTAGCCAGGGGGGATTAGATTACATGACTGGACCAGGCGTTGCAGTATGGCGGTGCGATGGACAGGAGGCGCTCCTACTCACGAGGAGTAGAGCAGGGTGCCGTCCATCAGGGAGCAGTTGTAACGGTACTGGATCAGGTCGTCCACCTCACTGGTCAGGTTGCACTTCTTGGGCTTGCTGGTCACTTTGATCTCAATGAGGTCCTTGGGGTTGTGGAAGTCGATAACGTGGATGTCGAAGACCAGCACGGCCGAGCCAGGGATGATGTCTCCTAGAGTGGGGTGGAGGAGAGTAGAAAGGAATTTGAATAGGAGTAGGGACATGAAAATGTGTGCAAACTCAGTGCCTTAAGCTGAGACATTCTATCATACGTGTCACTGAGTCATCATGGACACTGGACAGTAAGATATGTAAATTATACTCTGACTCCTCCCACCCCAAAACCTTTGGCCAATGCCACAGAGCCACGTACTCACCAGTTCCCTTCTCCCCATAGGCCATGTGAGGAGGAAGGATGACACGCCTCTTCTCCCCAATACACAACCCCTGGAGGGCCTTGTCCATGCCCTGGATCACATAGCCCATGCCAATGTAGGTATTGTATGTGCTGTTGCGCTGGTAGCTGCAGAAAGAGGAAACATAGTAAATGCAAATTAGAGTCAGTCTTTACAATGCACCCTTTCACTCACTATTGACTCAGACAAGTCTTGGTTTGACAGACAGTAGATGTACTAAACACATTCCTACCTGGTGTCAAAGCCAGAGCCGTCCTGGAAGGTGCCATTATAGTGGTAACGGATGTAGTCTCCCACCACTGTTTTACGGGTGCAGGTCTTAGGCACCTCCTTGACCACCACGGCAATGTCATCCTTAGGGTTGAACAGGTCAATCATGAAGACCTCAAACACCAGGGTGGCCTGGGATGGAATCACGGTGCCTGGAAGAGGAGGATGGGTGTTTAGAGTCAATTATATGATCTATACACAACCCAATGCAAATCTTACTTCGTCAGAGGGGGTGGTCCACAATGTTGTTTTTAATCTGTAATGTGTCTTGTCAACTGTTGTTGTGGAGTGACACTTGAATAAACTTTTCTAGACTCTAAACTCTATGTAGCCTACTATACACTTCCTGTGTTTATCAGCTATTAAGGGCTCAGGCTAGGGGTTATAAACAGTTTGTACCATATCCCTTCTCCTCATAGGCTAGGGATTATAAACAGTGGTTACTAGTAGTTACCATATCCCTTCTCCTCATAGGCTAGGTTAAAAAAGACAAGGTTAAGACAATGTAATAATTCCATGCGGAAGCATTCGAAAATAAACTAATTAATGGGACCAGCGCCATTGATAACTACTAGCGCCATTGCTAACTAGCAATGCTGGTGGTATTAATTGCAAAGAGTTATGGGAAATTAGAACCATGTTGTCTTAACCTTGTAATCTTTAACATACCTTATAGGCTAGGGGCTATAAACAGTGGTTACTAGTAGTTACCATATCCCTTCTCCTCATAGGCCAGGAAGGGTGGGATGATGATGGTGCGTGTCTCTCCCACGCACATGCCGATTAGACCCTCATCCATGCCCTTAATGAGGTAGCCCATGCCCACGTACGTGTCATAGGTGCCGTTCCTAGAGTGGCTGAAAGAGACATGGACCTAAACGGTTAACACCCGCACGCACACAAACACAGCCTGACTGGTTTTCCAGAGTAGATATGGACCTCACCTGGAGTCGAAGGGTACACCGTTCAGCAGTGTGCCGTTGTAGTGATAACGGATGAAGTCAGTAGCTTCCACGAGGCGCTTGCAGCTCTCAGGTTTGCTGAGGGTGCGTGTCTGGACCTTGTCTTCTGTGTTCCAGATGTCGAGCAGAACCACATCAAACACCAACACAGTGTCAGGAGGGATCACATCACCTAGGAGAGAGAGACAGGTTGGGAATTCATTGTGTGCCACTGGAATATACGATTGGGGCCAACATCAGAGGATAACTATTTGTGGAATTTAGTGTGTACAGGGCACACTTTCTGGCGCCAGGGCCTATGTAAACTGTAAAGGTCATATATGAGAATTAAATGAGTTGTTACCTGCTCCTATACTTCCATAGGCAAGGTGTGGGGGGACAGTAACTTTTCTGCGCTCATTGACACACATGCCCTGGACTCCCCTGTCCAGACCAGTGATGAGAAGCCCCAGTCCCACCTGGCCACTGAAGGGTGCACCACGTTCATGACTGAAGAGGGGGGATGGGTAGAAGAGAGGGGGAGAGAGAAAAGAAGCCACATTCCTCAAGAGCACAAAGATGATATTTATTTCAATGGTAGGCTGGGTCTAGTAAAGTTATTATATTCTATTCCTATTATTATATTAGACTATTTACATTCATTTTAACTGGTTGTAAACCATTTATCTAACCATATCTGAATGGGTTATGTGCAAAGAATACAATAAGTCATGATCAAAATACAAAAGTAGGCCATAAAATAACTAAATAAGGCCTAAATAATGGATTTTAAGATATAGCCTAGGCCTCGCCTGTCAACCAACTGAATTCAGCTGTTTGTCTTTGCATTGAGTGTGCGTGGCATGTCGCAGTAGTAAACGGGCGGCAGGTAGCTTAGTGGTTAAGGGCGTTGTGCCAGTAACCGAAAGGTCGCTGGTTCTAATCCCCGAGCAGACTAGGTGAAAAATCTGCCGATGTGCCCTTGAGCAAGGCACTTAACCCTAATTGCTCCTGTAAGTCGCTCTTGATAAGAGCGTCTGCTAAATGACTAAAATGTAAATGTAAACACCATTGAACTATATTGTGCAGAGCGCCACATATAGGCGTCGTTCGGGGATGCATATGACACGCACCAACGCACACGGCAGTTACAATGTTTATGTGCAGAAATGCACAGCGCAGTGGCAAAGTTACAATGTATCTGTGAAGCGCAGGGTCTTCGATACAAAGTTTCAAAATGGTTGCTTAGAGGGGCTGCAAATGTAAAGGCCGGACACGTCTACAACAGGCCAACTGCGTGAGACCATATAGTCAAACGAACAAAACTAAAATGTCCTCCAGCCGGCACAGAATTTATTTGCACAGGAATCAGATAGCCTGTCTCTACTTTGATGCTCTTATGCACTATGTCAATAGACCTATCGTAGCTTACCTTGAATCGAACTTCTTGCCGTCGGTGAAGGTACCGTTGTAATGATAACGGACGAAATCTCCCGTTTGCACTTCTCTGGGACAAACTCTTGGAATGTCATACCGATCAATAACCACGTCTTCTAACGGGCCTGGGATACAGCTTACATGGGTTCCCGTTATACAGAGCAAAAATAACGCTAATATTGACTCCATAATAAACGTATTCTTTGGTGTTTTGTTAAAGTATGAGAAACGGACGGATGATTTCGCCGTGACTTCTCCGTTGGCTACAGTCTATAGATGCAGAGAGAGAGAGAGAAGTGCGGACGTAGCTTCTGCTCATTCAGAAGGGGGAGGTGTGTGGCATCCAATTCACCCCCTCCTTTTTAGAGGAATTCTGTAAACGTGTAAAGTAGCCCTCGGCCATATGTAATAAACCTAGGTATCTGACTCGAGCGCAAGCCGGAGGAAGGGGATTTAAAGCATAGCCTACAATAAAGCGTTTTTAGCGTAGGCCTACTATGTAATAACGTTTGTGCTATACTATTTACAAAGCCTTATTATTTGTATGCCTATCGAACATAGACAGTGAGTGAAAGTTATTTGCTCTGTGTGGGAATACCCCACCCGCTTCTATAGAGAAGCTGATTTAACTGGGAGGCGCCCATCTGGCTGAGTCGGAAAGAAAGGCCTAGATAATTATGTTCTCGCGGGTCCTAAATTCCAACCTTTGGACTACTTCTCTATTTAAATATGAATTGTTATTTATCTAACATTTACAAATAGGCCTATGTTAATTTGCTGCTCATATTTTCACTGTTAAAATTCAAAATAAAAAGCATGTCCCTCTCCATTGGGCATCTCATCTGGCATTTCATGTTCCAACATGCTTGCTGGAATGTTTGTAGATCCAACAAACCTACCCATGCAAAAAACAACATTGAAGAGATGTCGAACTTGTGAAAAAGTATTTGCTTTAGAAGTTTCAATATGGCAATAATAGCATATCTTTATTAGACCACCACACAGTCATACATAGGCTATATTTACATATTTTACGCACTTTATTCAGTGTTCTTTTCCTCCAAATATATATTTTTAAATAATGTAGGGCCTACCATCGGCCCATCAAAATGCTAAATTATTAAATGTTTTGTATTTTTCTGTAAGTTGGTCAATGTTAGTTCTAAAAATCATGAGGGCATTATGACCCAGGGACTAACCTAACCCCGAAATCACTGCCTCCGACTGCCTCCCTGTGAAACTCCTGCAGAGGAACCCTGACTTTTCTGTCCCCTCCTCTCCGTCTCTCCAAGCCGGGCCAAGGCTCTGTACGTGCAAACAGACATGACCATTCACTTGTGAAGAAAACCCTGGAGAAATTATCCCGAAATCGTGTTTGGTTGGAGAAACGGAGGGCATAATAGAGAATAAGCATAATGGCCCCTAAAAACGTTAAAGAAACCTGGCTTTCATTTTGTTTCTGTGTAGTTTTGGTCGCTCCAGTTCTGGTCGAAGCCCAGTATGAGAAATATAGCTTTAAGAGTTTCCCACAGAAAGATCTGATGCCACTTGAATCTGCGTATGGACATGCTCTGGACCAGTATGGAACGCAGAACTGGAGGGACAGCATCAAGTACCTGGAATTGAGTTTGCGCCTTCACCGGCTCCTGAAAGACAGCGAAGCGTTTTGCAGCCAGAACTGTAGCACTGTCAGTCGGGACAATGATACCCTCTTCGCGGACAGCAGTCTCCGCATCATGCGGCATTTCTTACTCCGGGCTTCGTGCCTTAAAAAGTGCAAAACAAATTTTCCAGTGTTTACAGTGGCCTATCCAAAGAGAGATGTTCTGGAAGCTTTTGAGAAGAGGGTACCCTACCGGTACATACAGTATGCTTACTACCAGGTGAGATCAAATAGTTATTCTGCTGAATGGGTGGACATTAAATACATTTAGGGTAAGATATCCAAATAACGGTTTATAAACGTCTACATGTCTATACTATTGATGGTCACAGTGGGTTTTCCCTTAAGTAGATAATAGGCCTAATTGTAAGAATCTTAGGATATGTTTAATAAATGATTCATTCTGATATTCTCATCTAATTGTAATAACCTGTCTTGGCACACATATTACACCGTTATGCGTAACTAATGCATAATAGGCCGATATTTACAGAGGCTACTGTCATAGCCTGATACTTCAAATGAAATAGCATATAGTAGCTTGTTTTCCATCAGCAATACTTTGTCACAGCGTGAAACAAGCGGGAAAGAATAACGTTTTCCTAGACTTTCCTCAGCCCACCTGTTGAGAATGCAGCAAACTCAGCAGTTGAACACACATGCCACGTCTCTTAAACAGCGCCCCGTTAAACAGTCCCCCAGTAAGAACAAACGCCTTCTTATTTTCTACCAAAGCAGACACCACACGTAGGGCTATGAGGCAGAATACCAGGCAGGCAAATCAACAGCGTTCCCCGTGGCAAAATAAAGAGGCTTTACTTTTGAAGTGAAAGTAAGCCAAACACGCTTGCAACTGGAATGTGTGTAAAATATATGTGTGCAACTATTTCTGCGGCCTGTGCGCACACGTGAGTGTTATAATTTGAATGTTTCCTCAGGCAAGCCCACTCCTCCCTTGGAGAGCATCTTCTCAGGCCATTACCTCTGCATGCTCTCAGCATCTTCCTCTATTCACATCCAGACGTTCTCATAGGTGTTCCATGTGCGTGTCAGCCAAACCGGTGATCTCATGGCTCTGTTAAGAGCATTCTCCGTTTCTTCACTTGTTCAGATATATTCCAAAAACCCTCCTCCATAAGACAGACCAAGGTCACTGTTTGAATCTACACAGCATGGGTTCTTCACAATTGCCAGGCTTAGCTACTACATAGTAACCTTTGAATATAGGCAGACCATATTCTTCTTACTGCCAAAAGTGTTGATTGACAGTTGATAATTTCAGCACATGCCTTAAAGCCATATAGTGTCAGTGGCTGAAGCACACCTCTTAGCAGTTGGTGAGGTGATTTGAGGTTAGAAGTCATGTTATTCTAAGGACTAAATAGTGTTAGCAGGACCTGCTGCATGTAGAGAACCCCTTGCTTCAGCTAGGCATCCATTAGAATGAGAGATAGTGTCTATAGAAGTCATCCAACGATGACACCAAGTACCAGAGTACCAAGACCGACCAATCAGACTACTGGACCCTATATGACCAATAACAATAACAATGATCCATTCTGTATCTCCTCTCTCCCACAGTTAAACAACATAGAAAGGGCCGTGTCAGCGGCCCACACGTTCCTCCAGAAGAACCCAGAAGACCCCTTTATCTCCAAGAACATGAACTACTACAAGACCCTGTTTGAGCTGGACGAGTACCTCATCGACCACGAGGAGCGACCCTACGAGGTCAGTGTGAGGTCAGCGCACAACCCGCCATACAAATCATAACTAGCTCTGATACCCATCACCTGACACAGTAATAGAACTGATGAGAATGGCTTACCAAGAAACACTTCCAAAATGACTAATTCAAGGTAAAAAGGAGTTGGAGCACTCAACAAAAAAAGCTGTACAATGGATTAAAGTGAGCAAAAATAAATAAATCTCTGCCTTTTTTTTTTTTTGAGTGCTCCAACTCCTTTTTACCTTGAATTAGACCTTGGTAAGTTTTTCTCAAGATTTTTGTCATGGTTGTTGAGCACCCCTCCTTTCCTTTGTTTGCTGAAGCGCGACGGCCCACCTGAACACAGTACTAGAATGATTCATTGAAAATATGTGTTGGTTAGTATGTTATCGATGGCTTTCTCAATCTAAACATGAATGGCTGAGAAACATACTATAGTATTTCTTCACAACTCCGTTAGCAAAAAGTCTTCAAATAGAATGTAGGTTTGAATTCTATCCAAATGTTGGTTGTTGTTCTGCAACTGTGTGCTATGTTTCCCCCAGTCCTCCTACTCTGCATCCCTCCTGTCCTTTCAGCCCATATCTAGTGTCTCTAACTGTGCTGTCCTTTCTGACCCATCGCTGTTGTTCTTTCAGCCCATATCTAGTGTCTCTAACTGTGCTGTCCTTTCTGACCCCTGGCTGTTGTTCTTTCAGCCCATATCTAGTGTCTCTAACTGTGCTGTCCTTTCTGACCCCTGGCTGTTGTCCTTTCAGCCCATATCTAGTGTCTCTAACTGTGCTGTCCTTTCTGACCCCTGGCTGTTGTTCTTTCAGCCCATATCTAGTGTCTCTAACTGTGCTGTCCTTTCTGACCCCTGGCTGTTGTTCTTTCAGCCCATATCTAGTGTCTCTAACTGTGCTGTCCTTTCTGACCCCTGGCTGTTGTTCTTTCAGCCCATATCTAGTGTCTCTAACTGTGCTGTCCTTTCTGACCCCTGGCTGTTGTCCTTTCAGCCCATGTCTAGTGTCTCTAACACTTTGCTTTGTCCTTTCTGTCCTCCAGCCTGTGTTCCTGAAGGCTGTGAAACTGTATAACTCCGGAGATTTCAGCGCCAGTGCTCGGGACATGGAGCAGGCCACCACGGAGTACCTCAAAATGTACGACCTCTGCCTGGCAGGCTGCGAAGGGTCATATGAGGTCACAGAGTACAAAGACTTCTACCCTACACTGGCAGGTGAGTGTCTGACAAATCCCCATCTACTCATGGTCCCTATTGAGAGGGCAGAGACTCTGGTCATAGTAGTATAATGTTTCTCTCTCTCTCTCTCTCTCTCTCTCTCTCTCTCTCTCTCTCTCTCTCTCTCTCTCTCTCTCTCTCTCTCTCTCTCTCCTCGCTCTCTCTCTCTCTCTCTCTCTCTCTCTCTCTCAGATCTCTACACAGAAGTTCTGAAGTGTAAAGTGAAGTGTGAGGAGAACCTGATGCCCAACGTCGGTGGTTTCTTCGTGGAAAAGTTTGTGGCTACCATGTACCACTACCTCCAGTTTGCCTACTATAAACGTACGCACATGAAAGTGTCACTCCTTCAATAGAAACTTTACTGCACTTGCATTTCATGACCAAACTAGTACAGCAACTATTCAATGTAATAACACTACTTGAGTAGAAGGTTGTTATGCAGTTGTCAGATGACCCCCCCTCCCTCTGTACAGTGAATGACGTGCGTAACGCGGCTCCGTGTGCGGCCAGCTACATGCTGTTTGACGCTAACGACCAGGTGATGCAGCAGAACATGGTGTATTACCGCTTCTACCGAGAACAGTGGGGCCTGGAGGAGATGCACTTCCTGCCTCGCCCGGTGAGTAACCAGATTGCTTTATATAACCTTCACGCCCAACTCAGCATCCCAATGTGCCCTGTCAAGACTTAACATGTAATTTCTGATTAATATGAACCATCATCTAGAACAGTGGTATTCAAAGTCAGGGTCGCGACCCCGGGAACTGCAGTGGGATCGGCAACATTTTTTTGATTGAATGGGACAATATACAAACGTTTTTGAGAAAGATAATTTGAACAAAAACGTTTTATTGAGTAAATATATTTATTGGTTTCTTTTCATTTTCATAAGAGATGACAATGCAATGAATGAAAGGTTATTTGTTGATGTAAAAATCAAAATTTACAGATTCTGGGGAGCGATCCCCATAAATTCTGGTGAAAAAATGGGGTCCTGGCTGAAAAGGTTTGAATACCACTGATCTAGCATTATGGTAATAAACTTTACCCAGATTAACCTCAGCCCTGAACCTGATTCCATACAAGATACATAATAGTTTCAGATTTGGTGTATGGTGTAGCTGTTGTTTCCTTACTAAAATGTGCTATGGAGCACCACAGCTCCACAAAAACCAAGAAAAGGAAAGCTGGAACATATACTGTAGCTATGGTGTGAACACCAACACCCTACAAATTAATTAAAATATTTTATATTCAAATTAAAAAGGATTAGGTCCTATAATTCCTTGGTTATGCTCTACCAGTACAGCACTTGCAGCAGCTGCTACGCCATCAATTAAATAAAACCAACAAAGCTACCTGAAAGATATAGGCCTTTTTGAAACTGTGACAATTTCTAATGGAGTTAGTGGTGCTGTAAAAACTTCATGGTATGCTAACTGGAGGGCAAAAGAGCATTTGAAACAAAGGGAAACAACATAGAATGTTTGGTAGGCTAGCGCCATAAACAAATGAGGACTGTAGCTTTGTGTTCTCCTTGCTTCTTGAGTCAACCAATGATATTGACGCGCCACGTTTGTTGCGCAGGAGGCACTGAGGTACTTTAACCAAACAACCAAGCAGAGGGAGATGCTGGAGTTTGCACTGAACTACCTACAGACAGATGATGAGGTAAGGCTTGCCTGCAAAGGGGTGGAGATGGAAGTAACAGAGGAAACCAGTTTTTATGAGCAGGACAAATTCTTGACAGAAGCACCAAACTCAGAAGTAATAAACTGTAATAAATTGGCTGGTTCGCTTCAAACCTGGCGAGAATTTGGTTCTGGGTTGCCGTGAATATTTCCAATGTGCACAAAATTTTGGGGGTACAGTAGCTAGTATGCTACTTTGCTACTTATTTTGTGACTGAAAAATGACCGGCAAAGTGTTTGAATTAACTTCATGAAAAGAGGTGGGGGAAGGGACCACTGTATCACAGTATTTACTTTGGGGGAAAGCTGATTCTGACTACAGGGGATCTGTGAGGGAGACTACTGTGGAGAGAGTGGAATGGATAGAGATTGAAAGAGGGTCAGTAGCTGGAAGAAAGAGAAATGGAGAGAGATTGAGATTGATAGGGTGAGGGAGGGGGGTTGTGTTTTCCGACAGTGGAGTGTGGTATGTAGCTGGGTGGTGTCGGCCTCTGAGGCCCTGCCACATGGGCTTTTCTCTGGTCAGCACCTCCCAGCTAACCACACAGCCTCAGCCTAGACCTGAGAGGGGGAGGAGGACAGAGAAGGGGAAAGGGAGGGAGGGAAATTACAGCATGCACTAGTAGTGAGAGATTTATAAGAGCCAAGAGAAAGGCAAAGAAAGTGTGAGAACGATGACAACGTGTGTTAGAATTCTATCCCTGAGATGTCTGCTAAGTGAAATCAAGCCTCATCTTAAAGTGTAGATGTGTTGTTGTATGTAACTCAGTGTTGTGTTCATTGGCAGGATGTGGTGAGTCCAGAGGAGGTGGCTGCTCCCTCGGCCCCCCCTGACGCTGAGTTTGAGGGGATAGGAGATTACGAGGAGTCCTTCGTAGCAGACTGGTGGCAGGAACCCAAAACCAAGGGGGACGCTGGGGAACCTGCAGCCTGACCCCAACCACCAACTCCACCATGAACACCACCCCTCCCCCAAACAGAACACTACTCAATTCCCCTCTGAAAGAATATGGACAGCCCTGCAGAGCCAGACCTTCCCCATCCAGAAGTGCCAGGATACTATATTTAGTACACCCCAAACCCATTAAATTGTTCCATGGTATATATAGTATATATTTCACAGCTAAAGGAACACAAAAGGGAGAATTTACATTGCCAGTTGCACACAGTTCCACCATTAGCAAGATCACACAAACACCCACACAGGACCTGTTGAAGGTCAGAGCTGTACATGTCTGAACTGAAAGCTAAATTGTGCATCTGTTTTAGCATAAGGAAAGATGTATTATAATTGTTAATACTGAATGACTGTTATTGTTGTTGTTACATTTCTTATTTAATGAAATGATTTGCCTTTGTGCCTTAGCCCTGGTAATAGGGCACTGAACTATGCCTTCTGTCAATATCTAGGATGTTTGATGTTGAATTCTGACCCATTGGAGGTGTCTTTTGTGGGTCCAGCGGTAAGATAAAAATCCACACAAAATGCCAAGTGAACAACTGCAGAAAGTGTGGAATAAAGTTACATATTCTTTTAGTACATCTCTGTTATTGTCTCTTTCAGCAAATCCATTGCAGTACAGACATATGGTATAATGGAAACTTACTTGTGACATCCTTAGGCTGTGTTTTCACAGGCAGCCCAATACTGATCTTATGCCTAGTTATTGGTGGGATTACATGAGATACTCTGAAGAGGTAGGGTTTCAGATGTTGGTTTCAGACCCCAACTCGGTTTGGGGTGTAAGGTTTGAGCATAGCCTGAAGGTAGAGAGGGGCAGTTCCTCTTGCTGCTCCGTAGGCAAGTACCATGGTCTTGTAGTGGACACAAGCTTCTACTGGAAGCCAGTGGAGTGTGCAGAGGAGCGGGTGACATGGGAGAACTTTGGAAGGTTGAACACCAGGCGGGCTGCGGCGTTCTGGATAAGTAAAAAAAAAAAAAAAAAAAAAAAAGGAGTTTAATGGCACAAGTGGGGAGCTGTCAACGTGATGGAGAGGTCTTGGAGTGTGCAGGCCTTTCCCGGGAGGGGAAGCTTGCAGAGAGGAGTGTGGAGCACTGCCATTCCACATCTTCATTCAAGGGAACATTTAATGAGGTGCAATGAAGTCTGAAACTAGAAATACATCTAATGGAAAAGAAAAAGGTGTCAGTCAAAAATGTAAATGTATTATCATTGGCAAAGTTCAAGAACATAAAATACAAGGCAATGCACACTTTTCCTAGTCTCTTGAAGTTTCCCTTCAAGAATCTTATATAGAGAATCACATTTAGGCAGTAGTTACTGAATGTAGTTATTATAAACAATAAGTAAACACATTGCGCAAAGGACATACATCTTGGCCTCAAGTTATGACACCATTGACATAGCATCACAGATATATTCACACAATGGAACCAGAGGAAAAAAAGACAACTTTTTTCATTTCAATTCATCTACATTGTTTATTTCAATTGTCTATTTAAAAATATGGGATATGATGAGTTTCTTTTTCTCTGCTTCCTAAATTCAAAACGCAAGCAAACTAACCATCATCTAAAGATTGCACATATTCTGTACATATGGTAAATAACTATAGTGCATCTGTCATAGTGCAGAACTCAGCTGAATCAAACAGACCTCTCCATACACCTAGTATACCAGACCCCAGGTTGTGTCCCAAATGGTAACCCATTACCTATATAGTGCACTACTTTTCACCTGCAGAGCCCATGGATTCTGGTCAATAGTAATGCACAAAAAAAGTAATGCACCTTATCTCATCAAATTTCCACTGTGCTGTCCTGGGGTCATTTCAAACTCACTGTGTTAAAGCATCATCAGCATAAGGCTCAGAGCCTATCAACAAGTGTCCAATATTTAGATGGCATTTAGATTGACAGCTGGAATGATAGATAGATGGCCAGATTACTAGGCATGTGCCTGACAGATAGACAGATAGATGGACAGCTAGAAATGGCTTAAAGGAGAGATGTACAGTTGTACGGCAGGAGACAGATAGACGGACAGCTAGAAATGGCTTAAAGGAGAGATGTACAGTTGTACGGCAGGAGACAGATAGACGGACAGCTAGAAATGGCTTAAAGGAGAGATGTACAGTTGTACGGCAGGAGACAGATAGATGCTTAGTTGAAACAGATAAAACGAATCAATATTAACATTGAATTTTAAAACAATTCCATAGAGTGTATTCAACATTCAGTATTATCTTCTTGTACATACTGTATATACAAATAGATATGTGTTCTCACATTCTGTAGGCTAGTGCTCGTTTAAGTTGGTTGTTACATAATAAATAAAAAACATGTTTGTAAGTGTGCTGCCATTGGCTCCAGAGCACAAAGCCAGGTAACAGAAAGATAACTATTTCTAGAAGTAAAAATCTATAAACTATCTACCAGTGTTGTTGGCAGGAGTGTTACGGTGAACAAGGGCACAACTGTCCCAAACACAACAAGTACGCTTTCTCATTCACCTGCTCTCTTCCTCTAAAAATATCTCACTCACCCCATCTCTCTCACACACCCACGCACGCACGCGCAAACACACACACACACACACACACACACACACACACACACACACACACACACACACACACACACACACACACACACACACACACACACACACACACACACACCCACGCACGCGCAAACACACACACACACACACACACACACACACACACACACACACACACACACACACACACACACACACACACACACACACACCCACGCACGCGCAAACACACACACACACACACACACACACACACACACACACACACACACATACTGTAGGGTTGCAAAATTCCAGTAACTTTCTCAAAATTCCCTGCTTATTCCTTTACAATTCCGGGAATCTTCCAACCAGGATTTCAGTAAAACTTGGAAATGTTGGGAAAGTTACCAGAATTTTGCAACCCTACACACACACACACACATGCTCACACACACGCTCACACACACACGCTCACACACACAGTTTCAACCTCCTCTACCATACACACTTTGGGCCTCTTACGAAGGTGGTGAATAAAATACAGACACATACAGACAGGCTCTGTTAACTAACACTATGTGGAATGTTGTGTTGGTAGATCTACGGTTGAAAACACTGAGTTATGGTCTCTGCTTCTTTTTAAATATGATCCCAAAACCATAGGGTCTAACTCCCCCTTCCTACATCTCAACAGACAGGAACAAAGAATTAACAATCAACATAAACCCTAACATCAGTCCAGGATGTTTTGAACGGTCTACTGCTTTTGTTTCATAGTCATTCTCACAATAAGTTGCTCTTCTTTCTCCGTGTTGTTGTAACTAGATAATGTCTGAATCTGGGTTGTCATCCAGTCACTTGACAAGGCCTCTCTGAAAGGGGGAGTTTAGCTGATCCAATGGCCACTTGAGAGTCTTTGATCAATGTTTGTTTTGCTGTGTTTCCTTGACAACTTAAAGTTGATTTAAATCGTTTTTCAGATGGCAGGTCTGGGCTAGTCCAGCATTCTCAAACAGCGGTCAGAAGTTTGTTTCCAGACAAGCATTGGAAAGACATATCTCATACTGAATTTGTCCATGTTGACATGTTCTTCATTGGACTGTTGTAAGCGGAAGGAAAAGGAACTACAGTACGCAGACACCGAAGTGCATCCTACTTAGTCGCTGGAAAGGAGGAAGACCCTGACGCCACTCTAGGGACCAACAACAACCTTCTCATACTGGCCGTGGCAAAGACTTTATCCTGATTGGATAATATAATTGGCTGGTATGCAATGTGGGAGGTGCTACACTGGCCCGGAGGGGCCGGAGATAGACAGGTGGACAGACAGGAAGTGGACAGGAGAGGAGATGTTAACGGAAGAGGTCTGGAGAGGTTCGGGACAGGAGTGGAAGACTTGTTCTTTTTCCCTCTTTTCCGACTTGGAAACAACACAGAGTGAGAGAAAGACAGACAAAGACAGACATCTTATCCTCCACCAGATCTGGAAAGAAAGGAAACAGTGTAAGAGAGTAAAAGTTGTAAGGTTGTAAATAAGTCGAGCAGTTGGCAGAAGGTGATTGTAGGACTTGGTGTGAGGAGAGTAAAGAAGACATGAAATGGAACTGAAAGAAAACTGCATTCTCAGTGGAAAAGGTCATGAGGTGGAGAAGACAAAGGCTGAGACTGATGCTAGAGTTTTGCTGTGCTATATGGGATTAGGTCAGAGGATGAAATCAGCTGTGAAATGAGGTCAGTGGCGGAATGAGGTTAAAGGTCAGTGGCGGGATGATGTCCGAGGTCACCTGTGAGATGGGGTCTGAGGCCATGCTGTGAAGAGCTATGGGATGAGGAAGGGGGATGAAGGATGTCACCATGCAGTGTCAGGGGTTAGGTCATACCTTCCTCTTCGGATATTCCTTCAACCAGGAAGGAGGAGGAGCAACACATTGGGAGAAGAGATATGAGGAGAGGAGACACATCAGTGATAGCAGGAGACAAAGAAGGCTTAACAACAGTAGATACTGTATAGTGATGACAAAGGCATTTCAGAATCATGGTACAGTGCCTCGCAAAAGTATTCATAAACCCTTGGATTTCTACACATTTTATTGTGTTACAAAGTGGGATTAAAATGGATTTAATTGTAATTTTTTTGTCAACCATCTACACAAAATACTCTGTAATGTAAAAGTGGAAGAAATAGTTAACATTTTAAAAGGTTAATAGAAATTAAATAACTAAAACATAGTCGTTGCATAAGTATTCACATAACTATTCAACATGTTAGAAACACCTTTGGCAGCGATTACAGCTTTGAGTCTTCTTGGGTAAGTCTCTAAGAGCTTTACACACCTGGATTGTGAAATATTAGCACATTGTTCTTTTCAAAATTCTTCAAGCTCTGTTAATGTGTTGGGGATCATGGCCAGACAGCAATTTTCAAGATTCCTGGCGACTCAGGAACATTCACTGTCTTCTTGGTAATCAACTCCAGTGTAGATTTGGACTGTCTGGTGTAAAACAACCTAAAGCAGGGTTTTTGCTCTAGGATTCAGCCCGTACTTAGCTCCATCCCATTTATTTTTGTCCTGAAAAACTCCCCAGTATTTGCCGATGTCAAGCATACCCATACCATGATGCAGCCACCACCATGCTTGAAAATAAGGAGGCAGTTACTCAGTGATGGGTTGTGTTGGATTTTCCCCAAACATCAGGCTTTGCATTTAGCCCAAAAAGTGTATTCCTTTGCATGTTTCTTTGCAGTATTACTTTAGTGCCTTGTTGCATACAAGATGCATGTTATGGAATATTTGTATTCTGTATATTTGTATTATTCTTTTCATTCTATAATTTAAGTCATTATTGTGGTCACTACAATTTTGTTGACCCATCTTCAGTTTTCTCCCATCACTGCCATTGAACTCTGTAACTGTTTTAAAATCACCAATGGCCTCGTGGTAACATCCTGTCCTGCAGCTCAGTTCAGAAGGAAGACTGTATCTTTGATGTGTCTGGGTGGTTTAATACATCAACCACAGCATAATTATTAACTTGACCATGCTTAAATATATATTCAATGACTGATTTGTTATTGTTACCCATCTACCAATCACTGCCCTTCTTTATGAGGCTTTCGAAAAGCTCCCTGGTCTTTGTAGTTTAATCTGTGCTTGAAATTCAATACTTGACTGAGGGACCATACAGATGTGGTATGTATTTTTATAAATCTTAATTTTTTTTAATTCTTCTACTTTGACAATAGAGAGAATTTTGAGTAGATTGTTGATTAAATAAATTGTAATCCCACTTTGTAACACAATAAAATGTGAAGAGATTCAAGGGGTCTGAATACTTTTGCAAGGCAATGTATAAAGCCCATTCAAAGTGATGTGTAGTAGACAGTGTTCTCCCACTGCTCACTCCAAGACTACAAGAAGTCCAGATTTTTTACACTTTTTTTCATACTCTAATTAATTATGTTGTAATTAGGGCTGGCACAATTACCGTTTAATCGTGTAACTGACGATTATGGATGAAGGCCGTCATGAAATGTAATAACCGTCATACATTTTTTTGGGGTGTACAGTGGGGAAAAAAAGTATTTAGTCAGCCACCAATTGTGCAAGTTCTCCCACTTAGAAAGATGAGAGAGGCCTGTAATTTTCATCATAGGTACACGTCAACTATGACAGACAAATTGAGAAAAAGAATTCCAGAAAATCACATTGTAGGATTTTTTATGAATTTATTTGCAAATTATGGTGGAAAATAAGTATTTGGTCACCTACAAACAAGCAAGATTTCTGGCTCTCACAGACCTGTAACTTCTTCTTTAAGAGGCTCCTCTGTCCTCCACTTGTTACCTGTATTAATGGCACCTGTTTGAACTTGTTATCAGTATAAAAGACACCTGTCCACAACCTCAAACAGTCACACTCCAAACTCCACTATGGCCAAGACCAAAGAGCTGTCAAAGGACACCAGAAACAAAATTATAGACCTGCACCAGGCTGGGAAGACTGAATCTGCAATAGGTAAGCAGCTTGGTTTGAAGAAATCAACTGTGGGAGCAATTATTAGGAAATGGAAGATATACAAGACCACTGATAATCTCCCTCGATCTGGGGCTCCACGCAAGATCTCACGCCGTGGGGTCAAAATGATCACAAGAACGGTGAGCAAAAATCCCAGAACCACACGGGGGGACCTAATGAATGACCTGCAGAGAGCTGGGACCAAAGTAACAAAGCCTACCATCAGTAACACACTACGCCGCCAGGGACTCAAATCCTGCCATGCAAGATGTGTCCCCCTGCTTAAGCCAGTACATGTCCAGGCCCATCTGAAGTTTGCTAGAGTGCATTTGGATGATCTAGAAGAGGATTGGGAGAATGTCATATGGTCAGATGAAACCAAAATAGAACTTTTTGGTAAAAACTCAACTCGTCGTGTTTGGAGGACAAAGAATGCTGAGTTGCATCCAAAGAACACCATACCTACTGTGAAGCATGGGGGTGGAAACATCATGCTTTGGGGCTGTTTTTCTGCAAAGGGACCAGGACGACTGATCCGTGTAAAGGAAAGAATGAATGGGGCCATGTATCGTGAGATTTTGAGTGAAAACCTCCTTCCATCAGCAAGGGCATTGAAGATGAAACGTGGCTAGGTCTTTCAGCATGACAATGATCCCAAACACACCGCCCGGGCAACGAAGGAGTGGCTTCGTAAGAAGCATTTCAAGGTCCTGGAGTGGCCTAGCCAGTCTCCAGATCTCAACCCCATAGAAAATCTTTGGAGGGAGTTGAAAGTCCGTGTTGCCCAGCGACAGCCCCAAAACATCACTGCTCTAGAGGAGATCTGCATGGAGGAATGGGCCAAAAAACCAGCAACAGTGTGTGAAAACCTTGTGAAGACTTACAGAAAACGTTTGACCTGTGTCATTGCCAACAAACCGTATATAACAAAGTATTGAGAAACTTTTGTTATTGACCAAATACTTATTTTCCACCATAATTTGCAAATAAATTCATAAAAAATCCTACAATGTGATTTTCTGGATTTTTTTTCCTCATTTTGTCTGTCATAGTTGACGTGTACCTATGATGAAAATTACAGGCCTCTCTCATCTTTTTAAGTGGGAGAACTTGCACAATTGGTGGCTGACTAAATACTTTTTTCCCCCACTGTATGTGTGTGTGGAACAAACAGCTGACTGATGACGGGATGGCCGGGTATTCGTGCAGTTGAGTCAGTTTTCGCAGTATCATGGACTCTTTACAACGTGATGAAACTTTGTTGCTCCTTGCTGAAACAAGCAAAGTGTTGTCGCAAACAAGTATTTGGTTGCCTAGGCAACTCCCACTTCCTTGCAGCAGCACAGCACATGTAGTCAGCAGCAGAGGAGAAAATGTGCGTCTTAAAAATAAAACAAGTTTGCTATTCAAACGATTATTACGGTGACTGCGGTCATTTGGCTGACTAATAACAGTCATCCAAAATTCCATGGCCGTCACAGCCGTAGTTGTAATAAACAATTTTCTTGTTTGTTCAAATGAGTGTAAAGCTTACCACTAAAGAAGATATTTAACAGACCACGTTAATATTGACACAGCTCATGCACACATGCACACACAGTTACCCCTGCCCCCAAAAGGATTAGTCATTATTCCCAGCAAAATATTAACTATTTTGAGAAATGGATCAATCAAATTAATTTTGATGTACCAGACAAATAAAATAAGAAAAGTAACACAAATTAGATCATTCTTGATGCAAGTGATGACAGGGAAGTGGTATAATCCTTTTGGATCAGAGACTAAGGAGTGAAGCGGCATTAGCAGGCCAGGCATGCGCACAGCTAGGGCTCCACTGCAGCAAGGGCACTTTGGTTAGGGCACTACTGAGTGGGCATTACTGAGTGGACACTACTTTAAAGATACTCCAGATGAAGAGCTGCACTAAGGAGAGGCATCATAGAATGAACACTCTACAGGAGGCTTTAAAGAGAACCATAACAGTTTGGGAACTTCATAGAGGACATAGGAGACTATAGGGGAACTGTCCACTCCTGTCCCTGGCAGGAGTGCTGGGTTGAAGCCAGTCTGAAGGTGTGAAGGGGAGGCATCTCTCTCTCTCTCCCTGCATGGAGGAGGTCAGGGTTAAATTCTACTAGGTCTTATAAAGTGAAGTATCAGAGTTACCAGCCCGATACTCATTCTAAATATCGCTGTATGTTTCAAAGCAATTGGATGGTGAACTCAACCCATCTGTCGCCACCATTGGTGGGGCGATGAGTTGCAGCCGTTCTTTTGGAGGGGTGTGAGTGGGGGCCTTGGGGAGAAGCAGACAGGTACAGAGGCATGCCAAAACTCTTACTTAAATCCCCATCCTGTTCCCCCTAGGACTATAGCTGCCAGAAGAATAGCACCTGCGATGGACCCTATTATGATATTGGTGCCACTGGGACCTGCGCAGAGGAAGGAGGGGGAAGGAGGGGTGCAGAGGGGAACAAAACAACACCACCAAAAACACACGTCAGAGGACAGCATCAACACTGTACATCAACAACATCAACATCCGGAAAGAGAGAGAGAGAGAGAGAGAGACAGAGAGAGAGAGACAGAGAGAGAGAGACAGAGAGAGAAAGAGAGACAGAGAGAGAGAGAGACAGAGAGAGAGAGAGAGAGAGACAGAGAGATAAAGAGAGAGAGAGACAGAGAGAGAGACAGAGAGAGAGGAGGAAGAAAGAGAGTAGGATGGAGAAAGAGAGAATAAGAGAGGACGTGGGGTGGAGGAGGGAGAGCGAGGGGAGATCAGGGAGGCGACAGTTAAAAAAGGAGGGTGTTTTTATTACTTCTTTCTCATCCCCTCTCTTACTCTTTCAGCTGGACACCCTCTTGCATAGGGTGGGTTTGGTTTTTGGGACCTATGAGAGCCCTATGAGCCCTGTGTCAATGGAAAGGGAAAGGGGGATATCTAGTCAGTTGTACAACTGAATGCATTCAACCAAAATGTGTCTTCCGCATTTAACCCAACCCCTCTGAATCAGAAGCAGACTGTAAGATAGTAAGGAAGACAATTGAAGATAGAAGCCAGGTGCCTGTAACTTATAGAAACACAAAGACACAGACGCGTGCATACAGTATATGCACACATGTACACGTTCAGCATACACATTCTCACACTACCTCACTCACACATGCAGACACAAAGTCAGTCAGTTTCCCTTACTCGACTCCAGTGCCGTTTCACCCAAAACACAACTAAGGCAATAGCTATCTTAAAAGCTAGACTATAGATACCCTAAACTCCATATATGTACACAAAGATATGAAGTGATGGTAGACAGATAATGAGAGGGATAAGGGGAGAACAGACAGACAAACAGACAGACAGACAGACAAACCGACAGACACACAGAGGAGATTTTGACCTTTCTTCTCCGTGCTGGCAGGCGGCGTGGGGTCAGGGATGGGGTCAAAGACACTGCAGTCCTTCCCGGTGTAGTCCCTGTCACAGATACACTTCACCTCGTTACTGCATGTCTGAGAGAGAGAGAGAGAGAGAGAGAGAGAGAGAGAGAGAGAGAGAGAGAGAGAGAGAGAGAGAGAGAGAGAGAGAGAAAGAGAAAGATTAAATAATTGATAACACAAACCCAACAAGCTAACATGACTCTATTTCAATGCAGGCATGTGTGGTGGGGTGGTCCCTGTGTGTCTCCTCACCCCGTGGTCAGAGCAGGTGCGTCCCAGCGTGGAGCCAGAGCAGGTGCTGAGGTTGAAGGCTGCCAAGGGGAGACAGCGACGCTCCAGACACATCATGTTGGGGCCGCACGGCGTACCATCCTCTACGTAACCCAGGTCTGACCCATCCTCCAGCAGGACATGGCCCCCTCTGGACACACAGACACACAGATGGGAGAGGAGGAGGAGGGAGAGGAGGAGGAGGAGGAGGAGGAGGAGGAGTTGAGAGGAGGGGGAGAGGCAACGAGGGATAAATTCATAAATTAATCTATTCTGTTCAATCCATGAGAGCCTCCCAAACACAAACATTAAAGGGGTAGAAAGGTACAACTCACCGGCAGTCCAGGTACTTGTTCTGGTGGTATATTGTAAGGCTGGTCACTTCCCCCTCCAGATCCCCAAACTTTGGCTTCACTGTCATATTGGCACAGAACAGGAAACCACACAGCACATCCCTGAGAGAGAAAGAGAGAGCGGGGAGAGAGAGAGAGAGGAAAGAAGATGGGGGAGAAAAACATATACATCTCCGGTCATGTCTATTGTGTAATAATGAGAGTGATAGAAGACTTACGGCTTGTTGCACTGCAGCCATCCCTGGCCCTCAGGACTCCGCCCACAGTTGCCCTTCTCTGTGCCCTCTGCATTCAGCTTTTCATAGCAGAAGCGGTCTGCTGAATCTGAGACAGCACACACAACACAACACACATTAGATCCATATCATTGCCATCTGTAACTCAGATGAAGTTCCATATCAGTCCACAAGATGGCAAAGGACTGCCATGGGCATAGCCATTGAAACAGTACCAATACATGACTACTGGCCAGTGAGTAATTCAGGGGTGTGAAAGACATTCAAGAAATGAATTAATCATTAATACTTACTGTAGCCCCAAAGTCCCTTACACTGGCCATCGAGAGTCCTGCACCGACCACTATAACAACGACCCTGAGAGGGGAGAGAGAGAGAGAGAGAGAGAGAGAGAGAGAGAGAGAGAGAGAGAGAGAGAGAGAGAGAGAGAGAGAGAGAGAGAGAGAGAGAGAGAGAGATGAAAACAATGGTTAACAGTAGGACAGACATATCTCAACAACACACTGACTGCAGAGCAAAACCCCATTCAAACAAAGGTGTGCCTTACCTGACTACTGTCACACGTGTATCCATCCAGCTTGTGCACATTATGAGGGCACTGCAACAGGAGAAAATGACATACAGTATGGTTTACGCCAATTTGTAAGTCGCTCTGGATAAGAGCGTCTGCTAAATGATGTAAATGTAAATGTTTACTTCAGACCATCTCATGCTCCCAAAGACTCCATCTCCCAACATGCACCAGGGTAATAGTGTAGTGTAGAGTACAGTACCTGGCTGGAGTCTCCTGTGCAGCTCTCTGGGATGTCACAGTCATTCACAGCCTGTCTGCACACCGCTCCTCTCAGCTCATACTGACACACAAGAACAACATCCCACACATGACCTCTTCCTGTCAAGACAGTATAGTAGCACTAGCAGAATCCTAATTCTCAAGATCGGACGCTTTTATTATTAAAGCTGTGTGTAACCCTTAATAAAAATGTTGGGTAATTCAATGTTTGGTAATGAATTAGTTAAATACTGAAGAGGCACTAGCCTCCATAGAGTGGAGTATGATGAGTGTGATGAGTAATATGTAAATGAAGTGGTGGTGGTAGTGGAGGGACTCACCCTGCACCCACGGCAGCACAGTCCGCTACTGCACATGGCATCATGGGTCAGGGTACACTTCTTACAGCATGCCCCTCCACTACGGGCACACTCCTACAGCAACACAGACAAACACACACAGTCACTGAGACTGTTCATCATACCAACATCCCCATGACAGTGTCTGTCTCAAATGGAACCCTAGTGCCTTCATAGTTAAATGAAGGTTAACTCAAATAAATAAATAAAATAGTGCCCTACTTATGAGCAGGGCCCATATGGCTGTGGTCAAAAGCAGTGCACTATATAGGGAATAGGGTGCCATTTGAGACGCAGAGAGTAGCTCCATCCACACTGGAGGGTTCTGGTTCCTCATCATGTATGGGTTACAGTGCCAGTTCCTTATAGAGACCCTCACCAGCTGAGACCCACAGTCACACTCCTCCCCCGTCTCCACGAAGCCGTTCCCACACTCAGGAGGGTCCAACAGCTGATACAGAGATGGAGGGATGGAGGGACAGGAGAACAGATGGAGGGAGAGATAATAGATGGAAGGAAGAAAAGAGGAGAAGAAAAGAAAAGAGAAGGTCATAAAGAAGGGGAAGAGAGAGATAATCATGGATGGGCACAGAGCTTTATGTAAATATCTAATATGGAGAAATGAGGACATTGGGATAATTAATTAGGCTATATATAACAGCACTCCAGGGACCTTCAGCTTACACTCCACTACCCACTAGACCACCAGGCTAGGCCACCCTCCCACATCCCTCACCCACACCAGCCTCACCTTGTTGGGCTTGTTGAAGAGGCAGCTCCCGCCCCCCTGGAGCAAGAACTGGATATACTCATCAATACTGCAGCGAGAGAACTTTCTGGGCAGGTAATATCTGTACACACACAACAAGTACACGCACACATACAGAGATGCAGGGAGAGAGACAGAAGAGAGCGAGAGAGAGAAAATGGTCAAAGCCAATGATAGTGTGTTTTTTTCCAACATGTAGTGCCAAATCAAATGTGAAAATGTTTTCAGCAATTTTACAATCTGACTCAAATGTTATCATCTGTGGTACAAACATGCTGATTGTAGTAGATGGATTTGACAATAGCTTGACAATGGCTTGTCAAATCAGCATTGTACCATCTGGTTTTGAATAAGCCGAAGCCAAATCCCTCAAACGCTTGTGAGGTGTGTTCTGAAGACTGATGTACTGTATATGTAGTCCTAAAGTCAATCTTTACCCAGTGTCTTCCATAATACAACCAAGCCAAGCATCAGGACATCTGCAGTCTCCTGAGAGAGATGGAGGTAAAGGAAGAAAAGGAGGGGGAAAGAGGGAGTGAAAAGTCATGCAAGAAAATTAGGTGGTTAATGACATTCATCTTGACAAGAAGGAATTTACATTTACTCACTGAGTTAAATCCTTGAGAAAAAACTACTACTATTATTTCACGAGTAGGTTTAAATGAAATCAATCCATCACTGCCTGTACCACTCCCTCCATCTAGCCCTTCCTCCCTTCTTTTACTGAATCCATGGGCTCCTCTCTCTCTCTCTCTCTCTCTCTCTCTCTCTCTCTCTCTCTCTCTCTCATCCATCCATCCATCCATCACCCTTCCCCTGCTCTGATTGTCCTTACCCGCAGAGCTGCGTATGTTGTTCCACCTCATCCCAATGTTCTGACCCAGACTCTGGCACAGAGTGATGGCCATTGGACCCACATTCCCATACTGGAACACAAACACACACATCCACTCTGTATCAATGGCTTTCTCTTTGACTGAAGTTACACTCCTCACATTCCTCACTGAAAAAACAAAGAAATCAAAGAAGAGTCATTCTTAAATGTAGTAGCTGTGTCAGTTCCTAAACCATGACCCTGGAGTATAAGCTCATTGTTGTGAGTCACAGTCCTTTGATGCTGAGTAGGAAACACACAGTTGTCTCTCTTACCTCGTTGATGCCCCCTCCTCTGGTGAGAGAGCACACACCTCCTGTGTAGGCCGTCCCACTTCGACTGCTCTGGAATGTACGCCCCCTGGAGGACAGAGAGGAGAACAGGGGTCAAACCTGGACATGTAGTACATATAAACCTGCTGCAACCAGTCAACTATACTGACTGTGTCCCAAATGGCACCATATTCTCTTTATAGTGCACTACTATTGACCAGAGCCCTCTAAGGGAATAGTGTGGCATTTGGGATGCAAACACTGACTGCCCAAGGTTAGATACAGGAGTAGGCCCTCATATATCAACCTCCTTTCCATTTCAGGGGGACAGAGACAGGGGGCGCTCACGAGAAGAGGTGCACGACATCACTCTGCTCCTTAATGCTGTCCTTCCTGTACTTCATGAAGTTCTGCAGCGTTGTCAACGGATCCGTCACCACGGGAACCATGTTGGCCGACGACCAGGTCTCCATGGCAACCAGCACGATGCGTGTGTTCAGCTGTTCCCTGTAAATCTGCAGGCCAAACATATATTGATGGTTAGGAGCAGGGTCGTTGAGTTCAAAGGTATAAACAAATTCATATCTAGGATCATGGACATAATAAGTAAGATATGATAGATTGTTCTTGTAGGCTACAACCTAGCCTATGATCACTGATATGACTTTAACATAACAATATCATCATAATTGACTATTGGTATCAGTACAATATAAAGTACAAAAGTTAAGTATGGAGTGACAAACAGAGCTCTTACTGCATCTGCCATATTCACCACTGCTTTGGCAAAGTTCCTGGCCTGGGTAGTGGAGCGTCGCAGCTGCACAAACTGCAGACAGACAGCAAACGTTAGGTACAGTGTGCGTCACACACACGGATGCACGTACGAACACACACACATCCATTTTTTTCAGAAAAGGCTAACTCACCATTTCATAGTCATTGACCACCATCAGCTCGATGTATTTGGTCTCTGACTGCACGGTGGGCCTGCGTGGCAGCTGTCTCTTAGAGCGCCTCAGCACCTCACTGACCCGGGGATCCTTCGTCTGCTCATCACCATTACCTCTGACTCTATCACCCTCACTGTTGTCTGTGCAGTCTGGACACAATACAACACAGAGGATTGAGAAATGACATCAAAGAGAATGGATCTACCAATATCAATGTGTCTTCTCATTGGTAGGTATGAACATGAATGATTGTAGAGAGGAGAGAGGATGTAGGATGTTGCCAGTACCTGGACAGTCTGGGGATAGTCTGACATCAGGCATCCTACGCACCAGGTGGGCCCCCTCAGTCTGGAGAGGAGTCAATGAGACACCAGGAGAAAACAATGCCATCTTTACCATGTTCATCCATATTCATCATCTGCATCCATGTTACTATGAATGGATGAATCAATAACATCAACACTACTACACAGGGCTATCTATACCGTTATCTCCCAACCACCACACACACTCACCTGATTGGTCCCATCGAAAAGAGGCTCAATCCCATAAGTGAACGTCCCATCAGAAAACATACCACTGAGAGAGAGAGAGAGAGAGAGAGAGAGAGAGAGAGAGAGAGTGAGAGAGTGAGAGAGAGGGAACACGTTCATTATATATCTGTAAGACTCCCATTATATAGCAGTGATATTAAATCAAATCACATTTTATTTGCCACATGCGCCAAATACAACAGGTGTAGACATTACAGTGAAATGCTTACTTACAAGCCTTTAACCAACAATGCAGTTTTTTAAAGAAAAATGTAAAATAAAAAAGTGTTAATTAAGAAAAATAAAAAATAAAAGCAAATAGCTAAAGTGCAGCAGTAAAATAAAATATCAGTAGGGAGGCTATATACAGGGGGGTACTGGTACAGAGTCAATGTGCGGGGACACCGGCTAGTCGAGGTAATTGAGGTCATATGTACATGTGGGTAGAGTTAAAGTGACTATGCATAAATAGTAAACAGAGTAGCAGCAGTGTAAAAGAGGGGGGTGGGGTGGGGGTGGGGGGGGGGGGGGGGCAGTGCAAATAGTCCGGGTAGCCATGATGAGCTGTTCAGGAGTCTTATGGCTTGGGGGTAGAAGCTGTTGAGAAGCCTTTTGGACCTAGACTTGGCACTCCGGTACCGCTTACCGTGTGGTAGCAGAGAGAACAGTCTATGACTAGGGTGGCTTGAGTCTTTGACAATTGTTAGGGCCTTCCTCTAACACCGCCTGGTATAGAGGTCCTGGATGGCAGGAAGCTTGACCCCAGTGATGTACTGGGCCGTAGGCACTACCCTCTGTAGTGCCTTGCGGTCGGAGGCCGAGCAGTTGCCATACCAGGCGGTGATGCAACTAGTCAGGATGCTCTCGATGGTGCAGCTGTAGAACTTGTTGAGGATCTGAGGACCCATGCCACATCTTTTCAGTATCCTGAGGGGGAATAGGTTTTGTCGTGCCCCTCTTCACGACTGTCTTGGTGTGTTTGGACCATGACAGTTCGAACTTGAAGCTCTCAACCTGTTCCACTACAGCCCCGTCGATGAGAATGGGGGCGTGCTCAGTCCTCTTTTTTTTCCTGTAGTCCAAAATCATCTCCTTTGTCTTGATCACGTTGAGCGAGAGGTTGTTATCCTGGCACCACACGGCCAGGTCTCTGACCTCCTCCCTATAGGCTGTCTCATCGTTGTCGGTGATCAGGCCTACCACTGTTGTGTCGTCTGCAAACTTAATGATGGTGTTGGAGTCATGCCTGGCCATGCAGTCATGGGTGAACAGGGAGTACAGGGGGGACTGAGCACGCACCCCTGAGGGGCCACCGTGTTGAGGATCAGTATGGCAGACGTGTTGTTACCTACCCTTACCACCTGGGGGCGGCCCGTCAGGAAGTCCAGGATCCAGTTGGAGAGGGAGGTGTTTAGTCCCAGGATCCTTAGCTTAGTGTTGAGCTTTGAGGGCACTATGGTGTTGAACACTGAGCTGTAGTCAATGAATAGCATTCTCACGTAGGTGTTCCTCTTATCCAGGTGGGAAAGGGCAGTGTGGAGTACAATAGAGATTGCATCATCTGTGGATCTGTTGGGGCGGTATGCAAATTGGAGTGGGTCTAGGATTTCTGGGATAATGGTGTTGATGTGAGCCATGACCAGCCTTTCAAAGCGCTACAGACGTGAGTGCTACGGGTCGTTATTCATTTAGGCAGGTTATCTTAGTGTCCTTGGGCACAGGGACTATGGTGGTCTGCTTGAAACATGTTGGTATTACAGACTCAGTCAGGGACATGTTGAAAATGTCAGTGAAGACACTTGCCAGTTGGTCAGCACATGCTCGGTGTACACGTCCTGGTAATCCATCTGGCCCTGCAGCCTTGTGACCTGCTTAAAAGTCTTACTCACATCGGCTATGGAGAGCATGATCACATAGTCATCCGGAACAGCTGATGCTCTCATGCATGCTTCAGTGTTGCTTGCCTCGAAGCGAGCATAGTAGTGATTTAGCTCATCTGGTAGGCTTGTGTCACTGGGCAATTGCTTCCCTTTGTAGTCTGTAATAGTTTTCAAGCCCTGCCACATACGATGAGCGTCAGAGCCGGTGTAGTCCAATTCAATCTTGTCCTGTATTGACTCTTTGCCTGTTTGATGGTTCGTCGGAGGGCATAGGGGGATTTCTTATAAGCTTCCGGGTTAGAGTCCCGCTCCTTGAAAGCGGCAGCTCTACCCTTTAGCTCAGTGCGGATGTTGCCTGTAATCCATGGCTTCTGGTTGGGGTATGTACGTACGGTCACTGTGGGGACAACATCATCGATGCACTTATTGATGAAGCCAGTGACTGATGTGGTGTACTCCTCAATGCTATCTGAAGAATCCCGGAACATATTCCAGTCTGTGCTAGCAAAACAGACCTGTAGCTTAGCATCTGCGTCATCTGACCACTTTTTTATTAACCGAGTCACTGGTGCTTCCTGCTTTAGTTTTTGCTTATAAGCAGGAATCAGGAGGATAGAGTTATGGTCAGATTTGCCAAATGGAGGGCGAGGGAGAGCTTTGTATGCGTCTCTGTGTGTGGAGTAAAGGTGGTCTAGAGTTTTTTTTCCTCTGGTTGCACATTGAACATGCTGATAGAAATGAGGTAGAACGGATTTAAGTTTCCCTGCATTAAAGTCCACGGCCACTACGAGCGCTGCCTCTGGATGAGCGTTTTCCTGTCTGCTTATGGCCTTATACAGCTCATTGAGTGCAATCTTAGTGCCGGCATCGGTTTGTGGTGGTAGATAGACAGCTACAAAAAATATAGATGAAAACTCTCTTGGTAAATAGTGTGGTCTACAGCTTATAATGCGATACTCTACCTCAGGCGAGCAAAACCTTGAGACTTCCTTAGTAAGATGCCATTTAACTTATCAAAGCCATAGTGCCAGTATTGTACCAAGTCAGTGTGGTGAGGCAAGGCCATTGACAGACAGTATATAACTATGGGGAGAGGCTCACCATAGGCCAAGACAGGTGGAGAGAGCTCCCCAGGACTCTGGTAAGCCCCTCAACCTCCCTTGGTAGTAGCAGTGCTCCCCTCCCTGTGGACACAAATACCATACTATTGTTAATATACAGTCACATGCTCAAGTAAGTCGACTGCGTAGTGGTACATTGGTTTGTAGGTTTCCACACACTGACTGAGGAGGACGGGGATGCTCATTTCACAGTCCCCTAAAAAAACAACATGGAGTCCCCAGGAGTTGTGCTTTAAACAGTTTCTACTTCTATTCTCTCTGTCTCTCTGTCTGTCTCTCTCTCCCTCCCTCCATTATACTGCCAGCAGTATGTACTATATGTGACCTACTTGTCCTCCACTCTACTCTATTCCTACTTTAGCTACCGCTCTGACAAAGCAGGGGTCTTCTTTTCAGGGAGCTTATACATAAATCCAACATTATGTTGCTCCACAGTGGGAACAGCATGGCAGGAACAACATGGAGTGAGAATGCATTGGGCTGGCTAAGAATAAACCTGTTCCTAGAGCAGTGGATGCTAAAGTGTGGAAGAGGAGAACCACACACGAGACCTCAACACAGAGGAAGAAGAGGGCATCCATTTACAACACTAATGCTCATTCTGAATAAAACATCTATCCATCTCACAATCTTGCCTGCAACCAGCTGAGCCCCATCCTTCATTGGTGTGAAAGAGCCTACTCTAACACTTAAAATGTTTAAAACAATCACTTTTAAAAACAGCAGAGCAAATAAAACCATTGGCAGTAAAAACATCACCTTGGTTGGAGAACTCCCCAAACACTTCTTACACATGGTTAGAAAGACAATGAGAACACAGTAACAATTAACAAGACAATTAGCAGTTGGGGTGTGTGCAATCGGTAATCAGGACAGGCTATGGAATGTTTGAATTGAATGGCAAATAAACAGAAATACAAAGAGAAGCATATTAGGCTACTTGCTTTGACAGTTATACACTCAGTGGCCTGTTTATTAGGTACACCCATCTAGTACTGGGTCGGACCCCCCTTTGCATGGAAACGTTGCTCAATTGGTATCAAGGGACCTAACGTGTGCCAGGAAAACATTCCCAACACCATTACACCACCACCAGCCTGTACAGTTGACACCAGACAGGATGGGGCCATGGACTCATGCTGCTTACGCCAAATCCTGACTCTGCCATCAGCAAGACACAACAGGAACTGGGATTCGTTGGACCAGGCAATGTTTTTCCACTCCTCAATTGTCCATTGTTTTTGATCACGTGCCCACTGGAGCCGCTTCTTCTTGTTTTTAGCTGATAGGAGTGGAACCCGGTGTGGTCGTCTGCTGCAATAGCCCATCCGTGACAAGGACCTCGTGAAGAGTTGTGCATTCCGAGATACCATTCTGCACACCACTGTTGTACTGCGCCATTATTTGCCTGTTCGTGACCTGTCCATTAG
Organism: Coregonus lavaretus; assembly: GCF_964263955.1. NCBI lineage: Eukaryota > Metazoa > Chordata > Actinopteri > Salmoniformes > Salmonidae > Coregonus > Coregonus lavaretus. The sequence continues at coordinate 11,854,726 of NC_140015.1, read as the reverse complement.
CTTGCACGATTCTTGCCATTCTGCTTCGACCTCTCATCAACGAGCTGTTTTCGCCCACAGGACTGACGCTGACCAGATGTTTGTTGTTTGTCGCATCATTCTCTGTAAAACCTAGACACTGTCGTGCCTTAAAAGCCCAGGAGGCAGGACGTTTCTGAGATACCACTCAAAATAGCTTAGGTCACTCGTTTTGCCCATTCTAACGATCAATTGAATAGTAACTGAATGCCTCGTTGCCTGTCTGCCTGCTTTATATAGCAAACACGGCCACGCGACTCACTGTCTGTAGGAGCAAACCATTTCCATGAACGGGGTGGTGTACCTAAGTATAAGTCTGAGTATAAGTCTCTAGTCCAGGTGAAGGCCTCTCCTTCAAAATTAGTCTCCTTCAAAAGATTAGAAACACTTTCCCGTAATGACTCATCTAAAGTGGTCATTGAGCCACTACTGAGTATGAGATTGGGATAGCAGGAATACAATACCACTCTAATAAAAGCAGAGATAGAGAGAGACACAGCAACCACAGTTGGCATAGAGTAAAGTGCTTGGCCTGGTCTGGCAGGTCTGGCAGTGCGAGTATGTGGCTCCATCCCTGCAGGCGTACTGTACATCCTCCCACCCACACCACTGCTCTCTGAAAGAACCAACTGTCTGCAAAACCACACACAGAATTACTCTCTCTGATACCATCACCCATCCTGCCGTTGTATTCACTGGCCTTTTACTCTCATTTTTCCTCTTCCTTCTCCTCCCCTCTCTCTCTCTGTCTTATTTCATTCTCCTCTCTGCCAAGAACTTAATGACACTGCAGAGCTGACTCGTTGCCATGGGAACAGGCTCCTGATTGGCTAGTGTGGGCAGAGGGAGAGTTGGGAATGAGAGTGGGTGTGGATCAAAGGGAGGCTCTTGCTGAGGCTGGGGGGCGAGGGGCAGTTAGTAACGTGTGTAGTACAATGAACCAAATAGAAAAAAACACTACTTTTCCCCACTGGTTTTCTGGAGGCACTGACATTCCTGTAGTAGTCTACTAGCCACTCAATCACACAGTGCATTCCTGATACTGTAGCACTCATTCATTTTCACTTACTTTTCATGAGATTGTGGTCAACACTAATGTCATTCCATCTGATAAGGATGGGCGTATCTGATTTCAGTAAGACACAAAACAGATCTCTATAGCCTACTGGACAATAACATACAATGTCTACAATATGTCTACAGTATGTCTACAGTTTGTCTACAGTACGCAGAAAACACAGGAGCTTTATCAGAGGCATGGTTAGAACTTCTATTATAACTAGGGACATGTGTTTTGCACAATCATGTGACATAGCAAGAATTTATCCTGTATTTTAAGCCTTATCCAAAAATGAATTACACCAAAAATGAAAGCAATTGTCTGAGGATGGTGCTGGATCTGACTTAAAAAGAAAATGGGACAGTTTGTTGAAAAAGCTTTAAATAACGGTTAAAATCCAGGCATATCAAATGATTGCGCAAAATACAGGGCCCTAATTAAAACATACATACAAACACACACACAAACACACACACAAACACACACACAAACACACACACTACCATAGACTGTGAGGGTTTGCCGTCTTGGTGAAAGTGGCGCTCCACATAGTCTGAGGACAGGAGGTGGCTGTAGAGAGAAAACACACAGAAACACCTCTGTTATTGTGACAGACACCTCTCTCATAAACTATACCTCAAGCCAAGCTCCACACTATGTCTAAGACAACAAGGCATATCCTTTATGTTTACGGTTTATCCTCTTTCTCTGTAGTCTGTTCTGTTTGTGAATAGATATGCAGTCTGTATGAATATGGTCCATTCTTAACGTAATTCCATGTCAGTGTGCATGCATGAGGGCGTAGTGTAATGCATGGCTGTAGAGTACAGTATGTGGATGTGATTTATGACATTATCGTAGCTAGGCAGTAGCCAAAATAGAGTAGCGGTGGTCTGTTGTGTTGACTACCTTACTGCACTGTAGGGGAGTTACAGTACATTAAGCACATGAATAATAAAGTCATGATAATCCAGGACACTCTCTCGCTCTGCCCCCCCCCCCCCCCCCTCTTTCTGTCTCCTTCCTGTCTCTCTCTCTAGTCTCTCTAGGGTGGTTAGCTGTACTGATGGAGCTCTCAGGGTCTCTGTGTCCCTAATGCTCCACTACACACTTGATCATGTGTCATAAATGGAAGGAGCAAAGTGTATTTGCTAATGGTAGCGGTTATGGCAATGCCAATGTTGATGACTGTGGCGATTAAGAAAATACGGACTGATGGAAATGGATGTGGCGAATACGCCGATCAAGATGATAAATCAAAATTGTGCACAAATCAAATCTACTCACTGGTTTAACTCCAGGTCCAGGGTGAAGGTGTGTCCAAAGGCTTCCACCTGGAAACAACTCTGGGCCAAATGGACTGTCTTAAATAGTAAGAGAGAGAGAGAGAGACAGAGAGAGAGACAGAGAGAGAGACAGAGACAGAGAGAGAGAGAGAGAGAGAGAGAGAGAGAGAGAGAGAGAGAGAGAGAGAGAGAGAGAGAGAGAGAGAGAGAGAGAGAGAGGAGAGAGAGATGAGAGAGAGAGAGAGAGAGAGAGAGAGAGAGAGAGAGGATAGAGAGAGAGAGAAGAGAGAGAGAGAGAGAGAGAGAGAGAGAGAGAGAGAGAGAGAGAGAGAGAGAGAGAGAGAGAGAGAGAGAGAGAGAGAGAGAGAGAGAGAGACATTACAGGAATAACCACTTAAAAGTAAACCACTCTAATAGCAGTTCACCCGTTTGGTGAGTCACAATGGCAGCTATCAACCTTTAAGAAGTATAACAAACAAAAATACATAAAGACATTTCTGCTAGCACAATACTGCATATGTATCAAAAGCAATTTAGCAGCTAACATAGTTGGATTGATAAAGTGTCCAGTGATTTGGCTGGACTGATTCCATTCCAACATGCATTACTGACGCCATCCAGGAAGTGCATTTGTGTTCAGTGATAGAGATGCAAGGGCAGAGGGTTTACAGGCTTTAAATATCCATCTACATTAAGCTGGTGTGAAGCCAATGTGTCCATACTGTCAGCTGCCAAAAAACTGAGAGGTAAGAAAGCAAGGAGGAGCTTTACTGGCTGCCAGAGATTTATAGCTGTCAAAACACAGTGTTGCCAAAAGCACAAACAGTGCCAGCGTTCAATCCCATGCCACAGTAATTCAGTCTGCAGGATACAGGCTGCAGTGAATCACAGGACTTTCACTGAGACAAGTCTCCCATTCGGAAATCATTCCCTCCAATCATTCCACACAACTCAACTTCAGCTGGAGCAAGGAGAGGGTAGTTCTGCTGCTTGGCTCAAGGAAGGACTAAAATGTGGTGTCATGGATATCAATCCAAGGATTTTCGTGTGAAGTAATCAAGACTGTTTATTTTGGTAAATCAATAGATCAATAGATTTGTTTGAATCCATCAGTATTTATCAGCCCTGAATTATAACACCCCTCAGGATATTTAGGTGGTAAACAGCAACACCCTGTCTGTAAGACCAAGGCATCTTGATACTGTTCTAACCCCAATGTCATTACTCAGGGAACCTTGTCATAGCAGGTTCATTACTCAGTAACAACCAGTGATTTTAAATAACTATTTGAAATGTGCACATGCTGTAGAAAGATATATCTTCACTTCCAGTCCATTGATAAGGAAAGCCACTTGTAAAAACAGTAGGCTATACAACTTGGAATCAACGTTAACATTTTACATTTACATTTTAGTCATTTAGCAGACGCTCTTATCCAGAGCGACTTACAGGAGCAATTAGGGTTAAGTGCCTTGCTCAAGGGCACATTTACGTCATTTAGCAGACGCTCTTATCCAGAGCGACTACAAATTGGTGCATTCACCCTATAGGCAGTGGGATAACCACTTTACAATTATACTTTTTTTTTTTTTTTTGGGGGGGGGGGTAGAAGGATTACTTTATCCTATCCCAGGTGTTCCTTAAAGAGGTGGGGTTTCAAATGTCTCCGAACGACAGCTAGGAATATTCCATCTAAACTTGTTTAGAATTCTCTGTAAAAAAATTTAAGAACTTATGACTACAGAAAAAACTACTGAGGATAAAAATAAATTAAATGTAACCAACAGAATCCTCCTAATTAAGTAAAAATATCACTCTATACCAATTATACCACTTCTCAAAAACAACTCCAAAAACAACAACACCGGGTTTTTGCACGATCTCCATCTAAATACCCATGAGCCTCTTTAAATATTTCAATCACATCACACGGTAGGTTAAACCAATCAGTGTAATCAGAGCGAGATTTATCTCCAGATGAGTGTAATGATTCTCTCAACCAACTCAACACTCAACCCACCAGAGGGATATACTACAAAGCAGGATCAATAAATTAGCCAGCTAACTTTGATAAACAACCAGAAATAACTATTGATTTTTTGATTCATTAAGAAAGCTAAACTTAGAAATGTGTTTTTGGTTGTTGAGTCAATTACACCATGCCCATTTCAAGCTTATCCTTTAAAATATAAAATAATATATATATATATATATATATCAGAATATTTAGGCAAGTTAGCTGGCTAACTCATTGATCTCTGGTGTCCCATTGAAGGATGTAGACCTACATATAACCTCACCCTCCATCCCACGTACACCTTACTCTTCAGAGACAGAGAGAGGGTGTATGAAAGATAAAGAAAGAGAGGGGTTGGAGGGTGAGGTAGAGTGTAGGTCTGAGAGAGAGAGAGAGAGAGAGAGAGAGAGAGAGAGAGAGAGAGAGAGAGAGAGAGAGTAAGAGATAGAAGAAAAAAAAAGTGGGTGATTTTGTACCAGTGGAGTTTTTGGCCCAAGTAGCACTTCTCACACAGGCCTGTTGAATCATTGATGGGGACATACTTCAACACACCATTGAATAATAGAGGAATGGAGGAGAGAGGAGCTCTCCATGAGAGATCTGAATGTTTCACCACACAGAGCCTTTTATCATGAGGAGATGAGGCCAAGCAGTTAAAAATCACATTCACACAACAGGCTTCTGTTTCAGATCTCTTTCAGATACTCTTGTCTCCGGTGGACTGTAATTATGAATCTGTGGCATGGGGTGGCATAGTGGGGGAGTACAGTAGGTCAGAAGGTTTTGGGTTCAAGTCCCAGATATTGTGCCCCAACATAGGGTGTAATGCCCGTTGGTTACAGTTAAATATATATACTAAACAAAAATCTAAACGCAACATGGAACAATTTCAAAGATTTTACTGAGTTACAGTTCATATAAGGAAATCAGTCAGTTTAAATAAATGAATTAGGCCCTAATCTATGGCTTTCACATGACTGGGAATACAGATATGAATTTGTTGGTCACAGATGAATGTAGAGGCGTGGATCAGAAAACCAGCCAGTATCTGGTGTGACCACCATTTGCCACATGCAGCGTAACACATCTCCTTAGCATAGAGTTGATCAGGCTGTTGATTGTAGCCTGTGGAATGTAGTCCCACTTCTCTTCAACGGCTGTGTGAAGTTGCTGGATATTGGCGGGAACTGGAACACGCTGTTGTACACGTTGATCCAGACTCCAGAGCATCCCAAACATGCTCGATGGGTGACATGTCTGGTGAGTATGCAGGCAATGTTTTAACTGGGACATTTTCAGCTTCCAGGAATTGTGTACAGATCCTTGTGACATGGGGCCATGCATTATCCTGCTGAAGCGGATGAATGTCACGACAATGGGCAACAGGATCTCGTCACGGTATTTCTGTGCATTCAAATTGCACAGAAATATTGACAACAGAAAACTACGCGCCCACACGGCACCATACTGCGGTTGTGAAGCCGGTTGGACGTACTTCCGAATTCTCTAAAAACGACGTTGGAGGTGGCTTATGGTAGAGAAATGAACATTCAATTCTCTGGCAACAGCTCTGGTGGACATTCCTGCAGTCAGCATGCCAATTGCACGCTCCCTCCAAATTTGAGACATCGGTGGCATTGTGTTGTGTGACAAAACCGCACATTTTAGAGTGGCCTTTTATTGTCCCCAGCACAAGGTGCACCTGTGTAATGATCATGCTGTTTAATCAGCTTCTTGATATGCCACACCTGTCAAGTGGATGGATTATCTTGGCAAAGGAGAAATGCTCACTAACAGGGATGTAAAACAAATTTGTGCACCAAATTTGAGAGAAATACGTTTCTTGTGCATATGGAACATTTCTGGGATCTTCTATTTCAGCTCATGAAACATAGGACCAACACACATGTTGCGTTTACATTTTTGTTCAGTGTATATATATATATATATATATATATATATATATAGCAGTTGCTGTTTTGCAAGACCAGAAAGGACTTGGTGGTCATTATCTGATGCTGGTTAATAAAGGGCAAACTTAGTGGGCTTAGAGGTTGCAGCAAACCACCTCCCTTCGCTGTCATTCAGTGAGGGCAGAGCATGTGGCACACAGTACTGCATTGCTCTTGACCAACTGGCAGAGGTGCCCCAGACATACAGCAGGAGAGAGCCAGTGGGTCTTGCATCAATTAGTCACACCCAAACCAGGTTTCTGACTAAGAATGGCTTTATCCCTCAGTGCAGACACAAGCTAGCTGAAGACACCAGTCACAGAGTGGAAGTTAGGGCAATATGGGACTGATGATAGGCTTGTGCAGTTTGGGATGGATCTCATGATAAACTTAGTAAACAAGAGACAGGCCAAAACAGGCAAGAAAGGGTTCGCACAAATAATTTGGGTGGGGAGAAACCATTAGTTTAAATAATGAACTGGGAATGTAATACAAGAGAGGGAATGCAAGAGAGGGAAAGGAAACGAATAAATAACTCCAATAAAAACAGGTTGCCACACCCACTTCTCCATTATAGACAGAGGTCTATACTTACCGAGGTGCCTCCCGTGGTATTCTTCACGCGGGTATCCAAATAGCCGTGGGACATTTCTTCCTCCGACTCCATCTGCTGCACCAGCCGCTTTGGATAGGTGACTTCGGCCGCAATGTCGCTGCTGTCTCCCTGCTCCTCTGGCGAGAACCAGTCCCACAAACTCGCATCCCGCACCAAAGTCGACCTGCCCCCGCCTGTAACGCGGGAGACCGGGTATAACATGAGGGGTTTGAGTCGACCTGATAACTGCCAACTTTAAACCCCACACAGATTATCACACAGAAAAACGATAATTGTTTTTAAAATGATATTTGACATAAATAGGCTGATATGGCACGGCGTCAGGCGCTGGTTCTACGCGCGAGCCCTGGGTGTAGGGGCAATAGCGCTGCGGTGAAAATGTGTTGATGCAGCAAATCTACGGCATCCGTAGAACTGAAGGGAGAGGGATCTTAAAAACACTACGTTCTTGGCACAGAGGCAACTATCTCCAGCTGCGCGCTACCACCACACACACTATTGTAGACTAGTCTACAGAGGAAGAAGTGATTGCAGATGCAAAAATTGGGAATAGCCTACATTGGGCAGGGGTAAACTTGGAAATGAAAAGGGTGCTTCCCCCCTCTCCCGTCATCCCTCTTACCTGACACCGCAAGCCTCTCGCCCACTGCAGCAAAGACAAAGCACCACACCGCCAGCATGATGTTCACATATTCCCCCGAATTAACATCGAGTGCGTTACAATGTAACAGGCGCAGACAAAAAGAAAACCGACGCTCAAACGATTATGGCGAGAGAGAAAAAACACCGAGTGAATCTGGTTGACAGCTGATGCTCGTCCCCTCATCTCCCCGTTCAGCTCGTAGCTTACAGTCTCACCGATATCAGGCAATGTAATTAAATAGCCTATCACTAAATGAAGAAACAAATAGGCCTAATAGCCTATGCCAGAGCCGATCAATATTGGAATTGACATATTAGCCTAGATTATGTAGAATAGGTCAAATGGGGAGATTTGAGTGCACGTATGCATAAATCCTACAGGATTGTGCGTGTGTAAGCTGTATCTATGCATGAGTGTATGCGAATCTGCGGTATGTGGAAATGGTAGATATAAAATGAACAGAATTGCTTTGGGTCTGCGGTGATGAGGACACGTGGGACCATAGTACCCTCCCCTCATTCTATCTCCAAGCGTCCTCCCGTTGCCATGCAGTTCTCTAGCGGCACAAGAGATGATGCGACAACCTGGGTACCAAGGTGCCAATTGAGGTAGACATAGTAGGGTTCTGTGTGTTCATTCATTTTCTATCAGGATTTATGAATGGCAAGAGTCAATACGAGTAATTCATGAAGATTCTGAACAGATAGGTCCATGGATGGATGAGGTGGGAAAAATGTTCTTCAGAGAAAACACAATAGCCTGCAGTGTCCTATAGAAATTGACTTGCATTGTCCAGGGGCCTACATATTGGTTAGTATTGTGGTGCAGCTAAACTCACTAACATAATGTATTGTAATGAACAAAATGGAGATCCACACAGCCATTGAAAAGTGGTATCCAACAGCATGACATGGTGCACCCATTGTGCCCAGAGGTGTGTATGGTAAATACAGATTCCAGTTTCCCTCTCTATCTCCAGCTTTCCACTACCATGAGGAGACACAGAAGCTGCAGGCCCACATTGGGAAATGGGACAGTGGAGAGTGTGGAGTGATGACAAGCTATTGTTGGAAGAAGTGGGCTTGACTAGCAGGCTGTGTGTGTGTGTGTGTTGGAGCTGATAATACGTTTCCTGAGGAGACTCCCTGTAAGCTGGATGTCTTAGATGTTGTTGTGCACAAAGTAATAATCATGCCTCAATGTGCCAGTTCATTAAAGGAGAATTTGGCTTTTTTACAACCAAATACATTTTTTTGATGTAAATGGCATGTTATAGAAGGGTCCAGACTAGAGGTCTTCATGGGTCCGACTGAACCCGAATACCCGAGACCCGACCCAGGAACCGAGTGGGTCTGTGTCCAAAATTCTAACTTTTCCCTCGGGTCCGGGTCAGGTCCTGTTTGATTGTCATCGGGTCTCGGGTCTATGTAACTATAGCTGATGACCCGAGTGGACCCAACTTGGCTGATAAACATAATTATTTGGTCACTCGGTTCCAATCGGGTCTGGTCTAGATGTACGGGTTGGGTCTATGTCTGGTTGTCATCAGGTCTATTCGGGTTCAGGTCTGAATGTCCCCCTTTTTTTGTTTATGATTGGGTTTGTTTGGGTCCAGGTCCAACTTTTTGGAACCTAGAAGACCACATTTTTGGCGATTTCACTTGTTTTTGAGAAACTTACCCCAACCAGCAATTCACTGCCTCATCCTCATTGTGCAGTACGGGGGCTCTGAAAAAACATGAACAAATGCTCCAAAAACACCCAAATATGTCATTTTAAAAACACTCTCAGTATAGTGATGCAGGTCTTTAGATGTTGTACACGTGAAATTGTGTCACTCCGAACTTTATCCGCAACATTATATTCAATTTTGTTGCGACTCGAGCAATACCTCTCCGTCCATTCTAGTAGCAGGCTACACGGAGAATGGATCAGCTGGACAGGGAAAACAGCTTGAATCGCACAAAATGGAATATAACATATGTTCGGAATCACACAATTTCATATAATCTAAAGACCTGCATCACTATATTGAGAGACCGTTTCCATTTCTAAAATGACATATTTGTTGTTGTTTTTTTAGCATTTGTTCATGTTTTTTCAGAGCCCCCGTACTGCACAATGAGGATGAGGAAGTTAATCGCTGGTTGGGGTAGGTTTCTCAAAAACAAGTGAAATCGCAAAAAGAAGTGTCTGGACCCTTCTATAACATGCCATTTACATCAAAAATTGAGATTTGGATGTAAAAAAGCGAACTTCTCCTTTGAGTAGCTAACAATAAAAAGATGGCATCCCCAAACAAACAAAGAACAACACCAGGGTGGAAATGAACATTCGAGAAAATTATACAAGCACTCAGAGAGACAGTGACTTCAGGTCAGATTTAGAGTTTGTTTGCATGTTATTGCCAAATTGAGAAAACAAACAGTAGAACAAAAGGTAAGACTAAGAGAAGGGTAAGACCTGCAAACAAAAAAAGTGTTACCCCTATTGTTATGTTTGTTCCTTTAAATAATGACAAACCGGGGCATAGGTTGAACTACTTTTAATAAACTGATACTTTAGCTAGCAATCTCCTTGTGTAGCCATGCAAGGCATTCTTCCACTTCCCCCCCTCGCATAGCCTGCTGGGTAACGTAGTCTTCATGTTATTAACACATAACAACACATCTTCCTTCCTTTGAAAGAAAACTACTTTTTCTATGTATCTAAATATGTCACATCACATTTGTTTACTCAACCTGCATAACATGCAATTTTCAATAACACACATTTCTTTCCCCCCTTTTTTTTTCTCAACTAAATGCAGTCTCTGTCCAGCAATACTCTATTGTGGCTCTATTTCTTTTCACATAAACAAAAACATCCAATCCAGATGCCCCCTTTTTTTCATATATATATATATTTTTAGCAATCCTCAATAAGCCTTTCAGGGGCTCTGACAGTCCTTTTTGTTCGTTCTGCAGAAGTGCTTCCTGAAGCAGTTGGACGGCGTTCATTGTCAGTCAGCGTGTTCTGACTGAATTGACCATTGGTAAAGGCATTTGACACTTCAGCAGTATCCTCCTGATGATCCTCAGTCCCTTGAGTGAATGGCTGAAGCCTTAGATCCACTCTGTTTCGTCTCAGTTGTGATCCATGCTCTGTTTGGATCTCATAGGATCGCGGTGCAACTTCACTCTGCACGCACCCTTGCTGCATCCAGGTTCCTGTAGTGATGTCTTGGAGTCGTACATGATCTCCAGGTTTCAGTTCAGGTAAGTGTCTTGCACTTTTGTCGTGTCGCTGTTTATTTGTCTTTCTGTTTTTCCTTTGCGAGTTTGACGTTGTGAGCACCTCTGGGTGTTAGCAAGTCCTCATGGATGGGTAGGTTGGTTCTGATGTGACGTCCCATCAACATTTGTGCAGGTGAAAGTCCATTCTGCAGCGGTGCGCTGCGGTATATCAGACTTTTTAGGAAGTCCTCCTTTCCTTCATGTGCCTTTTTCATCAGACCTTTGACAATTTTGACTGAACTTTCTGCTAAGCCATTGGACCTTGGGTAGTTGGGGCTGGAGGTGTTGTGTCGGAATCCCCAGTCATTGACGAACGATCGGAATTCAGAACTTGAGAACTGCGGACCATTGTCCGAGGACAGTTCTGACGCAACACCATGTCTTGCGAAGACTGATTTCAGGTAGGTGATTACAGCTTTGCTGGAGGTAGTTGGCAGTGTTGCTACTTCAGGGTAGTTTGAGTAGTAGTCGGTAACAACAATGTGACTTTTGCCATTGCAGTCAAAAAGGTCAACTCCAACTTTGTAGTAGGGTCGGTTGGGTACTGGATGAGGCATTAGCGGTTCTGCTTGCTGCTTTGGCCTGTAGGTCAAACAGTTCACATGAAGCAGTGGTCTGGCTGATTTCTTGGTTCATTCTTGGCCTGTACATTACTTCTCGTGCTCGTCGTTTGCATTTTTCCTCACCCAAGTGGCCCTCGTGTATTTTCTGTAGCATTTCTTTGCGTAGTGTCATGGGAATGACAATCTTGTTGCCTTTGAACACTATGTCATCCACAACAGTGAGCTCTGCTCTGCACATCCAGTAATCCTGTATTCTCCTTGGACAGTTGTTTTTCTGTGCAGGCCATCCAATCAGTATTGTTTCTTTCAACCCTGTCATTGTTTGGTCAGCTGCTGTCTCTCTTTTGATCTGTGCCATTCTCTCAGAAGACACAGGATGCAATGTTAACTTGGCTTTCAAAAACTTTCGAAAGGCAGGGCAGGATGGATATAGTTCTGTAACAGTTTGGATCTAGAGTGTCACCCCCTTTGAAGAGGGGGATGACCGCGGCAGCTTTCCAATCTCTGGGGATCTCAAACGTTACGAAAGAGAGGTTGAACAGGCTAGTAATAGGGGTTGCGACAATTTCGGCGGCTAGTTTTAGAAAGAAAGGGTCCAGATTGTCTAGCCCAGATGATTTGTAGGGGTCCAGATTTTGCAGCTCTTTCAGAACATCAGCTGTCTGAATTTGTGTGAAGGAGAAGCGGGGGGGGGGCATGGGCAAGTTGCAGCGGAGGGTGCAGAGCTGGTGGCCGGGGTAGTGGTATCCAGGTGGAAAGCATGGCCAGCCGTAGCAAAATGCTTGTTGAAATTAATTCTCGATTATTGTAGATTTATCGGTGGTGATAATGTTTCCTAGCCTCTGTGCAGTGGGCAGCTGGGAGGAGGTGCTCTTATTCTCCATGGACTTTACAGTGTCCCAAAACTTTTTGGAGTTAGTGCTACAGGATGCAAATTTCTGTTTGAAAAAGTTAGCCTTTGCTTTCCTAACTGCTTGTGTATATGGTTCCTGACTTCCCTGAAAAGTTGCATATCGTGGGGGCTATTTGATGCTAATGCAGTACGCCACAGGATGTTTTTGTGCTGGTCAAGGGCAGTCAAGTCTGAGGAGAAGTATATCTGTTCTTAGTTCTGTATTTTTTTAATAGGGCATGTTTATTTAAGATTGAGGGGAAATTACTTTTAAAGAACAACCAGGCGGAACCATACTGACGGAATGAGATCTATATCCATCCAGGATACCTGGGCCAGATCAATTAGGAAGGCCTGCTCGCTAAAGTGTTTTAGGGAGCGTTTGACAGTGATGAGGGGTGGTCGTTTGACCGCGGACCCGTTACGGACGCAGGCAATAAGGCAGTGATCGCTGAGATCCTGGTTGAAGACAGCGGAGGTGTATTTAGAGGGTAAGTTAATCAGGATGATATCTATGAGGGTGCCCATGTTTACGGATTTAGGGTTGTACCTGGTAGGTTCGTTGATAATTTGTGTGAGATTGAGGGCATCTAGTTTGGATTGTAGGATGGCCGGTGTGTTAAGCATATCCCAATTTAGGTCACCAAGCAGTACGAACTCTGAGGATAAATGGGGGGCAATCAATTCACATATGGTGTCCAGGGCACAGCTGGGGGCTGAGGGGGGTCTGTAGCAAGTGGCAACAGTGAGAGACTTATTTCTGGAAAGGTGGATTTTTAGAAGTAGAAGCTCAAACTGTTTGGGCACAGACCTGGATAGTATGATAGAGCTCTGCAGGCTATCTCTACAGTAGATTGCAACTCCACCCACTTTGGCAGTTCTATCTAGACGGAACATTTTGTAGTTGGGGATGGAAATTTCAGAATTTTTGGTGGCCTTCCTAAACCAGGATTCAGACACTGCTAGAACATCAGGGTTGGCGGAGTGTGCTAACGCAGTGAATAACTCAAACTTAGGAAGTAGACTTCTGATGTTAACGTGCAGAAAACCAAGGCTTTTACGGTTACAGAAGTCAACAAATGATAGCTCCTGGGGAGTAGGAGTGATACTGGGGGCTGCAGGGCCTGGGTTAGCCTCTACATCACCAGAGGAACAGAGGAGGACTAGAATAAGGATACGGCTAAAGGCTTTAAGAACTGGTCTTCTAGTGCGTTGGGTACAGAGAATAAAGGGGGCAGATTTCCGGGTGTTATAGAAATGATTCAGGGCATTATGTACAGACAAGGATATGGAAGGATATGAGTACAGTGGAGGTAAACCTAAGCGTTGGGTAACAATGAAAGAGATAGCATCACTGGAGGCACCGATTGAGCCGGTCTTGGCGTGTATCGGGGGTGGAACAAAGGAACTATTTGAGGCAGTTTGAGAGGGACTTGGGGTTCTACAGTGAAATTGTATAATAAGAACTAACTGGAACAGCAATAGGCAAGGCATATTGACATGGGAGAGAGGCATAAAGCAATCACAGGTGTTATTAGAGAGAGCTAAGACAACAACTGGTAATGGCGATAAAGTTTGGGCTGAGGCTAAACAGAATAAACAGGACAGGGTACCGTGTAAAGGAACAGTCCAGCAGGCATCAGCTGTGCAGCTGAGTGATCATAAGGTCCAGTGAACAGCAATATGTGAATCCGAGAGCAGTTCAAATTGGTGCTTCAGTACAGCGAGCAGGAAGCACGGTTGTAGTTTGCGTGTGCTAGCGGGCCGGGGCTAGCAGATGGATCTTCGTGGTCATCGCAACGGGAAGCCTGCTGAAACCACAGACGATTACGTTAGCAGACCAGTCGTGATGGCTCGGCAGGGCTCCGTGTCGACTCTAGGAGGTCCCGTCCGGTTGACAGAGAGGTAGATAGCCGGGAGATGTGCTTGACTCAAGGCTAGCTCAAGGCTGATTAGCCAACAACAACGTTAATTTGGTTGCAGCTAGCTAGTTGCGATTATCCAGAGTTAAAGGTCCAGTGATTCAGTGATTCCAGCAGAAAATCCGATAGGTTCTGGGTCGATAACTCGCTGTGCAGACAGTACAGACTGGCCGATAATAGTCCAGGCTAGAGCTGGCTGGTAGGTAGTGCAGGCCACGGACAATGGAGAAAAAGCCGCTAATGGTGGCTAATAGCAAGTAGTTAGTTAGCTGGTTAGCTGGCTACTCCCGTCCGGTAGACAGAGAGGTAGATAGCCGGGGCTAGCTCAAGGCTAACTGGTGCTACGGGGGCAGTGGTGATTAGCCTACAGCAACATCCATTCGACATCCATTTGGTTGCGGCTAGCTAGATCCGGTGTTAAGGTTCAGTTATTCCGGCAGAAAATCTGATGTTCTGGGTGAAAACCGCTAACGGTGGCTAAAAGCAAGTAGCTAGTTAGCTAGTTAGCTGGCTGGCTAGTTTCAACTGGAGATTCTAGATAAAGGATGAAAAGTGTGATAGACGCTAAAAACCCAATCTTACTGAAACATATATACATTTTTTTTGTCATTTAGCAGACACTCTTATCCAGAGCGACTTACAGGAGCAATTAGGGTTAAGTGCCTTGCTTAAGGGCACATCGACAGATTTTTCACCTAGTCGGCTCGGGATTAGAACCAGCGACCTTTCGGTTACTAGCACAACGCTCTTACCCACTAAGCTACCTGCCGCCCCATATATAACTTTCTTGCCTATCCCTCTGTACTGGTACATATCTCCTACTCTCACCACTCCCCACCCCTTGACCCCTCTTCCTCTACTTTCTTCACTGCCTCCGCATATGACAACTTCTTCTCTACTCTTACCCTGGAAACCTCAACCTGCTTCTCTCGCACTGGACATGTCTGATCCCCAGCCCCATGTCCACCCCTACAATTAGCACATACCACCACTTTCCCCACTGCTTCACACTCCTTTGTCTCATGCCCTTCTGCACACTTCTCACACCTTGGAATCTCCATCCTACATACTGCTGCCACATGCCCATAAGTTTGACACCTGTAACATCGTAATGTACTCGGCACATAAGCTCGCACAGGATAACTTATATATCCTAACTTCACTTTATCAGGGAAAGACTAAACTTCAAAACTCAAAAGAACAGACAATGACTCTTCTGTTTCCCCATTCTCGCCACCCTGTTTACGTCGCACCAAACGACGAGCATCACACACACCGGGAATCTTCTCCTTCAGTTGATCCACTTTTACATTTACTGCTACCCCAATAATCACTCCTCTCAATGGCGCCCTTTTCCTAAGAGCGAAACAATTCACCATTCTTTCCCCCATTTGTTTAACTCTGAGCGCCTTCTCCCTCTGTCCAACAGAAACACAAACAATTATCACTAGACCACTTCTGGTTACCCTCACCGATTCCACTATACCCAACACTTTTTTCACCCATCTTGAAACGACAAATGGATCAGCCAAAAGGCAAGGATCCACTTTTTTCCACAAACTTCACTCCTACTGTCACAGACTCATCTTTATCCTGACCCTCTGTGCAAGCCTCTGGCTCCGAGCACTTCACCACACCTACCACCTCCGATATTTCACCCTCTTTCATTTCTACTCCTGTCTTCAGCTCACTTTGCTTACATTTCCTACCACTCTTCTTTAACAAACCTTCTCCCTTTTTCCCGCCATTTTTTACCGACTCAAACTCACAGTCTTCCTCCCTCTCTCTCTTAGACCTCCTCTGCCTCTCTTTTTCCCTCCATTCCTCCTCATTCATCCAAGTATACGTCTCCTTATGATAATACTGCATTTCTCCTGACCAATATCTGTTTCAAAGGACTCAATTTCCCCCTCCTTTCCCTTCCGGCGTCTATTCTATCCTCGGCCTCACAGTCCACAATGACGTCTTCATTGCTTTCCTCTTCTGATCCACTGTCCTTCTCTTCTGAATCACCATCGTCATCGTTATCCTCATTTTCAGCTCGATTTTCTCCAATTCCAACTGCTCGTCTTTTCGCTGAAGAAGCCATGCTGCCAAAACAGATACCACGCTTACGGGCGACTACTCACGTCACTTGACTTGTGGTAGAATTTTCAATTTTCGTCGCGGAAATTTGCAGAGTTAGTCCTTTCTTTTCTCTCTGTCTCGTCATAGCGACTACCAATCTGACACCATGTTATGTTTGTTCCTTTAAATAATGACAAACCGGGTCGTTGGTTGAACTACTTTTAATAAACTGATACTTTAGCTAGCAATCTCCTTGTGTAGCCATGCAAGGCATTCTTCAACTCCCCCCCCTCGCATAGCCTGCTGGGTAACGTAGTCTTCATGTTATTAACACAAAACAACACACCTATAGGATACTGTCAGTCAGTGTCTCGTGTTGAGTGCGACCTGTAATGTCCCTAAGAGTTTAGACCTGTGTGTTAAAGTCCTCTCATTTCCTTTTCAAGCCATTAATCCCAATCTACTCTAGCCTCTATGAACAGGATGTAGTCAGGCCAGCTGCAAGCAGCACATCCCGCTAATGGACCAGACACATTGTGCACGCTGGAATGGTTCATCCCCATTTCTGGGAGGAACAGACAGAAAGAGACAGAGAGGGACTAACATCTCCCTTAAACAAAATGGCAGAGACTAAGAGAGAGAGAGAGAGAGAGCAACACAATTAGACCCAACCAAATCATGAGAAAACTAAAATATAATTACTTGACACACAAACAGAGAGTACACAGTGGCAGAATACCTGACCACTGTGACTGACCCAAATTTAAGGAAAGCTTTGACTATGTGTAAACTCAGTGAGCATAGCCTTGCTATTGAGAAAGGCCGCCGTAGGCAGACCTGGCTCTCAAGAGAAGACAGGCTATGTGCACACTGCCCACAAAATGAGGTGGAAACTGAGCTGCACTTCCTAACCTCCTGCCAAATGTATGACCATATTAGAGACATATTTCTCTCAGATTACACAGACCCACAAATAATTTGAAAACAACCCAAATGTAATAAACTCCCTTATCTATTGGGTGAAATACCACAGTGTGCCATCACAGCAGCAAGATTTGTGACCTGTTGCCACAAGAAAAGTGCAACTGGTGAAGAACAAACACCATTGTAAATACAACCCATATTTATGTTTATTTATTTCCCCTTTTGTAGTTTAACTATTTGCACATAATATGACTTTGAAATGTCTTTATTCTTTTGGAACTTTTGTGAGTGTAATGTTTACTGTTAATTTTTTGTTTATTATCTATTACACTTGCTTTGGCAAGGTAAACATATGTTTCCCATGCCAATAAAGCCCTTAAATTGAAAATTGAATTGAGCTAAGGAGAGAGACCGAGAGAGAGAAAGAGAGAGAGAGAGAGAGAGAGAGAGAGAGAGAGAGAGAGAGAGAGAGAGAGAGAGAGAGAGAGAGAGAGAGAGAGAGAGAGAGAGAGAGAGAGAATGGATATTGTGCACTGTACCAGCAGTCTTTGGCCCATGCAGAGAGGGCTTTAGCTCACTACCACAGCCAGTGTTATGTTCTGTCAGCCCACATTTCCACTCCACTGATGACCACAATAACAAAGTTATGAGCTCAGTTTCATACTTATACAAAATGTATAGCGCTACAATTTTAACAGGGACCACACCTCTGTGTCCCCTGTTCCTATGTCTCTACTTTTCTATCAGTCTATCATACACTAAAGGGATACTTCAGGATTTTGGCACTTCAGGATTTTGGCAATGAGGCCCTTTGTCCACTTCTCCAGAGTCAGATGAACTCATGGATACCATTTGTATGTCTCTGTGTCCAGTATGAAGGAAGTTAGAGGTAGTTTCGCGAGCCAATGCTTACTAGCATTAGCACAATGACTGGAAGTCTATGGGTATCTGCTAGCATGCGCTAGCGCTAGTTAGCAACTTCCTTTAAACTGCAAGCAGAGACAAACTCATTGGCAAAATCCTGAAGTATCCCTTTAACTCCTTCAACATAACTGGCTTCTGTGATGAGGTGAGTTGAGTTTACAGCAGGATATCATTACAAGTCAGTGTTTATTGGCCATAGAAAGGTATCAACATTGATACTTCTAAGTAATAACACCACACTGATAAAGTTAATTAACCAGGTAGTTTGTGTCCTGGATGCTGATTGGCTGAAACAACATTCCAGTCGTGTGTATTTTAGACAATATTCCGCAGGTATGACACAAGCATACTTGTTTACTGTTCTATTTATGTTGGTAACTGGTTTATAATAGCAATAAGGCACCTCAGGGGTTAGTGGGCTAAAAAGTAGAACTCTATCGTGAATATCTTCTCCTCAGCCACCCAGGCCATGGGGCACCCAGACCATCCTTCTGGTTCAGGGGCGCCCAAATACCTGGTTTGCACTAAGGCCATGACAGAGATGCACTTGCCAAATTCGCGTCCTGCCTAATGCTGCATTCATATTCATAACCAAGTGGGAAGTTGGTAATTTCCAGTAGTAAATACCAGTTGGATGCATGTGCTTTGAACTCGTTGAGAAACGCTGATTAGCTAATGGCAAACAAGCTGCGTCAATCACAAACTAAAATTACAGCTATCATGCTCACAAATTATAGTGTTCAAAAACCATAATTAATAGATTGCTTTTTATAAATAATGTTTTGTTGCATTTAATTCATAGGGTAACATTTTCCCCTTAATCATATCACAATCAACTTTTACCAATTGAATGTAGACACAAATATAAGACCATTTTCTATTACACATTTAAGGAAATACTTGATTAAAATATGCAAATTAGGTGATATCTCATTAAATATGTGCATATTTGTATTTCATGCAAATCAATTTTTCTGGACACTGGGTTAAGTTAGCCTAAATATTTTGGTTTAATTTTGTAAGACACTCCAGGAGCGGACTTGACCACAGCAGATTGTGGATAAATATATTTTATAAACTTTCTATCTGTATTTTTCCAAAGAAAATGTTATTTACAATAAACTATTTACAACATATTAACAATTCCCTCTGGGCAAGTCTGGAGAATATATCTAAGGATAACCCCCCAAAAAAATTATGAATGCAGATGCTTCTGAAGCTGAGGAAAATGAGTTGGCGTGTGGGAAGAGTCTGACTTTCGGGAAATGTCAGTTAAAGACAAGTACACTGAATTTAGACTACCAAACGCCAAACGCCTATTTAGATCTCTTCAAAGTTACTAAATATAGTCCAGTTTGTAACACTCTCTATGAAATGGGATTTTAAATGTCTCTATGAAATGGGATTTTGAATGATGTGTAATTTAATGTAGTGAGATTTGAAATTATTGAGGTAAATCCATTTTAAAGTGGTTAAAATTCATTAAAATGTTGAGGGACCAAAATAATATTACTGGATCAAAATACCAACAAATCTCCAAATGGATAAGTAGATGCAAAAATGTCATTTCAACCTGTGGTGCCTGGCTTTAACTGCCGAAAATGATGTTATTGAGGGCATTTCCTTAGTGGGTTACGTCAGAATTCAGCATGTGGGAGAAGTCGGAGCTGTGGTAGGTGGTGTGGTATATATCGGAGGTGTGGTATATGGCGGCTAATATACCATGGCTAAGGGCTGCACAACGCAACGTGGAGTGCCTGGATACAGCCCTTAGCCATATATTGGCCATATACCACAAACCCTGAGGTGCCTTTTTTTTACGCCCTTTTTCTCCCCGATTTCGTGATTACGATCGTGTCTCATCGCTGTAACTCCCCAACGGGCTCAGGAGAGGCGAAGGTGGAGTCATTCGTCCTCCGAAACATGACCTGACAAGCCGCGCTTCTTAACACCCGCTTGCTTAACCCGGTAGCCAGCTGCATCAATGTGTCAGAGGAAACACTTTTCAACTGGCGACCGAGGTCAGCCTGCAGGCATCCGGCCTGCCACAAGGAGTCACTAGAGCGATGAGCCAAGTAAAGCCCCGCCTGGCCAAACCCTCCCCTAACCCAGACAATGCTGGGCAAATTGTGCGCCGCCCTATGGGACTCCTGGTCACAGCCCGGTGCCTTATTTCTATTATAAACGTATTTCTATTATAAACTGGATACCAACATAATAAGAACAGTAAACAAGTAATTTTGCGTCCAGAACTAATCCAGAGCTGACTGTAGCAGGCTAGTAGAGGCTCCTAAATCATGGGTGATGTGTTCTGTCTGGGAATCCTTGGGATTGGGAATAATAGCTTCGTATAATCAAGGAATTAATCAACTCACTATCACTATCGCTCTCTCAAATATGATTGTAGTAAGATATACTACCTTCTGCTGTAAGAATACAGTATTTGCATCGCAGCTTGTTGGATACATGATGAACATTTGGGATCTGTTGATTGCTAAAAATATATATATATATAATACATGTTTTTACGTTCTGGAATGTTCAATTGAACGGAAACGGTGCTGTACTGAACGACCAGTTGAAAAACGGGGAGGGGTTGGGTTATGGGTTGGGAACGCTGTCAGCATGGCCACTGGCCTTTAAATACGTCACTCCTTGCTTCAAGCAACACCTCGCCAGTCCGCCACAACCACCAAACGGGAGCAAACGTATCTCAAAGTCTGTTCAATAACATTTTGGGGAAACGTGTCATTCAGTGCAAACCGTTCCGCAACGTAGCAAACGTTCAAGCGAACTGAATGCACCTCAGGCATTGTGATATCTGACATGTCTGCAATCAGTCAGCCTGGAACCAGGCCATTCACTGCACACACTGACACCTGAATTTAGCAATTAATTCGGCACAGGTGCTACCTGGGTCAATTAACCTCAGTGCCCTTACAGAGGCTACAAGAGCAGTTGGCGTGCGGTGCAGTGTCCTTTTGATTGATAGTGTGCAACCGAATAGACGACTGTTTTCAGGAGACAATGAACGGGGTACCCCACAAACAGGACTCGGGTCATCGACAACAGCTCTTCAACTGCAACCATGCTGATTATAGGGCAACGTTCACACGAGAGTGGCGTTTGAAAGAGCACGAGACCGTGCACACGGGAGAGGTAAATATGATCTGGGGACATGGCTGATATTTGCGTGATATTCGAATTCAATTATGGTTCATGTGGCTGTAACCTCATTATCGGGCTAATTGAGTTAATGTGAAAAATGTGCGGTAGTGCGTAGACTAATTCTGCCATAAATGTGGCGCGATAGTTCGAATGGCAACGTTATTTCAGAAATTTGAGCCTCATGGTTGGAGTCAAATATTACGATGGTGTAAACTATCATTTATAACCCTATTTGTTGTTTCTCAGCAACCTCTTCAATGTAAAGTGGCTGATCGTGGCAGTCGTTTCTCACGGAATTCTCACATGCGCCGCCACGCACTTGGCTACACCGGGGTGAAAAAATTCAGGTAGGTTAATACTTTCAGTTTACGTTTCATTGCAAACCCATGGGTTAGGCTATAGTTTGAAAAACTTGCTATAGTTTGAACAACTTAACTAACGCTAGTGTTATTTGTCACTCAACAGATGTACCTTTGTGAGTTGCACAAATACTTTCTTCAACGCGGCCAAGTTGAAGAGACACGTCCATTATGCCCACGGAGAAAAGGACACGTACTTTAAGGTTATAGTCCACTAGATGGAGCCAAATAACCACGTTGCAATTTGGACATTGCCCACTTTCTGCATCCTCTCTAGTCCCTTTTTAATCGGACCCCCTTGGCCCTGTCATGTGTACTTTATGAAATGGGTTCTTGCAATTAATTTGTAGAAACCCTTTCCCTTTATTTACCGTTATCTTAATGTGCTGAATGTTATTTTTACCTGCTTAAATGTCCCCATGTGCAGTGCAATTTCCCAAATTGCTCATTGACATTCAAGAAACGGAGGGTGTATAAATTACATTTGAAGGCGCATGGAACATCTTCTAATTTCAAGTAAGTCACAATCTTTAAATGTCCTTACATCCTTTGAATACTGCCAAAGGCCTAAGCTGGTGCACAAGTTGAGGAAGTATACTCTATTTAAAATGCAAATGTATGCATGTCTCAGTAGGTTAATGGTTAAATGATTCTGTCCCTGGTTTTCTCAGATGTTCAAAGAGAGGATGTGGAGTCACGTTTGACACCCATGTCGCTCGCAAAGCCCATGAGAAGAAACATGCAGGTTTGTCCCTTTTGACTGTTTGTCGGTCTTCTATTGCTGTACTGTCTTGCATCAATCAATTCAAATAAATCTTGCAATCATTTTGTATTACAACTATCAAAGGGGTAGTAGGAGTTTTATTTATTCATTTTACTCTTAACTTAAAACTGCCCATGCATATCTCACACACTCTGCAGGGTACCGCTGCTCACAGCCTGAATGCAATCATTTTGAGCAAACTTGGGGGAAAATGCACAAGCACATGGCGAAACACCAGGGTAAGCACCACCAAACACCCTTAACTGGCGCTGTTACTGAATGTGATGAGAAGTACTAATTATTGTACCAGTCAGGGCCAACCTGCCTTTCCTCTCACAGGAAAACACTGTTCGAATGTCATTGTTTTCACATTTAGGGTGATTCTGATTTTTAGTCATCAGCCTTCTACCACTTCTGTAAATATCCTGCCTTGTACCCTGCTAGTTGTAGTGACAGTATTTGAGAAATGGCTTATAATGAGTTAGCTGATTAGTAATGCAGTTAAGGGGACGTTTATTTTATTGGGGACCTTTTTTAGTTTCAAGAAACATTCATACTCTGCCACCAGCTGCCTGCTCATAACCTCTGTTTTGGCTAATGGACAACTTGTTGGGCAGGAATCCCGTAGTAACATTTGCCTCTCCTGTCCCTGCAGCCACATTCACCTGTAAACTGTGCCAGAAGGTGTTTAAGCATGTGGACTCTCTGCGTAGACACAAACGGACCCATGCCCTGCAGAAGCCTGTCCTGCTGTGCCCCAGCAGCGGCTGCAAGGCCTACTTCTCCACTACCTTCAACCTGCAGCACCACATCCGCAAGACCCACCTGCAGCTCCTCAAGTACCATTGTTACTTCCCCGACTGCCCTAGGACATTTGCCATGCGGGTATGCACTGTACCCCTTGTGGTCCTGTGTTCAGTAGGAGTAAGAATGGTGATCTAGGATCAGGTCCTCCTGTTCAATATGATCTAAAAGGTGAAACTTATCCTATATCAACACTACTGAGACTTTCACTCTTTTTGAATAAGGGCCCTGGTTATAAAAATTCCTGTGCTCTGCTGTTTAAGGGTCCTGTCTCTATCTGCCCAGATACGTTTATGCAGTTAAATGCAGTTAAATGGGGGCGGGGGGGGGCGGGGGGGGGCTGATTGGTGTCACACTTTTGCCTGAGCTAACACACCAGACTCCAACTAGTTATGACCTTCAGTTTAGAATGTAATTAGTTAATCAGCGGTTTGCTAGGATGGGGGAAAAGTGACCACTCTGGCCGCTGAGGACTGGAGTTGCCCATCCCTGATTTAGGCAGTCTCGTTTTATCTGAACACACTTGTAGCATTCTGCCCTAAGCTGCCACTGAACTCTCCTCTTCAGCCTGCTCTTTCTGACGTCCATTTGTCAGCGGTCTTACTAAGAACACGCGTCCTTAACTGTCTAGTCTTCTACACTGTGGTGACGACGTGCAGTTGGGTTTCAATCACTGCATGCAAAGCAGCATCATGAATTTCTAAGCAGTTACTGAATGTCTTGTCATTGAACTACTAGTGTCTGATTTTTCCATCACCTCCCTGTGGACCGAATGGAATTTGAATTCCAAGATAAACGTGTCCATGTAGTGGATGGAGATGTTTGCCATTGTGGCACTGGTACTGTATGAATGTTTAGAATAGATGGATGTTCATAGTTTGCTGGTGTCATAATGTTTATACTCCATCGTTGTCATGACTAACATCTCTGTTCAATCTCACAGGAGAGCCTGAGCCGACACCTGGCTCACCACGACCCAGAGGCCAGCCCTGAGAAGGTAAGCATGGTTTTATAGTCAGTCTATCCCCTGTGGGTAAGATGACGTGGGCTTGAGCCAACAGTGGAGCTACTGTTTGTGGTGTGCCAAGTGTCTGGCTCTGGCCAGGTGACCATTGATCTGTATGTGTACCCTGAACCATGTCTTTGAACCAGTTGAAAGCAGAGTCCCTTAGATGTCTGGCAGAGTTAAGGGAATCTATAGTAGCTTTGGGGCTCAAGGGAGGGGTGGCGTTTACTCACACAATGTCGGTCTTGTCTCAATTTGTCCAGCTCTGGAGCTCCTACAGGAACTGAAGTCCTAATACACAGGCTTCCTGTCTAGTGGGCATTTTAAAAAAAAGTTAATGACCCTTCTGAACAGTTGTGGGGAATTGTTCCACTAGACATTTTATACCTCAGAACTACATTTTCCTTTGTCGCATCTTGTGTTTTTCTCTGTAGCAGAAGCGCAAGCGGAACAAGAAGGCCTGGCAGAAGCGTCTGGAAGGCCACCACCAGCTGCCACTGGTGGAGGACGACCTGCAGCACCTCTTCGCCTTGCGCATGAGGGTGTCACGACGGGCGACGGTGGAGGCTGGCCTCTTCAACGAGCGCAAGATTCCCCACTTTGTGGACTCGGAGGTCAACCTGCGTGACCTATTCAGCATCAAGCCCCCTCACTCCCTCCGCCCTGCAGAGCAAGGCCCTGTGGAGGTCACCCAGCCAGAGGTCACTGATCAAGGGTTAAAGGTCAAATCAAAGGATCAACTTGTAGCCTGAAGGTGCCATACAAAGTATAGATGTCTGACAGTACCATATTGAAGTAGTTGTAAATACTAGTAAAGTACCATTGCTCTCTTAGTTGATTTAAACCGTTTGAGTTTTTGAATAAATTAATATTTTATGGTACAGCTAAAGCTATTGGTCTTATTGATTTCCTGTATAAAAGCACTTGAGTTTTGTTTATCTGCCTGACCAGAGCTGACCCAATAAAATATTCATTTGAAGGCAAGTCATTGGTTCTCAATGTTTAGGGCAGGGGATGATGGGACTGTGCCACCTAGTTTCTCCAACTAAATCAGTGATAACCTGTCAGGGTGATCAATTATAGTCCCCTGTAGCTCAGTTGGTAGAGCATGGTGCCTGCAACGCCAGGGTTGTGGGTTTGTTTCCCACGGGGGGCCAGTATGAAAATGTATGCACTCACTAAGTCGCTCTGGATAAGAGCATCTGCTAAATGACTAAAATGTAAAAATTACCCTGCATCAGTCCTTAGTGTAAACACTGGTTGAGTCCTGCGTCTCAATAGATTAAAGGGAGGTAATGACTCAGTTGCATTTTAATGATGCCAAGGAATGCAACTTGAACCAGTCAAGAACAGCAGAAGCCATTTTGTGTAACGTCAAAGTTTAGACCTAATGCCATAACAGGTGTGCAGGTTGACTCTCATTGAAGCTAACTTTCCTTTGAGCCCATTTAAATATGAACAAAAGAACTGACCTAGGAGTAACAAGTCCCCCAACTTTAATTCTTCAAAGCACAGGGCTCTGCTTGGGCACCAGGTCCATGTCCCTAGATGACTCCTTTAATCCAAACCACCAGGAGAGGGTAGAGGGGGAGAGCTGAGAACTATGGAAGCGTAAAATCGTCAGCTTTACAATTGATGTGCCTCTTGAAAGACTGCAGATTAATTGAACTGTGAAGTCTGACCAGTGACCGATTTGTATTAGACATTTCTTCCATCAATCTCCGCCACTTAAACTGAATTGCTGTAATATGGCTAGCTTTCCACTGTTAATGACCAGTCTCTGCTGTAGTATTGCTTCCAACAGAGCGCTCTCCCTGTCATGATTAAAGCACTTAGTTTGTTCCACCTGAACTTGTCCAATAAAGCTACAGTGCCTTGCAAAAGTATTCATCCCCATTAGTGTTTTTCCTATTTTGTTGCATTACAACC
The DNA here is from genome assembly GCF_964263955.1 of Coregonus lavaretus. Lineage (NCBI taxonomy): Eukaryota > Metazoa > Chordata > Actinopteri > Salmoniformes > Salmonidae > Coregonus > Coregonus lavaretus. Next base: position 11,828,538 of record NC_140015.1, on the reverse strand, counting down.
TGTCATTTAAATGGATTTTTATTTGGATTTAATGGAATGGACATACAAAAAATAGTCCAAATTGGTGAAATGAAAATAACTAGTTGAAAAAATTGTTTACAGAACTCATGCACATATGTATTCACCCCCTTTGCTATGAAGCCCCTTAAATAAGATCTGGTGCAACCAATTACCTTCAGAAGTCACATTAGTTAGATTGCACACAGGTGGACTTTATTTAAGTGTCACATCTCAGTGTATATATACACCTGTTCTGAAAGGCCCCAGAGTCTGCAACACCTCTAAGCAAGGGGCACCAAGGAGCTCTCCAAACAGGTCAGGGTTGTGTTATAAAAAAATATCTGAAACTTTGAACATCCCACGGAGCACCATTAAATCCATTATAAATTTTTTTAAAGAATATGGCACCACAACAAACCTGCCAAGAGCGGGCCGCCCACCAAAACTCACGGACCAGGCAAGGAGGGCATTAATCAGAGGCAACAAAGAGACCAAAGATAACCCTGAACGAGCTGCAAAGCTCTACAGTGGAAATTGGAGTATCTGTCCATAGGACCACTTTAAGCCGTACACTCCACAGAGCTGGGCTTTATGAAATAGTGGCCAGAAAAAAGCCATTGCTTAATGAAAAAAATAAGCAAACACGTTTGGTGTTCGCCAAAAGGCATGTGGGAGACTCCTCAAACATATGGAAGAAGGTACTCTGGTCAGATCAGACTAAAATTGAGCTTTTTGGCCATCAAGGAAAACGCTATGTCTGGCGCAAACCCAACAACTCTCATCACCCCGAGAACACCATCCCCACAGTGAAGCATGGTGGTGGCAGCATCATGCTGTGGGGATGTTTTTCATCGGCAGGGACTGGGAAACTGGTCAGAATTGAAGGAATGATGGATTGCGCTAACAAAAATATGAAGGCATTTCAAAGATTTTACAGTTCATATATGGAAATCTGTCAATTTAAATAACTGAATTAGGCCCTAATCTATGGATTTCAAATAACTGGGAATACAAATATGCATCTTCACAGAGCTTAGAAAAAAATCTGGTCACTATCTCTGCATTCAAATTGCTATCGATAAAATGCAATTGTGTTGTCTGTATTTTATGCCTGCCCATACCAGTGGAGGCTGCTGAGGGGAGGACAGCTCATAATGGCTGGACGGAGTGAATGGAATGGCATCAAACACATGGAAACCATGTGTTTGATGTATTTGATACCAATCCACTCCAGCCATTTCCACGAGCCCATCCTCCCCAATTAAAGTGCCACCAACCTCCTGTGGCCCATATCATAACCCCACCGCTACCATGGGGCACTCTGTTCACAACGTTGACATCAACAAACAGCAAACCGCTTTGGCGGACATTTCTGCAGTCAGCATGCCAATTGCACACTCATTTACATTTTAGTCATTTAGCAGACGCTCTTATCCAGAGCGACTTACAGTTAGTGAGTGCATACATCATTTTTTTTTTTTCATACTGGCCCCCCGTGGGAAACGAACCCACAACCCTGGCGTTGCAAACGCCATGCTCTACCAACTGAGCTACATCCCTGCCGGCCATTCCCTCCCCTACCCTGGGCCAATTGTGTGCCGCCCCATGGGTCTCCCGGTCACGGCCAGCTACGACAGAGCCTGGATTCGAACCAGGATCTCTAGTGGCAGAGCTAGCACTGCGATGCAGTCCCTTAGACCACTGCGCCACTCGGGAGAACACTCACTCAACTTGAGACATCTGTGGCATTGTGTTGTGTTATAAACCTGCACATTTTAGAGTGGCCTTTTATTGTTCCAGCACAAGATGCACCTGTGTAATGATCATGCTGTTTAAGCAGCTTCTTGATATGCAACACCTGTCAGGTGGATGAATTATCTTGTCAAAGTAGAAATGCTCACTAACAGGGATGTAAACAAATTTGTGCACAACATTTGAGGGAAATATGCTTTTTGTGCATTTGGAAAATCTCAGGGATCTTTTATTTCAGCTCATGTAACATGGGACCAACACAACATGTTTCGTTTATGTTTTTGTCCAGTGTAAATTTCATTTTCCATTTCGTAGCCACTGAACAATTTAGGGCTCTATTCAATCCACATCACGGAAGTTCAGTTTTACAGCAAGATTTTAATTTAAAGGTGGAGACTGCATTCACGGTAAACACTGCATATGTCGGCTCAATCGGAAATAACCTAAATTTCTATCGCGGAATCTTTAACACTTCAGCTTTACAGATTGAATAGAGCCCTTAAGAGTCACTTGAATCACTTTTTACCCTATCAACTCACCAGTAAATGGACTGAGTGCAGAAAGACTAACTTGTAACCATACACCTACAGTGTACACAAAATAGTACACATTAGGTGTTCAATACATAAGAATGGTTTGCACGCAGATCCTCTTTCACACACTGGTGTTCGATCATATTCCAAGGTGTCTAGTTGTCCAAGGCCTGTGTTGTAGTGTACCATCATATTCCAAGGTGTCTAGTTGTCCAAGGCCTGTGTTGTGGCTGTAATATGTCTGGGTCCAGTTTGACATTTCAAAGCCTTTACTAAGCCCCCTTCCAGCCTGTCAGTGGAGCTCTATTGGTGTCATTACTTTTGATGTGTTTTTCTTCTGTTGTGGTGCTCATTCTCCAGGGCTCCTCCTGCCGCCTCAGGCCATGGCAGCTCTTAATCCTTCACATAAACCTGGCCTATATGTCTGCTGCTCTGCTGGCTAACACCCCACACCATTCATTTTATTTCATTTTAGTCATTTAGCAGACGCTCTTATCCAGAGCGACTTACAGTTAGAGTGCATACATTTTTTCATACTGGCCCCCCGTGGGAATCGAACCCACAACCCTGGCATTGCAAGTGCCATGCATACCAACTGAGCTACACAGGGCCATGTGGTTGTCTAGTGGCTCTGGATCCTGGATGGTGCTCACATTGTTCAGCTGTATTCCTGTTATAACAAACAGACAAACGCTCCTTGACTCACTCACTCACTCTCTCTCTCTCTCTCTCTCTCTCTCTCTCTCTCTCTCTCTCTCTCTCTCTCTCTCCCCCTGTCTCCTCATTTACTTCCGCCAAGGTCATAGCAAGGACAGTAACTTGTCAATCTCTCCTCCTCTTTCCTCTCCTTCTCTCACATCTTACACTACACTGTCACGGCCTTGTCTCTGCCCATATCTCTCCTTGCTTATGTTGCCAATATTTCTCTACTTGCACTTTTGTTTTCTCTGTTTGTGTCTCCTCTTCCATTCCTCCTGTGCCAGAGTTTATCTTCACAGTTCCCCCCTCAGTCTGCATCCAGTTGACTTGTTCTCCTTCCTGCCCCCAACTTTTCATCCCCCTCTCATTGAAGTACTGTCAAATGCTTCATGAATACATGAAAAGGGCACCATACATCTCAGTTCCTCTCTCTCTCTCTCTCTCTCTCTCTCTCTCTCTCTCTCTCTCTCTCTCTCTCTCTCTCTCTCTCTCTCTCTCTCTCTCTGCCTCTCTCTCTCTCTCTCTCTCTCTCTCCTCTCTCTCTCTCTCTCTCTCTCTCTCTCTCTCTCTCTCTCTCTGCCCTCTCTCTCTCTCTCTCTCTCTGCCTCTCTCTCTCTCTCTCTCTCTCTCTGCCTCTCTCTCTGCCTCTCTCTCTCTGCCTCTCTCTCTGCCTCTCTCTCTGCCTCTCTGCCTCTCTCTCTCTCTGCCTCTCTCTCTCTCTGCCTCTCTCTCTCTCTCTCTCTCTCTCTGCCTCTCTCTCTGCCTCTCTCTCTGCCTCTCTCTCTCTCTCTCTCTCTCTCTCTGCCTCTCTCTCTCTCTCGGTGGTAATGTACAAGCGTTTATAATTACTTTGCTTTTGGTGCTTTGTGTGAAATGTGTTTTCTCCCACATGTCCTTTTTTCTGCTAAAGTTAATTTACAACAGATTAGACAATAACAGAAAGTATTTGTTGCCCTCGTGTCCAAAGCATAATTGAAATGTAAATGATTCACCAGTGTTCAGGGTGATACAGGGAATTATAAATTGTGTGAGTCTGTGTTTGAGGGCTTTCAAAACAATGTGTTGCTTGGAAGATTTATGATTTATTGTAATCAGGTGGTCTCCAGGAATTTACAGTTTAAATTCAGCAGGCTAGCTGTTTGGAAGATGGGCCCTGGCTGTCTCCATGGTAATAAAGTGCTTAAAATTCAGCATATATGCACAGACCACTTTCCTTTGATCATCTTTCTTTCCCCAGATTCATAAACATTTAATTTCCCAGAACAATAATTCTAATGAAAATATTTTTATATAGAATGCTGAATATATATATATATACAGTGAGGGAAAAAAGTATTTGATCCCCTGCTGATTTTGCACGTTTGCCCACTGACAAAGAAATGATCAGTCTATAATTTTAATGGTAGGTTTATTTGAACAGTGAGAGACAGAATAACAACAACAAAATCCAGAAAAACGCATGTCAAAAATGTTATAAATTGATTTGCATTTTAATGAGGGAAAAAAGTATTTGACCCCCTCTCAATCAGAAAGATTTCTGGCTCCCAGGTGTCTTTTATACAGGTAACGAGCTGAGATTAGGAGCACACTCTTAAAGGGAGTGCTCCTAATCTCAGTTTGTTACCTGTATAAAAGACACCTGTCCACAGAAGCAATCAATCAATCAGATTCTAAACTCTCCACCATGGCCAAGACCAAAGAGCTCTCCAAGGATGTCAGGGACAAGATTGTAGACCTACACAAGGCTGGAATGGGCTACAAGACCATCGCCAAGCAGCTTGGTGAGAAGGTGACAACAGTTGGTGCGATTATTCGCAAATGGAAGAAACACAAAATAACTGTCAATCTCCCTCGGCCTGGGGCTCCATGCAAGATCTCACCTCGTGGAGTTGCAATGATCATGAGAACGGTGAGGAATCAGCCCAGAACTACACAGGAGGATCTTGTCAATGATCTCAAGGCAGCTGGGATGATAGTCACCAAGAAAACAATTGGTAACACACTACGCCGTGAAGGACTGAAATCCTGCAGCGCCCGCAAGGTCCCCCTGCTCAAGAAAGCACATATACATGCCCGTCTGAAGTTTGCCAATGAACATCTGAATGATTCAGAGGAGAACTGGGTGAAAGTGTTGTGGTCAGATGAGACCAAAATGGACCTCTTTGGCATCAACTCAACTCGCCATGTTTGGAGGAGGAGGAATGCTGCATATGACCCCAAGAACACCATCCCCACCGTCAAACATGGAGGTGGAAACATTATGCTTTGGGGGTGTTTTTCTGCTAAGGGGACAGGACAACTTCACCGCATCAAAGGGACGATGGACGGGGCCATGTACTGTCAAATCTTGGGTGAGAACCTCCTTCCCTCAGCCAGGGCATTGAAAATGGGTCGTGGATGGGTATTCCAGCATGACAATGACCCAAAACACATGGCAAAGGCAACAAAGGAGTGGCTCAAGAAGAAGCACATTAAGGTCCTGGAGTGGCCTAGCCAGTCTCCAGACCTTAATCCCATAGAAAATCTGTGGAGGGAGTTGAAGGTTCGAGTTGCCAAACGTCATCCTCGAAACCTTAATGACTTGGAGAAGATCTGCAAAGAGGAGTGGGACAAAATCCCTCCTGAGATGTGAGCAAACCTGGTGGCCAACTACAAGAAACATCTGACCTCTGTGATTGCCAACAAGGGTTTTGCCACCAAGTACTAAGTCATGTTTTGCAGAGGGGTCAAATACATATTTCCCTTATTAAAATGCAAATCAATTTATAACATTTTTGACATGCGTTTTTCTGTATTTTGTTGTTGTTATTCTGTCTCTCACTGTTCAAATAAACCTACCATTACAATTATAGACTGATCATTTCTTTGTCAGTGGGCAAACGTACAAAATCAGCAGGGGATCAAATACTTTTTTCCCCTCATTGTATACACTACCGTTCAAAAGTTTGGGGTCATTTGGAAATGTCATTTTTTTGTCCATTTAAAACAACATCAAATTGATCAGAAATACAGTGTAAACATTGTTAATGTTGTAAATGGCTATTGTAGGTGGAAACGGCTGCTTTTTGATGGAATATCTACATAGGCGTACAGAGGCCCATTATCAGCAACCATCAGTCCTGTGTTCCAATGGCATGTTGTGTTTGCTAATCCAAGTTGATCATTTTAAAAGGCTAATTGATCATTAGAAAACCCTTTTGCAATTATGTTAGCACAGCTGAAAACTGTTGTGCTGATTAAAGAAGCAATAAAACTGGCCTTCTTGAGACTAGATGAGTATCTGGAGTTGAAAGAAAATGCCATATCTCAGACTGGCCAATAAAAAGAAAAGATTAAGATGGGCAGTCTGAGATATGGCTTTTTCTTTGCAACTCTGCCTAGAAGGTCAGCATCCCGGAGTCGCCTCTTCACTGTTGACGTTGAGACTGGTGTTTTGCGGGTACTATTTAATGAAGCTGCCAGTTGAGGACCTGTGAGGCGCCTGTTTCTCAAACTAGACACTCTAATGTATTTGTCCTCTTGCTCAGTTGTGCACCGGGGCCTCCCACTCCTCTTTCTATTCTGGTTAGAGCCAGTTTGCTCTATTCTGTGAAAGGAGTATTACACAGCGTTGTATGAGATCTTCAGTTTCTTGGCAATGTTTCGCATGGAATAGCCTTCATTTCTCAGATTCAGAACAAGAATAGACTGACGAGTTTCAGAAGATAGTTTAATCAGCAAAACAGTTTTCAGCTGTGCTAACATAATTGCAAAAGGGTTTTCTAATGATCAATTAGCCTTTTAAAATTATAAACTTGGATTAGCAAACACAACGTGCCATTGGAACACAGGACTGATGGTTGCTGATAATGGGCTTCTGTACGCCTATGTAGATATTCCATTAAAAATCAGCCGTTTCCAGCTACAATAGCCATTTACATCATTAACAATGTCTACACTGTATGTTTACATACACTTAGGTTGGAGTCATTAAAACTTGTTTTTCAACCACTCCACAAATTTCTTGTTAACAAACTATAGTTTTGGCAAGTCGGTTAGGACATCTGCTTTGTGCATGACACAAGTAATTTACAGACCAGTGGATCAGAAGTTTACATACACTAAGTTGACGGTGCCTTACACAGCTTGGAAAATTCCATAAAATGATGTCATGGCTTTAGAAGCTTCTGATAGGCTAATTGACAACATTTGAGTCAATTGGAGGTGGACCTGTGGATGTATTGAAGTCCTACCTTCAAACTCAAAAGAAATCAGCCAAGACCTCAGAAAAAAAATTGTAGACCTCCACAAGTCTGGTTCATCCTTGGGAGCAATTTCCAAACGCCTGAAGGTACCACGTTCATCTGTACAAACAGTAGTACGCAAGTATAATCACCATGGGACCACGCAGCCGTCATACTGCTCAGGAAGGATCAATAACACAATAATACTTTTAGCAAAAAAATATATTTTCAATTTACAATCTGTAGAAACAATGAGAATAGAAGGATTCAGAACTTTTGTAAAACATCACAGTACAGTTGAAAAATATATGGCAAATAGAAATCCAATATGGATGGTGTTAAGAGATAGATGGGTGGTGTTGAATGGAGTTGAAGGATGGGGCTAATAACAACTAACAACAACTAATAACAACAAGATAACTAATGTAAAGCATACTGTGTCCATAATAAGTATATTGGTTATAGGTTGAAAGCTTTTGTGAAAGAGCACAGTTAGAAAAATATGGCATATAGAAGCAAACCGGATGGACATCATGAAAATGATCGGAGAGGTTGAGGAAGTTCATGAGTAAAAAGTTTCATGAGGAAACAGGTACAAAAGTATCTATATCCACAGTAAAACGAGTCCTATATCGACATAACCTGAAAGGCCGCTCAGCAAGGAAGAAGCCACTGCTCCAAAACCACCATAAAAAAGCCAGACTATGGTTTTCAACTGCACATGAGGACAAAGGTCGTACTTTTTGGAGAAATGTCCTCTGGTCTGATGAAACAAAAATAGAACTGTTTGGCCATAATGACCATCGTTATGTTTGGAGGAAAAAGGGGGTTGCTTGCAAGCCACAACATCATTCCGCAGGCCACAATCAACAGCTGCATGAGGCAAATGGTGTTCACACCAGATACTGACACCCCTACCTTTTATTTTAAGGTATCTGTGACAAACAGATTAATATCTGTATTCCCAGTCATGTGAATCCATAGATTAGGGCCTAATGCATTTATTTCAATTGACTGATTTCCTTATATGAACTGTAATTCAGTAAAACCTTTGAAATAGTTGCTGTTGCGTTTATATTTTTGTTCAGTATATTTTAAACAGTAAGCTTTTCTCGGTTGCCCCAGGCTGTGGCACATGCTGTTTTCCACTAGCGTCATCTTATTGGCACAGCAGCATCACGAGAATTAGACTAGCCAAGCTTTGTTTCAAGCACAGGACACGGCTGGCTGGTTTGACCTGCACGTTTGGTTTTGTAGCTCTGACAAGAGCAACAGCGCAGATCAGAATCACACACGCTGTTAGTTGCAGCCAGCCCTTCTCCCATCAGACCAGGCTGAAATGCCACACTAGTTATTCCAGCCAGTCATGACCTTTGAAAGGCTGGACTTCACTACTTCCTTATTTACCTCACACAGTGCAATGGAGGCACAGAGCTGCATAATCTGCTCTGGATCCATCTCAGCAGGGAAGAATAGGATGGTGGGATCAGGGGGAGGCTTATTCCTGAATTCATTATCGATTTTCTGATTGTCTCCCTGCCAATTGCAGTTTTGCCGATATATGGATTGAAATTAATTGCATTGAATAGTGGTGCTGTGGAGATTGGAGCGATTTGTCATGGTGGCCCCACACATGGGAATGCATAAGCAGGGCTGTTTCTGTATGAGATGTAGAGAGAGATACAGACAGACACAGTGGATGGAACGAGCTGAATCCTGATTTGTGGTCAGCTCAATACATTTAATGAATTGTTGCTGGCTTGTCATCATGGTTCCGTCGCTCAATCACACCAGCGTCTTTGTAGAGATGTCCAGCAGGCATGACAGCTGTCGTTGCACTAGATGAGTAGCTAGCTTGGCTTACAGAATGGCTGATGAGTGGGCTGAAGTAGTAGTCCGTTTAATATCCTGGTTGGATGTAAGGATCCCTGAGTAAATAGATTGTACATTGACTAATTGGTGAATTGATTGATTGGGTTATCTGGTGCCACTAGGACTGACCTGAGAGCTGTAACAGAGTTGAGGAGGAGAGAGTGGGTTAGTGGGTAGCCTATAGTCAAATCCTCAATCCTGTTTGCTCAACTACACCAAATAGGGCATCTACATTATGTAACAAGACTCTACTGAACCTGCTATTCACTGCAGTAGTTGAGCAGCTCTATGATATGATGTGAAGGTTTAAATAACTTTGTCCCACATCCTTCTGTCTCAGTTGGAGGTTGATTAAGGAGAAATAGGACAATCAGAGGAGGATAGTGGCTGCTGTAGAGCCGAGCATTAATTTGGAGAACCCTGTGAAACGGACAGGGACTTAAAGTAAAGTAGATTAGCCGTCAGTCCTCCACACCCTGATTTAGCCCTCCTATCTCCAGAATAGATGACCCACAACTGTGAGAGACCTCTTCTCCCCCACCCTTCCTCCCTCCATCTCTCCATCCCTGGCCCAGTTTGAGAATATAGCAGCTGTAGCTGTCGTGAGTAATAACATTTTCCCTAACTAGAACCCAGCTTTAGTACTATTTAGACTGATTACAAGAAGAAATATATATCCTACTTAGTTCCCCCTGCATTACGATGTTTCTGGTCCTATATACCATAATGGAAATATCGATTGCCTGGGAATGAAGATGCATTCCTGGAAATGTACAGTAGAGATTTATATTATTATTTATATTATTTATTTATATGATTACTTCACACACGCCACACACACGCCTCCACGCACACACATCCACTGTTTTGTTTGCTGTTGTATTTGTGCTGTTGCCAGTGTCTTCTATCTGTGTTGTCCGTTTTGTCTTACAATGTTTTTTTTGTTTTTTTTATCCCAGCTCCATCCCCACAGGAGGCCTCCTGCCAGGCCATCATTGTATATGACAATTTGTTCTTAATTGACTTGCCTGGTTAAAAGCGGCAATCATCAGTAGAAACAATAACAAAGCGGACTCCCCGCCCCTGTTTTGGTAAAAAGCTGAGGGATGGGGCTGGAGAAATGTAACCACTCTCAGATTCATAGACAGAGCTATGGATGCAAGGACTGACCATCCATGATATCAACATTATATTTGTAACATTTTTTGGGGCTATATAGTGTTTCCAAACATTGGAGTGAAACAAGCTTATTTTGGGGGTTTTGATGGGGTACGACAGTTGAACTAGGCATTTCTAAGTTATATTCTTCAAGAATCATGGGTACATTTAATTCAGATGTCCAACAATGGATGAAGCAACTGCAGATTGCTCCTTTAAATAAAGGTTAATATATATAATATACTTCAGGAATTGCTTTTAACGATCCATATGTTCAAACCAAAGTTGATACTTCTGTCACGTGCCATAATGCTCAGTGACGGCTGTTCAGAATCCCTCATATCAACAAGCTATAAAAGACGGTGATGTAAATGCCTACCAATGGAGAGGCAGAGTAGCAGACGCTTCATGTTGGCATTCAGAGTCAATATAAACCCTACTTCCTTCCTGTTTGTGAAATTGGCTTAGATTATTGGATATCTAGGCAGGGGGGCTGGGTTCCTAGGAAACAGGAGCCAGCAGCACAGTAGTGGTCAGGACACTGAAAGCAACCAAAAAGGGGGCAGAGGTGCAGGGTGATGGTTTACTAGAGAACAGCCACTCACTTTCCTTGGAGGGGTAAATAGTGAATTAGAAAAAATACCATGTCCCAATACAATATTATTGATGAAGTTGTTTTTGTCTTCTCTGTGCTCACTCACTTCCATTTTCTTACGTCATTTTCCTGTTTTGCTGCGTTTGTTTTTCTGTGGTTGTCTAGTGGCTCTGGATCCTGGATGGTGCTCACATTGTTCAGCTGTATTCCTGTTATAACAAACAGACAAACGCTCCTTGACTCTCTCTCTCTGTCTTACTCTCCCTGTCTCCTCATTTACTTCCGCCAAGGTCATAGCAAGGACAGTAACTTGTCAATCTCTTCTCCTCTTTCCTCTCCTTCTCTCACATCTTACACTACACTGTCACGGCCTTGTCTCTGCCCATATCTCTCCTTGCTTATGTTGCCAATATTTCTGTACTTGCACTTTTGCTTTCTCTGTTTGTGTCTCCTCTTCCATTCCTCCTGAGTTTATCTTCACAGTTCCCCCTCAGTCTGCATCCAGTTGACTTGTTCTCCTTCCTGCCCCCAACTTTTCATCCCCCTCTCATTGAAGTACTGTCAAATGCTTCATGAATACATGAAAAGGGCACCATACATCTCAGTTAGTGTCTGTCTGTCTGTCTGTCTGTCTGTCTGTCTGTCTGTCTGTCTGTCTGTCTGTCTGTCTGTCTGTCTGTCTGTCTGTCTGTCTGTCTGTCTGTCTGTCTGTCTGTCTGTCTGTCTGTCTGTGTCTCTCTCTCTCTCTCTCTCTCTCCCTCTCTCAATGCAAATAGATTATATTTCTATTCATCTTGTGAGATGGCTCAACGAGCGGAGGGAGGCTATGAGGATGGTGTGTATATACTCCTGAGTGGCGCAGTGGTCTAAGGCACTGCATCGCAGTGCTAACTGTGCCACTAGAGATCCTGGTTCGAATCCAGGCTCTGTCGCAGCCGGCCGCGACCGGGAGACTCATGGGCGGCGCACAATTGGCCCAGCGTCGTCCAGGGTAGGGGAGGGAATGGCCGGCAGGGATGTAGCTCAGTTGATAGAGCATGGCGTTTGCAACGCCAGGGTTGTGGGTTCGTTTCCCACAGGGGGCCAGTATAAAAAAATAAAAAATAATATGTATTCACTAACTGTAAGTCGCTCTGGATAAGAGCGTCTGCTAAATGACTAAAATGTAAATATATGTATTTGATTGTCTGGTGAATTGTGTGGTGTTGCCACTTCAGTTCACAGCACGGGTCAGATATCACAGGTAGCAATGCGATCCCTGATTAAATTGTGGATGAATAGCAATGAGTTTTGACATCTCCAAACTCCAAAATTGACAAGGGATTGATGGCGTACGTTGAGGGGAACCATATTATGCATTCTCTGTGGCCCGGGATTTGCATAATATAGTCATGAATGTGAAACGAGATTTTATGAAAAGGACACAGTGACATTATTGATCTCGGCAGTGTATCGAGTTCATTTATGTCTGATTAGATTTGAGTTACTCTGCCATGGATGACTGTCACCTGTGCTGCAACTGACATCTTTGCTATGATTAAAAAGTGGGAGCAATTTTGGTTTGATTACATTTTAGTTGATTTGATTACATTAACTTTGTCATTATACAGTGAATAACTACCAAACGATATTTTTGGTACTCAATCAATGTCCCCCTCCTTATTCTCTCTGTTGTTCGGAATAGGAAACACAACTGTTGCAGTCAGTTCTGCAGAGGATACAACTCACGCATAGCCTGTCATCCTCTACCAAATTATCTCTGTCTCAGCTTCCTCCTCTCCTATGTGTTATCTGCCGGGGCGTCTGTGGTAGTGTTATCTGCTGGGGCGTCTGTGGTAGTGTTATCTGCTGGGGCATCTGTGGTAGTGTTATCTGCTGGGGCGTCTGTGGTAGTGTTATCTGCTGGGGCGTCTGTGGTAGTGTTATCTGCTGGGGTGTCTGTGGTAGTGTTATCTGCTGGGGTGTCTGTGGTAGTGTTATCTGCTGGGGTGTCTGTGGTAGTGTTATCTGCTGGGGCGTCTGTGGTAGTGTTATCTGCTGGGGCGTCTGTGGCAGTGTTATCTGCTGGGGTGTCTGTGGTAGTGTTATCTGCTGGGGTGTCTGTGGTAGTGTTATCTGCTGGGGCGTCTGTGGTAGTGTTATCTGCTGGGGTGTCTGTGGTAGTGTTATCTGCTGGGGCGTCTGTGGTAGTGTTATCTGCTGGGGCGTCTGTGGTAGTGTTATCTGCTGGGGTGTCTGTGGTAATGTTATCTGCCGGGGCGTCTGTGGTAGTGTTATCTGCCGGGGCATCTGTGGTAGTGTTATCTGCCGGGGCGTCTGTGGTAGTGTTATCTGCCGGGGCGTCTGTGGTAGTGTTATCTGTTGGGGTGTCTGTGGTAGTGTTATCTGCTGGGGTGTCTGTGGTAGTGTTATCTGCTGGGGTGTCTGTGGTAGTGTTATCTGCTGGGGTGTCTGTGGTAGTGTTATCTGCTGGGGTGTCTGTGGTAGTGTTATCTGCTGGGGCATCTGTGGTAGTGTTATCTGCTGGGGTGTCTGTGGTAGTGTTATCTGCTGGGGCGTCTGTGGTAGTGTTATCTGCTGGGGTGTCTGCGGTAGTGTTATCTGCTGGGGCGTCTGTGGTAGTGTTATCTGCTGGGGCGTCTGTGGTAGTGTTATCTGCTGGGGTGTCTGCGGTAGTGTTATCTACTGGGGTGTCTGTGGTAGTGTTATCTGCTGGGGTGTCTGTGGTAGTGTTATCTGCTGGGGCGTCTGTGGTAGTATTATCTGCTGGGGTGTCTGTGGTAGTGTTATCTGCTGGGGCGTCTGTGGTAGTGTTATCTGCTGGGGTGTCTGTGGTAGTGTTATCTGCTGGGGCGTCTGCGGTAACTGGATGTCTCGTTATCTCCCAGTGGCCAGAGTGTAGAGGAGAACCCTGGAGATGTGTGTTTGACATGACCACCAAGGTGAGAGCAAGGAGATGAGACGGGTATACAGGAGACTGGTACACTGGATCTGCAAATAACATTGTGAGAAATGTAGTAAGGATGAGAAAAATACCAGACAGCAAACAAGCTCACATTATAGCCAGCATGTCTGCATGTCATCCTCTGAGAAATGATTGCTGTATTTATTTAGCAGTTGCATTCAATCTCTCTGGTATTCTGTCACTATGTCAGTGAGGTGGTCAGGGGAAAGACATAACGAGGAGAGAGACAAATGTAATGTTTGTTGAGGTGTATCATTAATCTGAAGAGGGGAGGAGGATAGAGCAATGGAGATGGATAGAAATGGTCTTGGTAAACAGAGGAAAAGAGGAGTGTGTGTAATGGATAGAAGGAGAGGGTGAGAGGCAGTGAGATAGTCTGGAGTATTTGAAGAGTAGACTGATAAATTATTAGCAGAGGACAGAGAGGGACTTTGTGAGAGAATGGTGATTTACAGAGAGACAGAAAAGGGCTTGATGTGTATTGTTCACTCAGCCAGTTTCGCAGTATAGCAGATTTCAAAGTGTTTTTGACACCCTGGGTTGACTCCTCCTGCTCAGTATCGTTCCGTTTCTCTAAATGTCAAATTTCGAAGTTGCTCCAAACGTAACATTTAGAAGGTTAAGGTTTTGGATTGGGTTAAAACATGAAGTTTAAGCACTCATTCCAAATGGTTAAGGTTTGGGTTTGGGTTTAAACAAACATTTTTAAAACAAGAGTCCACCACTGGGATTAAACACACAACCATCTGATCCAGAGTCATAGGATTACACTGTCCGCCACCCCTATCCACAACTGCCATAGCAAAACCCAAGCCTTCCTGATGGTAATAGTGCTCACTCCTGCCCCTAGTGGCCGGTTTTGAAGGCATTTCCCGATGTCCTCAGGACATGGATAGACGTCCAATTTCGAAGTTCCTCTTGAGCGATCTGCATGGTACACTACAGCCCCATGAGGAGGCTGAGGCTGAAGCTCATGTTTCATTAATACAGCGCAGCATGCAGGGAGAGAGGAGGCCGGGTCACCTCAGTTTAATTAGAGGAAATGTGTTAAACAAATTCTATGCAGGGTAATGATGATAGACCTGAGACCTCTAGCACTGTCCCTGGACACCACCACTACTGATCCTGAACCAGTCTGTATCAGACCTACAACACCTAACATGGTCCCTGGACACCACCACTACTGATCCTGAACCAGTCTGTATCAGACCTACAACACCTAACATGGTCCCTGGACACCACTACTACTGATCCTAGACCAGTCTGTATCAGATCTACAACACCTAACATGGTCCCTGGACACCACTACTACTGATCCTAGACCAGTCTGTATCAGATCTTAATGAACTAGGGTTAGGGTTAGGGTTAGGGGGTTATGGTTATGGCTATGGTTAGGGTCGAATCAGGGTGTGGACAAAAAAAAAACTCACTGAGCTGATCTGTATCCTTACACTGAAAACAATTGCCATAGATTTAATTATTGTCTGTCGTTATTTGATCGTCAGTGGATCAATTCAGTAAGTAGGTTGATCTTGAACAGACCAAAAAGACAGCCGCCAAACTGAAACCACAACACACCGAGCCCAGTCACATCCAGTCAGGATGTCTGATATAACCTGTGACTTGTGTCCGTCCAAGGTAGGACTTCCCCCCTGGCTACTGGCCTTGGGGTGACTCCTGCTGTTCACAGCTACAGTGGGAGTCAAAGTCAAAGAGACAGTCTGCCATGAGACATTGGTGTTTCTGTTTGTCTGTCACACAATACTACCACCACCACATACTCTAACATAACTGCAAAATATATCTACCGTCTACAAAGTACAGAAATAGACAAAATAACATATGTACTATAATCTGATCTGTTTGTCATACAGTTTCAGTGTTGCTGTGTAGCTGTGATGTGCTGTGCTGTGCTGTGCCTCTCCCTGTGCGACACTGAAATTGGTTCCTGGGGCGTGTGCTTGGAAGTCTGGTGTGAAATTATGGTTGTGTGTGCATGTATTTGTGCGTGCGCGTGTGCGTGTGCGTGTGTGTGTGTGAGAGCAAAAGAGATACAGGATTGTGAGAAATACACATTTACATTTTAGTCATTTAGCAGACACTCTTATCCAGAGCAACTAGGGTTAAGTGCCTTGCTCAAGGGCACATCGACAGATTTGTCACCTAGTCGGCTCGGGGATTAGAACCAGCGACCTTTCGGTTACTGGCACAATACTCTTAACCACTAAGCTACCTGCCGCTACACATACTGCATTGCATGAAAGTACTGCATTGCATGTGTTACTGTGTGGGTGAAATATGGGGATAGCCTAATGGTATGTTGTACAGGAAGAACTCATTATACTCCTGTCAGCAGGTGTCAGCCATACAGGCCTGTGTGTGTATGTGTGTGTATGCCAGTGTGTCTGTGTGTGTGTGTTTGTGTGTTTTATGCCTGGGTGTGCCTGTTTGTGTAACCTCTGATTACCCGCTATATTTAGAATAGAAACTAATTTAACTAGCGTTTAGTTGTTGCGTGTGCTTTGAATCTCTGACAAGTTGTTGTTTGCGTTGTCTATTGATTGTGCTTCCTCCTTTTCAGAGAATGGAAACAGAGAAAATTGCATCAAGCACTATTAGCAGCACCACGGACGACTGTTTTGTATTTGGTAATTTCCTATTTTAAAATACCCATGAGCACCAACATGTGTTGTTCATAGGAGCATGTCAAATTGAGAGTCAAATGAAAGCTAAAAGTATATATTTGTTTAATTGAGGCATATATACATTAAGCCCCCTAAGGTCGAATAAATCGAATTAGCATAATACACAAATCCCCATAAAAGCCATCAGTTTAAGCTAGAGATATCTGTTTTGCATTGGATGTGTCTCAATCCACCGCATCCACGATGTCGCACTTCTGCATCTGCGGTGAAAGCTGGTAGAGCTACAGCAGTGTTTGTCAGAACATGAGGCATCCCGAAAAATGGATTATGACCCCTCTCTGCAAAGGTGAGACTCATGAACATGTACACTACCGTTCAAAAGTTTGGGGTCACGTAGACATTTTTTGGTCCATTAAAATAACATCAAATTGATCAGAAATACAGTGTAGACATTGTTAATGTTGTAAATGGCTATTGTAGCTGGAAATGAATTATTTTTTATGGAATATCTACATAGGCGTACAGAGGCCCATTATCAGCAACCATCAGTCCTGTGTTCCAATGGCACGTTGTGTTTGCTATTCCAAGTTTATCATTTTAAATGGCTAATTGATCATTAGAAAACTATTTTGCAATTATGTTAGCACAGCTGAAAACTGTTGTGCTGATTAAAGAAGCAATAAAACTGGCCTTCTTGAGACTAGTTGAGTATCTGGAGCATCAGCAATTGTGGGGTCGATTACAGGCTCAAAATGCCCAGATACAAAGAACTTTCTTCTGAAACTCGTCAGTCTATTCTTGTTCTGAGAAATGACTGCTATTCCATGCGAGAAATTGCCAAGAAACTGAAGATCTCGTACAACGCTATGTACTACTCCCTTCACAGAACGGTGCAAACTGGCTCTAACCATAATAGAAAGAGGAGTGGGAGGCCCCAGTGCACAACTGAGCAAGCGGACAAATACATTAGAGTGTCTAGTTTAAGAAACAGACGCCTCACAGTTCCTCAACTGGCAGCTTCATTAAATAGTACCCGCAAAACACCAGTCCCAATGTCGCTTTATGCACGGGGGCATTGTCATGCTGAAACAAGAAAGGGCATTCCCCAAACTGTTGCCACAAAGTTGGAAGCACAGAATCATCTAGAATGTCACCAAACTTTGCAGTTGGCACTATGCATTCGAGCAGGTAGCGTTCTCCTGGCATCCGTCAAACCAAGATTTATCCGTCGGACTGCCAGATGGTGAAGCGTGATTCATCACTCCAGAGTATGCATTTCCAGCCGACGCTTGGCATTGCGCATGATGATCTTAGGCTTGTGTGCGGCTGATCGGCCATGGAAACCCATTTCATGGGTTTAGCACTCGGCGGTCTCGTTCTGTGAGCTTGTGTGGCCTACCACTTCACGGCTGAGCCGTTGTTGCTCCTAGACGTTTCCACTTCACAATAACAGCACTTACAGTTGACCAGGGCAGCTCTAGCAGGGCAGAAATTTGACGAACTGACTTGTTGGAAAGAAGGCATCCTATGACGGTGACACGTTGAAAGTCACTGAGCTCTTCAGTAAGGCCATTCTACTGCCAATGTTTGTCTATGGAGATTGCATGGCTGTGTGCTCTATTTTATACACCTGTCAGCAACGGGTGTGGCTGAAATAGCCGAATCCACTAATTTGAAGGGGAGTCCATATACTTTTGTATATACTGTATAGTGTATCTCTCAGATATAGAAGAGACACTTCAGAACAAACTTCCTTTCAATATTTTTTGGGGACTATCTGTTGTTCCATGTAGCGAATGTGTTACCCAATGCGTTTGTATGGGTTAACAGCAGTAAGGCCAAAAATGTTTTTCATCAAATATATATATACAGTGCTTTCGGAAAGTATTCAGACCCCTGGACTTTTTCCACATTTTGTTACGTTACAGCCTTCTTCTAAAATTGATTACATTGTTTTTCCCCCCTCATCAATCTACACACAATACCCCATAATGACAAAGCAGAAACAGGTTTTTAGAAATGTTTACTAATTTATAAAATTTTTTAAACTGAAATATTACATTTACATAAGTATTCAGAACTTCTACTCAGTACTTTGTTGAAGCACCTTTGGCACCGATTATAGCCTCGAGTCTTGGGTATGATGCTACAAGCTAGACACACCTGTATTTGGGGAGTTCTCTGCAGATCCTCTCAAGCTCTGTCAGGTTGGATGGGGAGCGTTGCTGCACAGCTTTTTTCAGGTCTCTTCAGAGATGTTCGATCGGGTTCAAGTCTGGGCTCTGGCTGGGCCATTCAGAGACTTGTCCCGAAACCACTCCTGCGTTGTCTTGGCTGTGTGCTTAGGATCGTTGTTCTGTTGGAAGGTTGAACCTTCGCCCCAGTCTGAGGTCCTGAGCGCTCTGGAGCAGGTTTTCATCAAGGATCTCTCTGTACTTTGCTCCATTCATCTTTGCCTTTATCCTGACTAGTCTCCCTGCCACTGAAAAACATCCCCACAGCATGATGCTGCCACCACCATGCTTCACCGTAGGGATGGTGCCAGGTTTCCTCCAGACGTGATGCTTGCCATTCAGTTCAATCTTGGTTTCATCAGACCAGATAATCTTGTTTCTCATGGTCTGAGAGTCCTTTAGGTGCATTTTAGCACTCCAAGCGGGCTGTCATGTGCCTTTTACTGAGGAGTGGCTTCCATCTGGCCACTCTACCATAAAGGCCTGATTGGTGGAGTGCTGCAGAGATGGTTGTCCTTATGGAAGGAACTCTAGAGCTCTGTCAGAGTGACCATCGGATTCTTGGATTCACCTCCCTGACCAAGGCCCTTCTCCCCCGATTGCTTAGTTTGGCCGGACGGCCAGCTCTAGGAAGAGTCTTGGTGGTTCCAAACTTCTTCCATTTAAGAATGATGGAGGCCACTGTGTTCTTGGGGACCGTCAATGTTGCAGAGATTTTTTGGTACCCTTCCCCAGATCTGTGCCTCGACACAATCCTGTCTCGGAGCGCTACGGACAATTCCTTCGACCTCATGGCTTGGTTTTTGCTCTGACACGCACTGTCAACTGTGGGACCTTATATAGACAGGTGTGTGCCTTTCCAAATCATGTCCAATCAATTGAATTTAACACAGGTGTACTCCAATCAAGTTGTAGAAACATCTCAAGGATGATCAATGGAAACAGGATGCACCTGAGCTCAATTTCGAGTCTCATAGTAAAGGGTCTGAATACTTATGTAAATAAGGTATTTATGTTTTTTGTTTTTAATAAATTAGCAAAATGTCCAAAAACCTGTTTTCGCATTGTCATTATGGGGTATCGTGTGTAGATTGCTGAGGAAATTGTTTTATTTAATCCATTTTAAAATAAGGCTGTAACGTATCAAAATGTGGAAAAAGTCAAGGGGTCTGAATACTTTCCGAAAGCGCTGTATATATATATATTTATATTTTGATACTCCAAGGGGTCTTAAAATTCCAAATCAAATAGCTAAAGGATCCTTGGTATGACCATCTTAAAACAATTCCACATAGGTTAATAGAATCCCCCCCCCCCCATCTTAGACAGGGCATAGACTCCGATGGGTTAAAAGGCATTAGAAATACACTACACATCAAAACACAATAAAGTTGAAGTAAAGACCCCTGCCAACTAATATAAACACATATTTAGTTTTGGATATATTTTGCCTTCTGTAAGTTTAAGAAACATTGCCCTGTGCCTTAAAATTCCGTTACCAAAAACCCACATATATTTAAGATATTTTCAAAATGTTCTCCCTCATGAGGAGGAAGGATAATGAAAGTTCACAGAATTAACAAGTAAAGGTAGACCTATCAATTAGTAATAGTGTTTTTACTGATATCAATTTTGTTTATAAATGATTAAGTGATTAAAACTTGAAATTCCATTACCAAATCGGTAACGGAATTTAAAAAACATTTGTCATGGAATTTCTGCAGTTGAATTGGCTACAATGGGAAATCATAGTACTCACAAACCACAATTGGGTTCCCAAGTTTGGACAGCATAGTACAGTACAATACAGCACAGTATAGTAGAGTAGAGTATAGAAAAGTAGAGTATAGTTCAGTACAGTACTGTTCTGAACTAGCACATTTCCGTTACTATGGAATTGCCCATTTAGTTGAATGGCTGTGTGTTTTGCACAGGGTTTGGAGGGATGAGGAGATTGACGGTGGTCTGTGTTTGTTTGATTGGACGTGGTAGTGAGGCGTAAACCACATTGAGACTTCACATACTGCTAATTTAATGAAGGCAATTCCATTTCACCCCGAGAGAGAGGGAAGGCAATTCCATTTCACCCCGGGAGAGAGAGAGAGAGAGAGAGAGAGAGAGAGAGCATTGCTTTTTTTCCCTCTCTAATCACTCACTATAATGAACTAGAGATAAGGAGAGAGGAAATGTACTATACTGTATAAGCACAATTAATAACGATGACAACACTCCTGAAGTCACAACCCAGAGAGATGGACAGTTTGACTTTAACCTGATAGGTATAATGAGTGTGTTGTGCGTTCATGTGTTTGTGTAACAGTGTTTGTGTAACTAGCTAGCCATTTCACACCGGTTACACTCACCCCCCTTTTGACCTCCTCCTTTTCCGCAGCAACCAGTGATCCGGGTCACGGCACCAATGTAACAGTGTTGCTTCTGTCCCTCTCCTCGCCCCTACCTGGGCTTGAACCAGGGACCCTCTGCACACATCGACAACAGTCTCCCTCAAAGCATCGTTACCCATCGCTCCACAAAAGCTGCGGCCCTTGCAGAGCAAGGGAAACAACTACTTCAAGGTCTCAGAGCGAGTGACGTCGCCGATTGAAACGCTACTAGTGCGCACCGCTAACTAGCTAGCCATTTCACACCGGTTACATTTGCAGTTATGTGTCTCCATATGTGTGAATGTGTATATTGGAGAAAGTTGTTTGTCAGTTATGACCTTCTCCTCCCTCATCCCTTTTAGCTTTCTCCTCTCACTCCTCTCATTCCTTATCTTGTCCTCTGGTGTTTGATCTGCTCTCCTTCCTCCTCTGTTCCATTTTCACGGCCCCTTTCTTTGGTGATGAAACGTTTCTTCTCGTGAATGCAGAGCTCTGTGATCAAGTCAGTGTCCTCAACTCCTCCATTTTGTCACACACACACACACACACACACACACACACACACACACACACACACACACACTATTTCTAATGGAACAGTGTGGAGGCTGAGAGAATAGGAGCAAATGGGAAGTACAAAAAGGTGAAAAGAGAGTGTAAAAGACAAACAACATGCCACACCAGATGATGCGCTCTCCAGCATCTAGGACAGAACAGAACAGAAAGAAACACACACACAAGCTATTCGTCTGTCCAGCCATCCGGGGACTTCAAGTCAGTGCCAAAAGGTTGTCAGACAGTGATGGTAATAACTGCATGAGGCATTTTGAATAATGATTTCAGACGTTTATTCAGGGGCCACAAACAATGTGTGCCACCCTGAGGACCAGTCTGTCTTTGTGGGCCTGGCCAGTACTGACACCACCGTGCAGTGTCTCAGACAGAACCAGATTCATAATGCCCCATAATTGCCACTCGCTGTCTGTTTAGTATCTTTAGAGTCACACATTAGCTGAGCTGAGCCTGAACAGATTCAGGAGATGAGCAATTATTAATGAATAATTTCATATTCAGTGCCCTCTCTCCTCTCCTCTCCTCTCACCACCCCTACTCCTCTCCCTCTTTTCATCACCTAATGTGTTGGGGTGAATATAGATGAAGGCTTAACGGAGACCGACTTACAATAACTCAGATCACAAGTCCCATCAAGAGAAGGACCATATTAACTATGAACAATAGAGAGTGAGTCAGTTGTTCACAGTCAGCAGTGATGAATCATAGAGAGAGGGGGGGAAGGAAAGAGAGAGAGAGAGGAAGAAGGAGACTGATTTGAAGGAGCGAAACGGACATTGAGAGAGACTGAGTGAGTGAGACAGAGTGAGGGATGATATGAGTGAGAGTGTGTCTGTGATACGAGTGTACCAGGGGCGCAACTTTCACTGGGGACATGTCCCCCCACATTCTGAAATTGCATTTTTGTCCCCTCCAGTTTTATCATTGGAATGTGATACAAAACCTTTAGGACCATGCGGACGCCTCCGAGCGGTCGGGTAGGCTGTTTGGAGTGTTTATCCGACTGGATAAATAAAAAAGAACTAAAAAAAAGTTCTGTCCCCCCACTTCTAAAACCCAAGTTGCGCCCCTGTATGAGACAGTGTGGGAGGGATTGAAAGACAGACAGAGAGAGACGGAAAACAGAGAAGAGGAGAGAGGTGGAATTGTTAACTACAAGTTTCTGTCCAGTTGTCTCCCACAGCAGAGCATCACAGTTAATCAGTTGGAGGAGGACACAGAGGGCCTTGACTCACAACAGATGGGTAGCAGGCGTCACAGTGAAGTGCTTATAGAAGCCGGTGAGCCAATGATGATGAATTACTACTGTAGTGGTGGCTCTTCTGGGTCAGGACAGAAACGTACACTGAGTGTACAAGACATTAAAGGAAAACTCCACCCAAAAATATTTTGGTATTTGTTTCATTAGTCCATTGTTGACATAGTCCCAAAATGTTTTGCTTGTCAGCAATCAAGTTTTCAAGATATGTAACTTTAAAAATACAGAAATCATCCCCAAAATGCATCATACTGGGATGATTTCTGTATTTTTAAAGTTACATATCATGAACATTTGATTGCTGACAAGCCAAACAGTTTGGGACTACAGTGAGGGAAAAAAGTATTTGATCCCCTGCTGATTTTGTACGTTTGCCCACTGACAATGAAATGATCAGTCTATAATTTTAATGGTAGGTTTATTTGAACAGTGAGAGACAGAATAACAACAACAAAATACAGAAAAACGCATGTCAAAAATGTTATGAATTGATTTACATTTTAATGAGGGAAATAAGTATTTGACCCCCTTTCAATCAGAAAGATTTCTGGCTCCCAGGTGTCTTTTATACAGGTAACGAGCTGAGATTAGGAGCACACTCTTAAAGGGAGTGATCCTAATCTCAGCTTGTTACCTGTATAAAAGACACCTGTCCACAGAAGCAATCAATCAATCAGATTCCAAACTCTCCACCATGGCCAAGACCAAAGAGCTCTCCAAGGATGTCAGGGACAATATTGTAGACCTACACAAGGCTGGAATGGGCTACAAGACCATCGCCAAGCAGCTTGGTGAGAAGGTGACAACAGTTGGTGCGATTATTCGCAAATGGAAGAAACACAAAAGAACTGTCAATCTCCCTCGGCCTGGGGCTCCATGCAAGATCTCACCTCGTGGAGTTGCAATGATCATGAGAATGGTGACGAATCAGCCCAGAACTACACGGGAGGATCTTGTCAATGATCTCAAGGCAGCTGGGACCATAGTCACCAAGAAAACAATTGGTAACACACTACGCCGTGAAGGACTGAAATCCTGCAGTGCCCGCAAGGTCCCCCTGCTCAAGAAAGCACATATACAGACCCATCTGAAGTTTGCCATTGAACATCTGAATGATTCAGAGGTGAAAGTGTTGTGGTCAGATGAGACCAAAATCGAGCTCTTTGGCATCAACTCAACTCGCCGTGTTTGGAGGAGGAGGAAGGTTGCCTATGACCCCAAGAACACCATCCCCACCGTCAAAAATGGAGGTGGAAACATTATGCTTTGGGGGTGTTTTTCTGCTAAGGGGATAGGACAACTTCACCGCATCAAAGGGACGATGGACGGGGTCATGTACCGTCAAATCTTGGGTGAGAACCTCCTTCCCTCAGCCAGGGCATTGAAAATGGGTTGTGGATGGGTATTCCAGCATGACAATGACCCAAAACACACGGCCAAGGCAACCAAGGAGTGGCTCAAGAAGAAGCACATTAAGGTCCTGGAGTGGCCTAGCCAGTCTCCAGACCTTAATTCCATAGAAAATCTGTGGAGGGAGCTGAAGGTTCAAGTTGCCAAACGTCAGCCTCGAAATCTTAATGACTTGGAGAAGATCTGCAAAGAGGTGTGGGACAAAATCCCTCCTGAGATGTGTGCAAACCTGGTGGCCAACTACAAGAAACGTCTGACCTCTGTGATTGCCAACAAGGGTTTTGCCACCAAGTACTAAGTAATGTTTTGCAGAGGGGTCAAATACTTATTTCTCTCATTAAAATGCAAATCAATTTATAACATTTTTGACATGCGTTTTTCTGTATTTTGTTGTTGTTATTCTGTCTCTCACTGTTCAAATAAACCTACCATTAAAATGATAGACTGATCATGTCTTTGTCAGTAGGCAAACATACAAAATCAGCAGGGGATCAAATACTTTTTTCCCTCACTGTATGTCAACAATGGACTAATGAAACAAATACCAAAATATTGTTTTGGGGTGGAGTTTGCCTTTAAGAACAACTGCTCTTTCCATGACATACACTGACCAGGTGAATCCAGGATAAAGCTATGGTTCCTTATTGATGTCACTTGTTAAATCCACTTCAATCAGTGTAGATGAAGGGGAGGAGACAGGTTAAAGAAGGATTTTTAAGCTTTGAGACAATTGAGACATGGATTGTGTATGTGTGCCAATCAGAGGGTGAATGGGCATGACAAAAGATTTAAGTGCCTTTGAATGGGGTATGGTAGTAGGTTTTTCACACTCAACAGTTTCCCGTGTGTATCAAGAATGGTCCACCACCCAAAGGACATCCAGCCAATTTGACACAACTGTGGGACACATTGGAGTCAACATGGGCCAGCATCTGTGTGGAAGGCATTCGACACCTTGTAGAGTCCATGGCCCGATTGAATTGAGGCTGTTCTGATGGCAAAAAACGTTTGCAACTCAACGGGGAAGGACTGCCCATTCCATGATCTCACCATCACGGTTGACAACTCTGTTGTGTCCTTCTCCCAGAGTGAAAAGAGCCTTGGCATGACCCTAGACAACACCCTGTCGTTCTCCGCTAACATCAAGGCGGAGACCCGATCCTGTAGGTTCATGCTCTACAACATTCGGAGAGTACGACCGGGCACTTGTCATCTCCTGTCTGGATTACTGCAACTCGCTGTTGGCTGGCCTCCCTGCCTGTGCCATTAAACCCCTACAACTCATCCAGAATGCCGCAGCCCGTCTGGTGTTCAACCTTCCCAAGTTCTCTCACGTCACCCCGCTCCTCCGCACACTTCACTGGCTTCCAGTTGAAGCAACTGTTCGCTGCTCTGGCACCCCAATGGTGGAACAAGCTCCCTCACGACGCCAGGACAGCGGAGTCACTCACCACCTTCCGGAGACACTTGAAACCCCACCTCTTTAAGGAATACCTGGGATAGGATAAAGTAATCATTCTACCCCCCCTTACCCCACCCCCCCCAATTTTTTTTAAAACATATTGTAAAGTGGTTATCCCACTGGCTATAAGGTGAATGCACCAATTTGTAAGTCGCTCTGGAGAAGAGTGTCTGCTAAATGACGTAAATGTAAATGTAAATATTAGGAAGGTGTTCTTAATATTTTGTACACCCAGTATATGTGTTCACCTTAGGTGTAGTAAACTATCTTGGCCTTAAGATCAGGCTTTACACAGGCCAGCGAACTTCCCTCAGATAGCCTTCCACGCAGCCTTCTATCTACCTTAGTAGGGTCCCAGGCTAGCTTTGCCCTATCATGCTCACAGAAATCCGAAGATCAATTGCTACAGCGGCCACCCTGTGTATTTCCCTTGGGAGATGTGTCCTGCATGCCATTCATTCATTTTGGTTTGTAAGTTATGAACAAACATGAACCCATTAGGACTCCCAAAAACCAGATGATGTTTGACAGTCAGTGACATAACATAGAGCTTGTGATTCATTTATTTCGAGGTGAGGATTTAACTCGTTCACACTTTATTTGGATCGTCTGGATTCTCCATCTGTAGATACTCTACAGATGGTCATACTATCAACAAACAATCGGTTGATAAGCAACTGCTTGCTAAGGTTACAGTTAGGTTTAGAATAAGGGTTGGGGTAAGGGTTAAGGTTAGTGTTAGGATAAGGGTGAAGGTTAGGGTTAGTAGACAGTTAGTTGAAATGTTACTGATAGTTTGTAGATAGTCTGTAGAGCATCTAGAAATTGACTATCCAAATAGTGTTGCCTTTCATTCTGATATGAAGCTTCCTCTGGAACCGCTCTCGCTCTCTCTCTCTCTCACTCACTCACTCTGTCTCTTTCCACCCCCCCCCCCCACACACACACACTCTCTTCCTCTCTCTATCTCTGTCTTTATCTCCACTTTTCTCTATCTCTGACCTGTCAGACCTCTTCCTTTCAGCAGCCTCGTGTTAAACTAGCAAACGACATCACAACCACTTACTATGTGTGATCCTTGTATAAGCATCAATTTATTTAGTCCCTTTGCCTATGTGTTTGTGTGTGTGCCTGTGTGTGCCATTAGGTACTGTTTCACTCAGCATGCCTCCCTCCATGCTCTGGTCCTTAGAGACTAATTAGGCAGATGATGGCTACTACAGGCAGACAAGAGGACACCAAAAGCCCCCTGCTGGTGTAACACACCTCTGCCAGCGAGGCTGCCCACACCACACATTCACACATACAGGCACACACACACAGGCACACACACACACACACACTGAGGCACACTAGAGAAAGGCCAGATTGCAGTCATAGAAGTAGGCACCATTTCAGTAAAGCTTTTGTTATCCCTATACTTACACAAGGAATCTGGGAGACCATTGTCTTTTGCAAACCCACTGGAATTCTGCACACTATCTTACCATATAAGATTAAGTGTAGAGGTTATTTCACAAAAGAAAGAGATATGTTGGAGGAGAATGCAGTGCAGGAAATGTTCTACTTGTAGTGTATTCACAGTTTAAAAAAGCTTCTGAAGTTTGTAATTTCCACTTAAAAATGTCATACTTGATTTTCCCTTATGAAAAATGTATCAACCCACATAACAATGTCCATTAATTATAATCCACATAATAATTCAATTTCCTGTTGCTGCAGGATTATTTTCCTGCTGTAGCAAACTGGCTCAAATTAAGATCCTACATCTGTAGAGCGGAAGTGAGTGAGAATGATGGAGTGAGAGCGAAGAGGACATGATGGTGGTATTAAGAGCAAAGTGGCTAGACGAGGGAGAATGAGAGCAGAGACAGTTACTCACACAACACCAGAGTTTCATTCAGGGTTAAATATTTTTTTATTGAGGCATGTGTTCTTCCAGTGATTCTAACTAATGCTACATCCGCACACACACTAACACATACAATTACTGTGCAGGACCTGATTTCCCAGAGCCTTCATCTTAATAGATGATTGTTAGAACTTTCTTATCTTTAGTAGCCGAGGTGTTTCCCAGAGCCTTCGTTAGTAACGGGGCTCTTAAAAACCTTGGCAGACCACTCGTGCCCAAAGTGCCCTACTGCGTCACTTTATTCACTTTATTCTCTGCTAAACATAGAATCAAGATGTTTAGGCTATCTGTCTGACTGTGACTGCCGATAACTTCAAAACAAAGTTGAATACAAATACAAAGTTACCAAAGTATTTGGAATTGTTACAAATAAGTCAAGGATAAAATTATGCTTCAAATGAAAACCGAGATGACTGCTTTAAAAGATACATAGGCTACATGGCCTATTGAAATCAATTTCATGTTCAATCAATTGAGTGCTATTTTGCGACTAGGCTACTATCTGTAATTTTTGCCTCAATGTGTTTCATGGTGTGTGACAACATGTGCGCAATGATGGGCCCACTCTGTGATTTAGTGCATTATTATTGGGTAAGCATAATAAGCCAACTCAATAGCCTATTTGCAGCCATACTGTAGGTGGTAATATCTCATAGGAGGTGATCCATCGTCAGGATTGCGGAATAATTCTAATGTTAAGGTAAGTTTTGAATGGAGAAAGCTGCTTTTCTTTTGATCCAATCAGTATCGACACGCGAACGTTAGACCTCTCCATGTGCTTGTTTGGGAAACTTTCTTAAAGGACGACTGCACTTCCTAATTTGGCCTCGTTTTACATTTGGTTCATTAAGAAATGCTAGCGGCCATGACTGAATTGAAACGTGAGTTGGTTTCGGGGTGTGGTTTGATGTGGGTGTCTTGTGTGTTCGCAGGTGGGAATAATTAGCCAAATTATTTAGTCAATTAGCTTCAGCTGGCTGGTGTGCGATCGGGGCAAAGATGGTTTGACTTTGGATGGCCTATCTCTGGGGATAGTTAGGGACATCAATAAATTACACAATGTAAATGACACAATATTTTCATGTTGCATATTTTTTGGTTGTCGTCTCAGTAGCCCTTTCCTGCTGTAAAATGACCTAGTGGCCTCATGGGTGGAATGTTATTAATATTTTTCATAATTAATCAACATTATTTCAAAACACCCGTTGAAATTCTGGTGTTTCTATGTCAAACAGTTTTGTTAAATTTCACTCTTCTGTGATGTATATAAAGTGTAATATTGGGATGAAAAATCAAACTGGAATACATTTCAACTCCATATCTGACAAGGTACAGGTGTCTCCTTTTTTTGTAAGCCCATAACCATGTGTGTGAGGTGTATACTTTTTTTAAAAATTAGATTTGTTTAAGACTACCAAGAAACACTCTGTGTGACCCTGATTTAGCCTACTGCAGTAAAAGGTTAAATGCTTTCAATATTTACAATTTATAGTTGGTTTGAGGTTTTTAAGTCATTGAAATTTGGAGCTATAGACATTTAAAATTGTTGTCCCAATATTGTGTAATTTACTGATGGTCCCTAACTTGCCCCATAGGGATATTAAATGTCAAACCAAATTGACCATGGGCATTATGATTGGGTCATGTGCAGCGTTGCTTTGAATAGATTATTACTTGTGTGCTGCCAGCAGTGGGCATGTGAGCAGGATTAAAATAAACCCAACCCACGGAAAACCGTTACTGTACCCTTCATTCCGTGACATACCATTTTTTACTATCATCTCGCAAATCTCCGTTTTGGACGAGACTGACTTTATGAACAAAATTACAGGGGCAGTAGCTCTTTAAAAAGTTGGTTTGTAAATAACGGCGCATCTGGTACTATCATCGTAATGCTTAAGTTACATCACAACTGGGAAACGAGGCCCAGGCCTGTACACAGAAATGCTACATAAAGAGCGAATCAAACAGGGTCCACAAAGGGTGACAGACTCTCAGTCTATATGAACCCTACTGGAAATGTACATCTTGTGTGAAAATTCGGTAGGGAATAAGCTAACAAACAATTCATCTAGCTGTATACCAAGTGACTGTACTATGGTCTTCTTAGCTCCTGGTCGGGGACTGTGAGGACCAGAGAAGGCCTTGCTACACATAGGAACACATGGACCCATTGGAAGGAAAAAACTATATCCATCACAGTCTGTGAAACATCATCCATCCACACACACAGAGGATATAGACTCAAAGATGATCATATTACCATGCACCATCTGAGGAACAAAACATGAAACAATGGGGGCGTTTGTAAATTCGCTCTGGCTATCTACTCCAATTTCAGAGCATGCAGAATAACTGATTAATTTACGAACGCTCAACACCTATTAAATATGGCCGGTGTCAGTAAATGTTGGCAAAAAATGCCAGCAACACAGTTAGCCACCAACGCTCTGGATAACATGAAAACAGCCTAACCAGCTCTGATAGGGCGAGTAAAATGGTCAGAGTGAGGTGTTCTCTCATTTGTGTCTGGAAGTAGCTAGCAAGCTAGCCAACGTTAGCCAGTTAGCTTGGGTGCATGACTGTCGTTGTGAGGTCAGAACGCTTGGATCAACCCTACTCCTCAGCCAGAGCGTCCAGTGTGTGCTCTGAACGCTCCGAGAATGAAACGCTCTGAATTTACGAACGCCCAGAGCACACTCTGAGTGCACTCTGGCACTCCAGATTGAATTTACAAACACCCCCAATATGTTCATCATCATATTTATTTTACCCTACAGATGGCTTACTGTATACTGTTTTCTTATCTTACAGGAGGGAGGGGACATGTTATTGGTCGTTAATGCCAACAGTGTGACAGCTACGTGCTGCAACTCAGCAAGTAGATAGATATCGGTCTAAATCAATAAATAATCAATACATCATTGACACATTGAAATCCTACCCATTATCCTATCATTAAAACATGCCTACATCTACATATACAATACAGTGCAGCCCAACTACCCCTCCCACTAGCAGCAAAAATGCCCAATAGTGTCAGAGACAGAGGAAAACAGAGAGGGGAATGGAGAGAGAGGGGAATGGAGAGAGAGAGAGAGAGCGCGAGAGAGAGACTGGCATTTGATCAATGGTGAATTGGCCAGCCATAGACAAAGAAACCTGCATACAGACACATTGATTTGTGATGTTTCGACACTTGGGTCACCCCCTTTTGTCTAAGTCTCTCCATATCCCTCGCTCCCTGTCCCTCAGACCAGTGGGACCATGTCTGGTTGTCATTCTTACAAGGTCTGTTCATCTTGTGGTTTACCAGCCGACTGGCTCTTGGCTGTTGTTTGTTTACCAGTGGTGAACCAGACAGACAAGCTAAAAGACACAAAAACACTCCCCACCTCTTCCACGGCTCCTCAGTGCCCTTCTGCTAAATTGGCCAGAAAATTGAAACAAATTTGGAGCAGTTAAAAAAAAAAATGTGTTGTTGCTCCATTTGTTTATTTTTTAGCAATGGCTCTATTCATAGATGTTTGCTACAGTCTAGGCTATTCAAACACTACTGATGGAGAGCGAAAAAAACACTGAAGTATTTATGTAAGTATTCACCGCCCCAATCTAATTTAATCTCTTGTATCTTTCATAAATAGATTTTCTGAAGTGTGCGATTGATTCGCCACCTGTACAATAGAATGACGGAGCTTACATCGATGACCTTCTGGAACCAGCCAAGAGCGAGGTCAACTGTCAGCGAGTCAGCCAGTGAGTCAAGATCTGAGAGAGTGTGTCAAAATAAACTTAGTTTGTCCTGTCCTCTGCTGGCTGTCTGGTCTGACCAGGGTGTACTCTGCCCACTGACGCCCGCCTACTCATCCGTCCTTGCAGAGCAGTTAAGTTCTGTGCCAGTCTAAATTAAGCTGATGTCAAATCCCAGCCAAGGGACCAATGTGAAAGCTGAGAAAGATGGAAGCATTCCCTCCCCCATATGCCCCCTTAGGCACAACTACGACAACATAACCAACAAAAACGGGTCACAACTCCTGCAGCTCTGTCGCACACTGGGTATGTACATAGTCAATGGTAGGCGTCGAGGGGACTCCTATGGTAGGTACACCTATAGCTCATCTCTTGGCAGTAGTACTGTAGACTACTTTATCACTGACCTCAACCCAGAGTCTCTCAGAGCGTTCACAGTCAGCACACTGACACTTCTATCAGACCACAGCAAAATCACAGTCTACTTGAACAGAGCAATACTTAATCATGAGGCATCAAAGCCAAAGGAACTGAATAATATTAAGAAATGCTGTAGATGGAATGAAAGTAGTGTCGAAACCTACCAAAAAACAATTAGGCAACAACAAATTCAATCCCTTTTAGACAACTTCCTGGACAAAATCACCGTAATAGTGAAGGTGTAAACTTGGCAGTAGAAAACCTAGGCAGCATATTTGACCTCTCAGCTTCCCTATCAAATCTAAAAATCTCTAACAGAAAACCGAAGAAAAGTAACAACAGTGACAAATGGTTTGATGAAGAATCCAAAAACCTAAGAAAGAAATTGAGAAACCTATCCAACCAAAAACATAGAGATCCAGAAAACCTGAGCCTACGCCTTCACTATGGTGAATCACTAAAACAATACAGAAATACACTATGGAAAAAGAAGGAACAGCATGTCAGAAATCAGCTCCATGTAATTGAAGAATCCATAGACTCTAACCACTTCTGGGAAAATGGGAAAAAACGAAACAAACAACAACACGAAGAGCTATCTATCCAAAACGGAGATGTATGGGTAAACCACTTCTCCAATCATTTTGGCCCTATAACAAAGAACAAACTTACAACAAAAAACAAATATACATGATCAAATGCAAATCTTAGAATCAACTATTAAAGACTACCAGAACCCACTGGATTCTCCAATTACATTGAATGAACTACAGGACAAAATGCAAACCCTCCAACCCAAAAAGGGCCCCGTGTAGCTCAGTTGGTAGAGCATGGCGCTTGCAACGCCAGGGTTGTGGGTTCGATTCCCACGGGGGGCCAGTATGAAAATGTATGCACTCACTAACTGTAAGTTGCTCTGGATAAGAGCGTCTGCTATATGACTAAATTGTAAAAAGGCCTGTGGTGTTGATGGTATCCTGAATTAAATGATAAAATATACAGAGCACAAATTCCAACTGGCTATACTTAAACTCTTTAACATCATCCTTAGCTCTGGCATCTTCCCCAATATTTGGAACCAAGGACTGATCACCCCAATCCACAAAAGTGGAGACAAATTTGACCCCAATAACTACCGTGGGATATGCATCAACAGCAACCTTGGGAAAATCCTCTGCATTATCATTAACAGCAGACTAGTTCATTTCCTCAGTGAAAACAATGTACTGAGCAAATGTCAAATTGTTTTTTTTTACCAAATTACCATACGACAGACCACGTATTCACCCTGTACACCCTAATTACAAACAAACAAACCAAAACAAAGGCAAAGTCTTCTCATGTTTGCTGATTTCAAAAAAGCTTTTGACTCAATTTGGCATGAGGGTCTGCTATACAAATTGATGGAAAGTGGGGTTGGGTGGAAAACATTCGACATTATAAAATCCATGTACACAAACAACAAGTGTGCGGTTAAAATTGGCAAAAAACACACATTTCTTTCCACAGGGCCGTGGTGTGAGACAGGGATGCAGTTTAAGCCCCATCCTCTTCAACATATGTATGAACGAATTGGCGAGGGCACTAGAACAGTCTGCAGCACCTGGCCTCACCCTACTAGAATCTGAAGTCAAATGTCTACTGTTTGCTGATGATCTGGTGCTTCTGTCACCAACCAAGGAGGGCCTACAGCAGCACCTAGGTATTTTGCACAGATTCTGTCAGACCTGGGCCCTGACAGTAAATTGTAATTATAATTTTAGTCATTTAGCAGACGCTCTTATCCAGAGTGACTTACAGTTAGTGCATACATTTTTTCATATTGGCCCCCTGTGGGAATCGAACCCACAACCCTGGCGTTGCAATCTCAGTAAGACAAAAATAATGGTGTTCCAAAAAAGGTTAAGTTGCCAGGACCACAAATACAAATTCCATCTAGACACCGTTGCCCTAGAGCACACAAGAAACTATCCATACCTCTGCCTAAACATCAGCGCCACAGGTAACTTCCACAAAGCTGTGAACGATCTGAGAGACAAGGCAAGAAGGGCCTTCTATGCCATCAAAAGGAACATAACATTTTACATACCAATTAGGATCTGGCAAAAAATACTTGAATCAGTTATAGAACCCATTGCCCTTTATGGTTGTGAGGTCTGGGGTCCGCTCACCAACCAAGAATTCACAAAATGGGACAAACACCAAATTGAGACTCTGCATGCAGAATTCTGCAAAAATATCCTCCGTGTACAACGAAAAATAATGCATGCAGAATTAGGCCGATACCCGCTAATGATCAAAATCCAGAAAAGAGCCGTTAAATTCTATAACCACTTAAAAGGAAGCGATTCCCAAACCTTCCATAACAAAGCCATCACTTACAAAGAGATGAACTTGGAGAAGAGTCCCCTAAGTAAGCTGGTCCTGGGGCTCTGTTCACAAACACAAACAGACCCCACAGAGCCCCAGGACAACAACAACACAATTAGACCCAACCAAATCATGAGAAAACTAAAAGAGAATTACTTGACACATTGGAAAGAATTAACAAAAAAACTGAACAAATTAGAATGCTGTTTGGCTCTAAACAGAGAGTACACAGTGGCAGAATACCTGACCGCTGTGACTGACCCAAACTTAAGGAAAGCTTTGACTCTGTACAGACTCAGTGAGCATAGCCTTGCTATTGAGAAAGGCCGCCGTAGGCAGACCTGGCTCTCAAGAGAAGACAGGCTATGTGCACACTGCCCACAAAACGAGGTGGAAACTGAGCTGAACTTCCTAACCTCCTGCCAAATGTATGACCATATTAGAGACACATATTTCCCTCAGATTACAGAGATCCACAAAGAATTTGAAAACAAACCCAATTTTGATAAATTCCCTTATATACTGGGTGAAAAACCACAGTGTGCCATCACAGCAGCAAGATTTGTGACCTGTTGCCACAAGAAAAGGGCAACCAGTGAAGAACAAACACCATTGTAAATACAACCCATATTTATGTTTATGTATTTTCCCATTTGTACTTAAACTATTTGCACATTGTTACAACACTGTATATATATACATAATATGACATTTGAAATGTCTTTATTGTTTTGGAACTTCGGAGTGTAATGTTTACTGTTAATATTTATTGTTTATTTCACTTTTGTTTACTATCTACTTCACTTGCTTTGGCAATGTTAACATACGTTTCCCATGCCAATGAAGCCCTTAAATTGAAATTGAATTGAATTGAATTGAGAGACAGAGAGCGACAGAGAGAGAGAGAAGGTGGACTAAAGGAAAGTATAAGAGAAAATGCAAGCACCTAAACCTAAACCCATCACCAGTATCTGGAACATCTCACTGAAACCGGGATTATCTCTTTCATGGTCACCTCTTAAATGAATTACTATAATCATAGTAGGTGTCCATCTGTGATGATGTCATCAGGAGTGTGACACTTGTTCTAGTTCATCAGAGAAAGAACAAATGTTTTCTTGCATGCAGTGTCCAGGAATATTACCCCCCCCCCCACACTCACACAACACAAGTACATCCTCCTGATAAAGGTAACGTATACTAATACTAGGTTCTGTTTGGTCCTAGCAGAACTTGGCTAGGCATAAGCACACGACTGTGCTCTCATACTCCCTTAAAGACCTTTGCTTGAAAACAATACAGTTTACCAATTACAGACGAAAGGGCGTAGACGTCGGCTACCGAACTTCAACTTGCCCCAATAAAAAATGTTGCGTGCACAAACAGACAAAACAAAACCTGCCGAACACCAAAGCGAACAAAAAACGGCACACATTTTCAGCATAATATATGCGCGAAACGGCGCGGCACGTTTCGACTGGATAGTATGCGACAGCCTTAATCCTGCATTCTTCAGCCTCATGATATCCAGCCATAGAGGAGTGAAAAAGAACAGGTCCAATCACACACAGAGAACAGACTCACCAGCCAGAAAATAGTCTCAAAGTTCCTTCCTTCCTGAGGGCAGTTACTGGAGTCCACAGCAGCCAGTCCTTCGGTCCTAAAACTGTTACCGCTGTCGTGTGGACTACAGATAAACCCAGTTCACTAATACACTAATGTACATTACAGCAGGAAAACATGGGGCATTGGGGGCTTGGCTGGTCCTCCACAACACCTAGGCCAACCTACTGTGGAAGGGAAACCAACCCTTTCAAGTCCTGGTTGTCAGCTACTTTGGGGTGTAGGAGACAAGGTCAGCAAGGATAAGGCTGGGGCATCCTCCACATCACCTGTAATTCACAAGCTTAACTGTCACTGTTCCCCACTCAGTTTAGTAGGGTGGTGGGCCTCACGATGGTGGTATTGGAGGGGCGATAGTATGCCCCCGGACTGGCTGGTCCTCCTCAGGCCTTAAAGGGGTGTGTGGGGAGGTTACAGGGTGCTGGACAGAGAGAGAGACGGGGGGCT
The DNA here is from genome assembly GCF_964263955.1 of Coregonus lavaretus. Taxonomy (NCBI): domain Eukaryota; kingdom Metazoa; phylum Chordata; class Actinopteri; order Salmoniformes; family Salmonidae; genus Coregonus; species Coregonus lavaretus. The sequence continues at coordinate 11,792,253 of NC_140015.1, read as the reverse complement.
GGTACTGAGACAGAGGTTAGATCTCCTCAATGGATTCAGCAGGGACCAGTCCTCTCTTTTTCCCACTGCTCAGCTTCAGGAAACCCTCACTGTCCTCACTCTTCCCCACACAGATCTGACAGAGAGGGAGAGGTTCAGAGAGGGGGAGAGAGGGGGGGGGTGGAGAGAGAGAGAGAGAGAGAGAGAGGAAGAGGAGGGGGGAGGGAGAGAGAGAGAGGTAAAAAGAGACAAGGTTGTTTAGGAAGGTTCAAATAGAAAAGCAGTGGAAGCAGACAAGACATTTATGGTTTTGGCACAACTACAGGGCAAAGTAAGAAAGATGAGACAAAATGAATGTCTCACCTGATCCTCCTTCACTGGCATGTGGCCCATCCCTCGGCTGGCAGAGACAGGCTGGGTGACCCTCCACACCCTCTCCCCTGGGCGCACCCTCTGGACGAAGTTAGCAGGGAAGAAGCCCACCTTGTCTCCACTCTTCCCCTGTCACACATATGACACGTAGAGTAAATATGACATATTCTCAAATAAATAAATACAGTTCTGTATCCATGGTGACAAATACTTGTTTGGAGTTGGGTGTTCACAATTATGTTCTAATTTACTTTGCCTGGATGTGTATGATTTTTAGTGTTTTAGTATTGTTGTGAAGTGAGTGTATGTGTTTCTGTACCAGTGTTCTGTGCTCTAAGCTGAGTATTAGGCACTGAAGGGTTATTACTGAGCCTTGCACCTCTCTGACAGAGACTGAAAGCAACCAGATCCAGAACATTGAGAGTGACTGAAGCTCATTACCAACTGAATAAAAAGCTCTTTCAGGTCACAACGATAATGAATGTAACTATGTTTCCCTCTTAAAGTGATTTTCTGAGGAAATCATGTTTCTATTTCTGACTGCCTGGATGTTTAGGAGAGGCCAAAAACATTTACAGTGGTGTAGATTATTAATTGCCCACCTTCCACCACTCTTCATTAGAATCATCAGTGACCAGCACCCGATCACCAGGCCTGAGAGAGAGAAAGAAAGAGAGGAAGATAGGGGGGGGGGGGGGGGGAGAGAAAAAGCAGGGGAGAGAGTACATGAAAGCCAGCATTGAAAAAAGAGAAGAGAACCATATAGGGAGAGTGTGTGCAGGATTTCAAACAAATGTGACCACAGAGTATAGGGACTATAGACTGAGTACTGTACTCACTTGGGGATTAACTCCCCTCCCATGACTCATAGAGGTGGCGGCAGGTATCCTAGCGGTTAAGAGCGTTGGGCCAGTAACTGAAACGTCATTGGTTCGAGTCCCCGAGCCGACTAAGTGAAAAATCTGTCGAAGTGCCCTTGATTAAGGCACTTAACCCTAATTGCTCTGGATAAGAGCGTCTGCTAAATGAATAAAATGTAGGTAAGGAACAGGTGACTTTGATGCCTACACACAATGTTTAAAATAGCACCAATCTTTGGATGTGTAACTGGAGTAATAGTTCCAATCATTGGCACCTACTATAAAAATTATTTGCCCTTGCTATTTATTGGCAATGATACTGCAGCCGCTAACAGTCCAGCAATGACAAACATAATTATACTGGAGAGAAATATATTTTTATTTTCTGCAATAAATGTAGTCATAACTGTATTGTCATAGCTGGGGGTATTGCAATCCATACAGTACATATAGGTATCTTGGTTGTAAGCACGGTGTCTGAAAAACAGTAACTCTGTCTTGCTACCTCTCCATCTTTCTCTCTCATACAGACACACGCATGCCTGGACGCACGCACCCACGTATGTATGCACGCACATACCTGTGCAAACACACACACACACACACACTTTATACATACAGAATAACTCACAACTCACAGACCATAAAGAAAACCAAACGCACACGCAGACATGCATGCACAACATACAGCTGGCACAATGACCGTATAAGCGTGTAACCGACGTTTAAGGATGAAGAGCGACATGAAAATAAAATAACCGTCATAACCATTTAAAGAAAAAACATTATTATCATGATTTTTTGGGGGGGTGAAATGGCTAAAGAGAAGCTATCATCTTCACAGGACAGGATGAAGAGCATATATGATCGACGAGCTGAGCCTCGTCACTTTAGTCCAGGTGATCAGGTTCTGGCTCTGCTGCCAATTGTTGGTTCTCCTTTTCAAGCCAAGTTTCAAGGTCCATATACAGTGGTGTGCCAGTACACTGAGCAAAATGATCTAGTTGCCACTCCAGAACACCAACTGTGCCATGTCAATTTGTTAAAACCCTATTATGCACGTTCCTCTGAGACTGAACAGTGGGAGTCTACAGAGGATGGTAAGGCTGTTCTTTTGGCTGATACTGTTTATTCCCTGGGTTCTGGTCATGCTAGGTCTGTGCAGGAGCAGGAAGATGTTCCTGGTCCCGACGATTGCATACTGCAGGGTAGATTGAAAAATTCAGAGACACTGGAGATTTTAGATAGCCTTCTTACTCATCTACCTGTTGATGTGCGGAAAGAGATGGTTGCTCTGATTCGGAGATTTCCAGGGTTGTTTTCTGATACACCTACACGTACAAACTTAATAGAACATGATATTGACATTGGAGATGCTGACCCCATTCGTCAACAGTTCTATAGAGTTTCTTCAGAGAAACTGCGTTGTCTGGATGCTGAGGTCAGGTACATGCTGGAGAGTAAAATAGCAGAGCCTTCTTTCTCCAGTTGGGCTTCTCCCTGTATCTTGGTCAGTAAATCGGATGGAACAAACAGATTTTGTATGGACTACCATAAGGTAAACGATGTCACTAAGCCAGATTCATTTCCTCTTCCTCGGATGGAGGAATGCGTTGATCAAGTCGGCGCAGCTAAGTTTGTGAGCAAATTTGACCTGTTAAAGGGCTATTGGCAGGTGCCACTGACGAGTAGGGCACGTGAAATCTCTGCCTTTATTACACCTTTTGGTCTGTACTCGTATTCGGTTATGAGTTTCGGCCTGCGTAATGCGCCTGCCACTTTTCAGCGACTTATGAACAGGGTTGTCTCTGGTCTGGCCGGGTGCGCTGTTTATCTGGACGATGTAGTGATATATGCAGATACTTGGGAGGAACATCTGTCCCGTATTCAAGCCTTGTTCGGACGTCTGGCTGCGGGTCGCCTCACGATAAATTTGGCTAAATGTGAGTTTGCTCAGGCGACTGTTACATACCTTGGAAAGGTGGTTGGGCAGGGTGAAGTGAGTCCTGTTCGGGCTAAAGTGGTAGCTATTGATGCTTTTCCACCACCAACTACTAAAAAGGAACTGATGCGTTTCTTGGGAATGATTGGGTATTATCGTGGTTTTTGTAGGAACTTCTCTACTGTGGTCGCTCCCTTGACAGATGTGCTGAAAGCTAAGGCTGTGTACGTATGGTCTTCTCGTTGTCAACAGGCTTTTGAAGATGCAAAGGGGTTGCTTAACTCAACTCCGGTGCTGGCTGCTCCTTGTGTGGATTTGTAATTTACCTTGCAGGTGGATGCTAGTCATGTGGGGGCAGGTGCAGTTTTGCTGCAAGCAGATGTGGCTGGGGTTGAGAGGCCTGTTAGTTTCTTTTCCAAAAAGTTTAACCATTATCAGTTGAACTATTCGGTCATTGAAAAAGAAGCATTAGCACTCATATGGGCGCTGCAACACTTCGAAGTGTATGTCGGGTCGGGAGTAATACCTATTGTGGTCTACACCGACCATAACCCTCTCACCTTTTTGAGGTCCATGAGGTGTCCTAATCAGAGGATAATGAGATGGTATTTATTTTTACAATCCTTCCATCTAGATGAGCGGCACATCCGGGGGACTGATAACGTAATTGCTGATGCGCTCTCTCGTGCGCCCTGTTCCTGAATATTGATGTGACTGACCATTGTTTGGTTTTGTCATGTTCTATCTTTCCTGTTTGTCCCCTCCTAGTCTTGTGTTCTTCTTTCCTATTAAAGGTTGCTTCCTGTGTGTAAAGGATGCTGAGGTCTGGGGAGGAGGATGATGGTTGGGGCAAGTGGAGGTGTGAACATGTACAATTTGTCGGTTTGGGACGCAGGGGCTGGTACGTTGGTCCGGGGTCCTTGTTGGTCCCCGGTTTTATGGGGGAGGGGGGTGTGACGACCTCCCACTCTGTCTGCCGTATTCTCTCTCTTTGCTCTTGTTTCCTTATTAGGATGCCGGTGGGCGGAGTTGGGAGGGTCGTCAGCTACATGGGAAACACCTGGGCCGGGTGTGTCCCAGCATAAATGGACCTCTTCCACATTCATGGGGGAGACTCTCTCCAGGCAGATACTTTGACTTTGGTTGTGGTATTTTTGTGGCTTTTTGGTTGTTGCTTTGGCACCTTTCAACACCTTTCCATATTACATTTATGCATGCAAACACTCACTTACACTACTGATTACTGATTACACACACCATTGTTATTTGATTTAGTTTACTTTAGTTAATAAATATATACTTTGAGTATTCCTTGTCTCCACGTGTCTCCCTTTTGTTACGAACTTGAGCCGGTTCGTGACAACAAGCACACAACACTCACAAACGCATAAACATTAATCAGACTGATGTACACAGACTATCCAGTTTCCACTGTCCTATATACAGAGCTAGTGTACTGTACTGTCCTATATACACAGAGCTACTGTACTGTCCCCATTACACAAATTCTCTATATGCAGTCCCTTGGGTGTCTGCTCTGCTCTCCCTGCTGCCCTATTTGATCGTCCTGGCCTGTCTCTCTCACACACACACACACACACACACACACACACACACACACACACACGTGAGACACCAGATGGCTGTGAACCATCCCCATGGCGATGTACCTCTTTTTTACCTGCACCCACAGCTCTTCTCCTCTCCCTAACACACATCCTGATCTTTATACTCCTATCTTTCCTCCCTCATCCCTTTCCTTCCTCCTCTTCCTCTCACTCCCTTCTACCCTCTTCTCTGTTCTGCTGACATTCTTTGCTTCTCTTTCATCTCTCCCTTCCCCCACCACGCTGTTCTTTCCTCTCCCCCTGTGCTCATGTCTGTTTCAAGCTGTTCTCTCTATCGAGTCCCTCCATATTTCTCCTCATGCTTTCATCTCTAATTCATTTTCAGTGTCTTTATTCATCCCCCCAAAGCGGGCTGTGTGTATTTGTGGGCGGTGATGGTCGTTGTGTTTTATAATTAGCAGGCTGCACCTCCTTAAGGGTTCCTTCACATTGTCCCTTCTACAGATGGTAAGGACGTTTTAATCTTGAAGAAATGACAGATGCAGTAAAATACTGGGAAGGACACACATGCACTGAAGGGCACACACAAACCCACAAACACACAAACAGACCCCATTCGTTCACTCACTCTAGTCCGAGGTCGTTGTGCTCCTGAGGCAGGAACTTGTAGAGCGCTACATAAGTGTGGATAGAGTGAACCTCAATACGCTTGGGCACCTGGATGGAGGCAGACAGGGAGAAGGAATACAGACGGAAATGTTTCAGTTAAATATAGCGTCTCTGAACATAAGGTCAGCTAGCAGGAAAAGGACTGTGTGTGTCTACCTTCACACTGGTTTCCTCCACAGGCTCCTGGAGCTGCTCACTGCCCCCATCCTCCGGTTCAGTCTTCTCGTTTTCACACTGAGGCAGATCTGACAGACAGAGGAGATGGGTCACTCAGCCTGAACGATCAGGTCAGACAGGACACGTCACCACACACAAGCAAGCATGTACATTCTCAAGACACACACACACACAAATACATGAGGGCACACACATGCATGCAAACACACACACACACACACGTTCTTACCCCCCGTCTCCTGTGGCATCTCCTCCTCCATGCTGTACTGCCTCTGCCCCCCCTCCTCTCCTCCTTCCCCCTGAGAAACAGATAATAAAAAAAGAGAGGATTTTAAGAAAACAAATCATAGAGGAAAAGATGGAACAGTGTGAGAGAGGACAAACTCTGGACACATCGAGTAAAACACTAAACCCTGTTCTTTTCAATTATTCAGGATGTACAATGTGTTTCTGTAGTTTTCTCTGTCATAAACATATACCAGCCATTCTCCCTCCCTTAAACTATAATTCTCAGCTACAGTATATCTCTATGACTCAGAGCCTGAGAATCTGTTCTCAGTCAACTTACCTGGTATAATAAGGGTTAATCATTTATTTTTATTTTTTATCAGCCTTCCTGTTGTACGGAACCACAACAGAACAAAATAAATAGGCTCACATGCAGGTGATGGAACATGTGAAGATCGATACAGGGTCACATGAAGATGAAGCCACCATCTATAGAGTCACTAATTAACAGGCTGTGTCCCCATGGTACAGGTGGTGACGTCATACCTGGCTGTGCGTGGGCGACTCGGTCATGCTCCCAAAACTGGAGCGGCTCATCTGGGCCAGGGACGTCCCATAGCGCAGGGCTGCGTAAATAGGGTCCACACCACGCCCCCGGCCTGCCCCTGAAAAATCACATATATTAAAACCTTTACAGGGACACACGCACAGACACACACGAGTGCAAGCAGGCACACACACACACAACCTCTTAGAAGCAGCATCACAGATTGGGATCATACGTATAACTGCCATCATAACTGCCATTAAGGGAGGCCCTGTCCAGAGCTCTAAATATAGCTTTAATGACACAGTCCCAGACAGACAGTGACATACTTAAGATCTGACAGAGGGGCACCAGTAGGCTCTTTACAAGTTTGTACATTGGTATTTTCAGGAAGTACATTGTCGTTTCAATGTTTTGTGAGATGAAATTGAAGCATTAGTGGTAGAGGCTGTATTGAGTTCATGTTTTTTCAGAGTTTCAGTCAGAGCGATTTGGGACTGGTTCTCTATTCCAGGTAGAGCTCCATCAATTTAAACCTAGAATTAACTAAAACTAAACCAGTCATTTCCCTGCTCAACAGTCACTGTAATGGAAGCCAGATGGGCTGTTCTGTCTGACCTGATGTGTGTGATGACAGGTGATATTCCCAGCCTGCCTTGGCTCAGAACCAGACCCAAGGTTGTGTCCCAAATGGCACCATATTCCCTTTATAGTGCACTACTTTTGACAGTGCCAAGGGGATAGGGTCCCATTTTTGGTCAGAAGCCCAGACGTCAGTGACAGACCTGGGGTTATGGTGGTGGAAGTGAGGGGGCAGGTTAACTGAACACGGATGGATGGCTGGAGGAAGGAAACAAGGAAAGAAGGAAGGGACAGTAGGTGGAATGAGAGCTGACCCTTATCCATATGGATCTATTCTATAGGGTGAAGGACAATAATCACATCCACTTCCTCGGGGTGCTAGGATGGGACACACACATGCAGATGGACATGTGGGGCGGCAGGTAGCTTGGTGGTTAAGAGCGTTGTGCCAGTAACCGAAAGGTCGCTGGTTCTAATCCCCGCGCCAACTAGGTGAAAAATCTGTCGATGTGCCCTTGAGCAAGGCACTTAACCCTAATTGCTCATGTAAGTTGCTCTGGATAAGAGCGTCTGCTAAATGACGTAAATGTAAATGTAAAGAATACACACATGTATTCATGCACGACACCCCACACCTGGATGCAGATACACAAATCCACACACACTTTCTTTACCGGGCATGCTCACCTTGGGTGGGCTGCACCTCTTTGACGACAGCCAGTTGTTCGTTGACCAGCATGGGAGAGCTGAAGTTCCGTTTGAATGCCCCGACCCCAGACTAACACACACAGAGGAGGGATAATAATCAGGATTTTCTGTTTAAATTCATTCATTTTTATAGCCTGTGTTGCTGGTTTTTTTATTCAGCTAATTTATGGAATTACATTACAGTAATTGAAGTAGAGAGAGAGGATGAGATAGGGCGGACTTAGCAGCAACTGTCTGCCAAAAGTCAATACATGAGTATCTTGAAAGAAACAAGATTGCTAACGTCACTGTGTTTTCTCTGGCTTAATTGTAAATCAATTAAACCTGCTGCAGGGGTCTCAACACGCGCACCCACACACGCACGCACACACACACACACACACACACACACACACACACACACACACACACAGCCTACCTACACTATCACAACTGCACACAGAACACACAAACAGTTTCACACTGAATTAGGCACAGGGACTGTTTCAATGGAGATATTGATTTCCCTGTGTGCTGACATTGAGATGAGCTATTAGCACTGTCATTATACAGGGGCAAAGGAACAGGGATGAATGGCGTTTCTTTGTTCCTTTCAAAGATATTCTGGCTCATCGTAGATAATCCTTCCATATCTCTCTCTCCCTCCCTCCCTCTCTCACACACCCTCTCAACTTCTCAGTACAGTATTTTATTCTCCATTCAACAGCTCCTGAATTTCTCAGTGAATTTCAAACAATGTTGTTCAGGGACCTGACTTCCCCTACATACCAATGGCATCTACAGTGAGGGAAAAAGTATTTGATCCCCTGCTGATTTTGTACGTTTGCCCACTGACAAAGAAATGCTCAGTCTATAATTTTAATGGTAGGTTTATTTGAACAGTGAGAGACAGAATAACAACAAAAAACTCCAGAAAAACGCATGTCAAAAATGTTATAAATTGATTTGCATTTTAATTAGGGAAATAAGTATTTGACCCCCTCTCAATCAGAGAGATTTCTGGCTCCCAGGTGTCTTTTATACAGGTAACGAGCTGAGATTAGGAGCACACTCTTAAAGGGAGTGCTCCTAATCTCAGCTTGTTACCTGTATAAAAGACACCTGTCCACAGAAGCAATCAATCAATCAGATTCCAAACTCTCCACCATGGCCAAGACCAAAGAGCTCTCCAAGGATGTCAGGGACAAGATTGTAGACCTACACAAGGCTGGAATGGGCTACAAGACCATCGCCAAGCAGCTTGGTGAGAAGGTGACAACAGTTGGTGCGATTATTCGCAAATGGAAGAAACACAAAATAACTGTCAATCTCCCTCGGCCTGGGGCTCCATGCAAGATCTCACCTCGTGGAGTTGCAATGATCATGAGAACGGTGAGGAATCAGCCCAGAACTACACGGGAGGATCTTGTCAATGATCTCAAGGCAGCTGGGACCATAGTCACCAAGAAAACAATTGGTAACACACTATGCCGTGAAGGACTGAAATCCTGCAGCGCCCGCAAGGTCCCCCTGCTCAAGAAAGCACATATACAGGCCCGTCTGAAGTTTGCCAATGAAAATCTGAATGATTCAGAGGAGAACTGGGTGAAAGTGTTGTGGTCAGATGAGACCAAAATGGAGCTCTTTGGCATCAACTCAACTCGCCGTGTTTGGAGGAGGAGGAATGCTGCCTATGACTCCAAGAACACCATCCCCACCGTCAAACATGGAGGTGGAAACATTATGCTTTGGGGGTGTTTTTCTGCTAAGGGGACAGGACAACTTCAACGCATCAAAGGGACGATGGACGGGGCCATGTACCGTCAAATCATGGGTGAGAACCTCCTTCCCTCAGCCAGGGCATTGAAAATAGGTTGTGGATGGGTATTCCAGCATGACAATGACCCAAAACACACGGCCAAGTCAACAAAGGAGTGGCTCAAGAAGAAGCACATTAAGGTCCTGGAGTGGCCTAGCCAGTCTCTAGACCTTAATCCCATAGAAAATCTGTGGAGGGAGCTGAAGGTTCGAGTTGCCAGACGTCAGCCTCGAAACCTTAATGACTTGGAGAAGATGGACAAAATCCAGCATCAGCAGTATCTATGCACACACAGCTGTACGCGTACGCACAAATGCATACGCACGCACACACACAAAAACACAGGTGCATACTCACTGCCCATTCCTTATATGTACCCATACTGTTAGCACTTTTTTACTGCATACATGGGCAGGACCTTGAGAAGCACTAACTCAGCCTTGGGGCCAGTACTGCAGGGGGAGTGTGTGTGGGGAAGGGGCAGTGGGAAGGGGGGGGGGGGCGGGGGGACGGACGGACGGACGGACGGACGGACGGACGGACATACCTTTCCATTGCATGGCTGCTGGGACAATTCTGAGGTGCACCACAGGTGAGCGCCCATCTTACAGGTTTTACACCGAAGACCCTGTTTAGAGTTACCTACAGACAGAGAGAGAGAGAGAGAGAGAGAGAGAGAGAGAGAGAGAGAGAGAGAGAGAGAGAGAGAGAGAGAGAGAGAGAGAGTGTGGGGGTTAGAGAGAGAGAGAGAGAGGAGAGAGAGAGAGGTTTGGTGTAGAGAGATAGAGAGGTAAAAAGAAAAGAGGAAAGAGAAGAGTTAAAACAAGGACAGACACCTGTGAGGAAGAGACAGAATGTAGTAATAAATAAGGTTGGCATGTGATCAGAGCAGGTTCCTGTTTGATGTAAATCTCATCTCAGTCACCCAGAGAGGGTTGATCAAGCACTGCCCTATTTCTATTGTGCTGGCACTGCCTGCTGAACTAAGCAGTGCATCATCAACGGTCCTTCTCAAAACATGGAGAGACTCACAACCAGCTGGAGGCATTTGGGTTCTATTTGTTTTTTAGTCACACCAATTCTTATCAAGCACTGTCTTAGAAACAAGCGTAGTTAGAGTGGATAAATGTTCTTTGTCCTTTTTCTTGATATAATTAGCTTTGCGTTTTTCTTTTATATGTTGGAGAGAGAGAAGATAATCCCTAAGACATTCAGCTGCATTGTTGAGTCATCCAAACAATTTATTTCCAGTTAAAGGTTTACTTATTCACTGGTGCCAAACATATTGTTTAGAAGGATTTAGTCTAGAGCCCTATGATTACCAATCCATGACAAAGACGTGGAAACACAAACCAAAAAAACATTAATTGAACTGAATCTTCTATTTGCTCTAGCTCAGTTACAAACTGCACTAGGAGACTGGGAGAGAGAGGAGAGACTGGGAGAGAGAGAGGATAGACTGGGAGAGAGAGGAGAGTGGGAGAGAGAGGAGAGACTGGGAGAGAGAGAGGATAGACTGGGAGAGAGAGGAGAGTGGGAGAGAGAGGAGAGACTGGGAGAGAGGGAAGCGACTGGGAGAGAGAGATGAGAAACTGGGAGAGACTGTGAAAAGAGAGGAGAGACGGAGAGAGAGGAGAGATGGAGAGAGAGAGGAGAGACTGGGAGAGCGAGAGGAGAGACTGGGAGACTGGGAGAGAGTGGAGAGTTGGAGTGAGAGAGGACATACTGGGAGAGAGAGGAGAGACTGGGAGAGAGAGGAGAGACTGGGAGAGAGAGGAGAGACTGGGAGAGAGAGGAGAGACTGGGAGAGAGAGATGAGACTGGGAGAGAGAGGAGACTGGGAGAGAGAGGAGACTGGGAGAGAGAAGAGAGAGAGGAGACTGGGAGAGAGAGAGGAGAGACTGGGAGAGAGAGAGGAGAGACTGGGAGAGAGAGAGGAGAGACTGGGAGAGAGAGGAGAGACTGGGAGAGAGAGGAGAGACTGTGAGAGAGAGGAGAGACTGGGAGAGAGAGGAGAGACTGGGAGAGAGAGGAGAGACTGGGAGAGAGAGGAGAGACTGGGAGAGAAAGGAGACTGGGAGAGAGAGGAGAGACTGGGAGAGAGAGGAGAGACTGGGAGAGAGAGGAGAGACTGTGAGAGAGAGGAGACTGGGAGAGAGAGGAGAGACAGAGAGACTGGGAGAGAGAGGAGAGACTGGGAGAGGGAGAGGGAGAGAGAGAGAGGAGAGACAGAGAGACTGGGAGGGAGAGAGGAGAGACTGGGAGAGAGAGAGGAGAGACAGAGCGACAGAGAGACTGGGGAGAGAGAGGAGAGACTGGGAGCGATGAGGCAGGCTACAGGACAGCTGGATCAGCTGGTGCGTTGAAGAAAAAACGATGATGTAAGCAAACACAAGCACTAATAGCTTTTGCAATCAATCTTGGTGACAGGAAGTAGATTTAGCAAAGAGGAAAAGAGTATGAGAATGTTAAGGGACCTCTACACACGCAGCAGCATATCAAATCAAGGGCACGTGAACACACTAACTAGACTTGCCCTCAGCTTCTCAATCCAACCATACTGTATGTTTTATGTCCGAAAACCAAGGATACACACATGAGCGGAGTGAAATACCATTTCTATGGTACCTCTGCTATTCTCCTGCATAAATTCCAATTATAGTCCACCTAATGTTTGCTTCACTGTTATCAATATTACATTGTTATTACTATTGAATAGGAATTAAATTATGTGAGTAAATTCAACTAATTATTCCAGTCATTAGCTACCTAGTCAAGTGCTGCCTTTGAAGTCTGTTCACTTAGTAGTCAAGTGGATTCTAGTGTAATGGATAGTGGCAGTGACCTAATAAAGTAGTATTACTGACCAGCTAGAAATACAAGATCAAGCAACCAGGATAAATGTCTGAATGAAGCAACTAACCCTACATAGACACTGAGGCCTAACCAGGTTGGTAGTGCCGAGAGGCCTGGGAGTAAAGTAGGCACCTTACCCACGATCAGGTGCTTGCAGAGCTGGCAGTGGGTGGGCTTGCGGAAAACGTGCTCCTGGAAGCAGTGGGTCACCTGCGTCAGGGGGCGGGCCGGGGGCGGGGCCTTGGAGGACAGCGAGGGGGAGGGGCTTAGAGACGGAGAGTGGGAGCAGAGGGAGGGGTTAGGGCTGAGTGACGGAGAGAGGGAGGGTGAGCGTTCACTGGCGAGGGGAGAGCCAGGGGGCGGGGAGGGGGGTGGTGGGTCGGTGATGAAGTCTGGGGGGAGACGGGCGTCGCTGTAGGACCTCTGGAAGAAGTTCTCCACACTCTTACTGCGCATCAGGGTCTTAAAGGAGAGGGAGCGCTTCAGACGCTGGAGCTGCAGGGAGGGAAAGAGGAGGGAGGAGAGCAAGAGGAGGATTCACAACAGATACCAACACGTTAGGGATTTAACAGGTACAATAACAGTTGTTCCCCAAGAGGACAAACAAGCAATTTTCCATTACCAAGTCGTTTCCATAAAACAGGTAGTTCCATAAACAAGTAGTGCTGTATAACTGTTTGGAGAGCTCACAAGGCCATCCGTGTGCAATACCATTTCATGGAAAACCGACAGCACAAAAGGACATTAGCACTCACATGGGAAAGATTAATTTGTGAAATCCCATTTAGTTGGGTTTCATGTAAGGTTGTTAGCGGTAACCCACTGGGCACAGACGTCAATTCAAAGTCTATTCCACGTTGGGACTGAGCCAGTTAACCCAGCAGCCTTATCACCAGCTATCAGCAGCCAATCTCCTGGCTCCTTATCTGATTCAGTACCTTTACAGGGCCTATTGATGATGTCGTCACACCAGCCTGCCTCTGGCTCATTGTCAGTACGGGTGCTGGGCTTAACATACACACACATCACACACACACACACACCTATGCATGCAATGCACACATACACACACACACACACACACACACACACACACACACACACACACACACACACACACACACAGGATTATACACACAGCATCCTTACCCCACATACATGACGTGACTTTCATTCATTCCTTATCAGCTCTATTGACCAAGCTGTTCCTGCATGACTGATAAATGAACACATGTCCAAGCCATCACTCCTGTATCCTGTCTCTCTGTCTCTCCAACTTGCATTGATTACCTAAATAAGTACATGTCCCCTAACTGACTGATGAGCTCCCCATGTGCAGGTTGACTTTTATTGTCATGAATCTTGTGCTGTAGGCAGAACTGAACAATTCCTGCTAGATGGGCCATCTGCAAAGTCAAAATTGGCTATTATCGTAAAATGTCATGAAAACAATGTATATTTTGGTCTTAATTTAAGGGTAGGTCAAGGCATTAGGATTAGCAGTGTGGTTAAATTTAGGGTTAAGGTTAGGATTAGATTTAAAATCAGATGTTATGACTTTGTGGCTGTGCTAGCTAGTGACCACTGCAGAGCTGCCTCCAGGGCAAGATTCATGACAATAAATGCCAACCTGCTCCTCAGGCCCGAGATATTGATGATAATACATCATGAGTTAGGTGTTATGGATGGTGCTGTGGTGAAGTATCTGTCACAGAGACACCATAGAGGTGACTGGAGGAAGAAGAGCTAGCAGAGAGAGGAGAGCGTTGTCCTCTCTGTCTGAATCTAAAAGAACAGACAGTATAGGCAGACACACCATTGATCCACCACAGACACAGCTCCCTGCACTGTGCGTGCGAATGCACACCGGCACACACACACACACACTCTCTCTCTCTCTCTCTCTGTCCGTCTGTCTGCTGCTAGCAGAGCTTACGCTTCTGTTTCTCAGGGAATAGGAGATGAAAACAGTTTGTCCAAAGAGAGCGTGTGAGTCATAAAGACAGATAGTTACCCAGTGTTCCTTTGTACGTGTTATTGAGCATAGAAGTGTGTGTGTGCTTGTTTGTGTCAAGTGTGTGTTTCTAGCCGTGTCAAATATTTTGACTACTGTTGCTCATCTGAGTCTATGAGGATTGAGAATTGAAGTGGAGAGGCTGTTTGGTTTGACACACCTGTCAGTGCAGTGCTCCCTACGTAGCTACCATAAGGTGTGGTGCAGTGCGTCATGCGTTTGTACAGAGCATGTTAACTCAGAGGAAAGAAGCGTTGGCGTCATAGTAATGAAATCTAGATTCTATTACTATGGTTGGCGTAGCCTGCTGCCTGCACCGTGCTAGAACATGTCTCAATTAGAGCTTATCTAATCAAGCCTCTGTGCTGATCTTCCCAGATAGCACTCTATTCCCTTTATAGTGCATATGGTCCGTGGTCAAAAGGTTCACCATAGATAGAATAGGGTGCCATTTGGGACGCAGCCAAAGAGAATTCCTTGTTAACCTCTATTTTAATATTAGCTGAGAGGTCCACAGCTTATATTTCTGAAGCAACGCCAAAATTAACATACAGTACTTCCAGTTCGCTTTATGCATAGTAATCCGCAAGGCTCCAGTTCATAATGAATGTTTGATGTACTTTCTATGTGTATTATGTCCTTTGCATTCAAAACCCACGTGACCTAGCTACTGTACACATCCAACCCCGGCATATATATGTGTGAACTAGTCCCTTAACTGCCCTATTCAATGCCTATCCCCTGCAATTTCATGATAATATCAGGCTGGCAATCATGTCAGAAAGTCTAGGGAAAGTCTTGCTACCACCAGTTTCTCTACGTCCTGTGTAGTCAAATGGGTCGTGCGTCAGCCAGGATAAGAGAAGGCCTGCCTCAAAGGAAAAGCTTTCTTTCTCTCTCTGTCTTTTCATTTCTCTCTCTCCCTTTCTCTCTCCGTTTCCCCCCTCTCTGCCATATATCATGGGCAACCAACCCCCACTTCAAGAAGAATCTCTCTCTAGTGTCTGTTTGTCTAACTGTTCAACTCACAGGTCAAAGCTGTGCTGAGCACCGAACACTGTTGCAGCCCTGGGAGAGAGTTTATGGACAGCTCTCAAAATGAAATACAAGGGAACAAACAGAACACACAAACACACAGCAACATCTCTTGGGAATTGCTCTGTCTGGAGATGTAAGAGAAACGATTGGCAGACGATACAGTATAAATAACCTGCTGGGAAACTTCCCTAAGTCTAAATGAATAATGTCGGAAGAGACGCCATACATGTTCGCACGCTGCCCACACACGCACGCACGCTGCTGCTAGGTTCAGTCGGTGTTATATTGAGTTCTCTACCCTGCCAGTGGGGAATTGGAGAGAAAATGTAAACAGAGGACTCATTTAAAATGCTGACAAGAGACCTAACATTAGTCTAATGAAGATACAAATATCTGCAGAGTCTGTGTTGATGGAGGAAGCGGTGGGGATGCAGATGCTGTGTAGGTTGATGATGTTGATATGAAACAAGAGCAAAAACAGGTGGCCAGAGAGGATGAGGAATAGTGAGGAAAGACACAAATGATCACGCTATGCAACAGTGTTTCTAAGGTCCAATTAAATGCAAGGGAATCCTATTGTGAGATGATTAAAGTAGCCAATCAGGTACTAAGGGTAATATAAACACTTTTGTTCTTTATCATATATGCAAGAAAAACAGAAGGGATATGAAACTGTTGAATGTATGTAGATTTCACTGCTAGACTAAAGCTGCTCATTATGCATGGCAACGGCACAGTCCCACTTTGAATGAGAGATGCAAGAGCACAGTCTCTCTAGCTCTCTCTGCACGCACACACTTATACACACACACACACACACACATTGTTCAAACAATGGGCACACACAGAGCACACTCACAAACACGTTTTCTCCCCCTCTCTCTCTCTCTCTGTATTTCTTCCAGACATACTGTGCTAGGCTGTGTGAAACCAAACTCCAGATAAAAGGATAGCTGCTCTACCTGGCTGGCACCTCCACCCCCATTCCCCTCCTCTCTTCACCTCCTCACATCAGCAGTACCTGCTCCTCTCCTCCGCCCCCTCACCCAGACACCCTCCATCACCTTCACAGCTCATCACCCGCCCATTACACTCTCCAGTCACTGTCCACACGCTAGACACCAATACACAGTCACTGTCAATCACAGAGGGAGAGGGAGACAGAGAGAGAGAGAGAGAGAGAGAGACAGAGACAGAGACAGAGACAGAGACAGAGAGAATACTTCCACCCTGCTACCATACAGCAGGTAAACGCAAGTATTTCCCGTGACTGTGCATCAAAACTAAATGTCTACCTGGCCCACCACTCCACCCTGGATGTGAACAGCCTTTACGACCAAATCCACCTATACAGGGCAGCAGTGTCCACCTTCGCCCGGACCCTAAAGGATATCGCCCTCAACCGCAGACCCAACACCTCACACAGGAGCAACAGATCAACAGACACCCCGCCCAGACCAGCGAGACACTCTCCCAGACCTGCGGGGTATGTACATAGTCAATGGTAGGCTTCAAGGGGACTCCTATGGTAGGTACACCTATAGCTCATCTCTTGGCAGTAGTACTGTAGACTACTTTATCACTGACCTCAACCCAGAGTCTCTCAGAGCATTCACAGTCAGCCCACTGACACCCATATCAGACCACAGCAAAATCACAGTCTACTTGAACAGAGCAATACTTAATCATGAGGCATCAAAGCCAAAGGAACTGAATAATATTAAGAAATGCTATAGATGGAAGGAAAGTAGTGTCGAAACCTACCAAAAAACAATTAGGCAACAACAAATTCAATCCCTTTTAGACAACTTCCTGGAAAAAAATGTCCACTGTAATAGTGAAGGTGTAAACTTGGCAGTAGAAAACCTAAACAGTATATTTGACCTCTCAGCTTCCCTATCAAATCAAAAAAATCTCTAACAGAAAACCGAAGAAAAGTAACAGTGACAAATGGTTTGATGAATAATGCAAAAACCTAAGAAAGAAATTGAGAAACCTATCCAACCAAAAACATTGAGACCCAGAGAACCTGAGCCTACGCCTTCACTATGGTGAATCACTAAAACAATACAGAAATACACTATGGAAAAAGAAGGAACAGCATGTCAGAAATCAGCTCCATGTAATTGAAGAATCCATAGACTCTAACCACTTCTGGGAAAATTGGAAAACACTAAACAAACAACAACACGAAGAGCTAACTATCCAAAACGGAGATGTATGGGTAAACCACTTCTCCAATCTTTTTGTCCCTATAACAAAGAACAAACAGCAAAAAAATATACATGATCAAATGTAAATCTTAGAATCAACTATTAAAGACTACCAGAACCCACTGGATTCTCCAATTACATTGAATGAACTACAGGACAAAATACAAACCCTCCAACCCAAAAAGGCCTGTGGTGTTGATGGTATCCTCAATGAAATGATAAAATATACAGACCACAAATTCCAATTGGCTATACTTAAACTCTTTAACATCATCCTTAACTCTGGCATCTTCACCAATATTTGGAACCAAGGACTGATCATCCCAATCCACAAAAGTGGAGACAAATTTGACCCCAATAACTACCGTGGGATATGCGTCAACAGCAACCTTTGGAAAATCCTCTGCATTATCATTAACAGCAGACTAGTTCATTTCCTCTGTGAAAACAATGTACTGAGCAAATGTCAAATTGTCTTTTTACCAAATTACCGTACGACAGACCACATATTCACCCTGCACACCCTAATTGACAAACAAACAAACCAAAACAAAGGCAAAGTCTTCTCATGTTTGCTGATTTCAAAAAAGCTTGACTCAATTTGGCATGAGGGTCTGCTATACAAATTGATGGAAAGTGGGGTTGGGGGAAAAACATACGACATTATAAAATGTACACAAACAACAAGTGTGCGGTTAAAATTGGCAAAAAACACACATTTCTTTCCACAGGGTCGTGGGTTGAGACAGGGATGCAGTTTAAACCCCACCCTCTTCAACATATATATCAACGAATTGGCGGGGGCACTAGAACAGTCTGCAGCACCCGGCCTCACCCTACTAGAATCTGAAGTCAAATGTCTACTGTTTGCTGATGATCTGGTGCTTCTGTCACCAATCAAGGAGGGCCTACAGCAGCACCTAGATCTTCTGCACAGATTCTGTCAGACCTGGGCCCTGACAGTAAATCTCAGTAAGACAAAAATAATGGTGTTCCAAAAAAGATCCAGTTGCCAGGACCACAAATATAAAATTCCATCTAGACACCATTGCCCTAGAGCACACAAAAAACTATACATACCTCGGCCTAAACATCAGCGCCACAGGTAACTTCCACAAAGCTGTGAACGATCTGAGAGACAAGGCAAGAAGGGCCTTCTATGCCATCAAAAGGAACATATAATTTGACATACCAATTAGGATCGGGCTAAAAATACTTGAATCAGTTATAGAACCCATTGCCCTTTATGGTTGTGAGGTCTGGGGTCCGCTCACCAACCAAGAATTCACAAAATGGGACAAACACCAAATTGAGACTCTGCATGCAGAATTCTGCTAAAATATCCTCTGTGTACAATGAAAAACACCAAATAATGCATGCAGAGCAGAATTAGGCCGATAACCGCTAATTATCAAAATCCAGAAAAGAGTCGCTAAATTCTATAACCACTTAAAAGGAAGCGATTCCCAAACCTTCCATAACAAAGCCATCACCTACAGAGAGATGAACTTGGAGAAGAGTCCCCTAAGTAAGCTGGTCCTGGGGCTCTGTTCACAAACACAAACAGACCCCACAGAGCCCCAGGACAAAAACAACAACACAATTAGACCCAACCAAATCATAAGAAAACAAAAAGAGAATTACTTGACACATTGGAAAGAATTAACAAAAAAACAGAGCAAACTAGAATGCTATTTGGCTCTAAACAGAGAGTACACAGTGGCAGAATACCTGACCACTGTGACTGACCCAAACTTAAGGAAAGCTTTGACTCTGTACAGACTCAGTGAGCATAGCCTTGCTATTGAGAAAGGCCGCCGTAGGCAGACCTGGCTCTCAAGAGAAGACAGGCTATGTGCACACTGCCCACAAAATGAGGTGGAAACTGAGCTGCACTTCCTAACCTCCTGCCAAATGTATGACCATATTAGAGACACATATTTCCCTCAGATTACAGAGATCCACAAAGAATTAAAAAACAAACCCAATTTTGATAAACTCCCTTATCTACTGGGTGAAAAACCACAGTGTGCCATCACAGCAGCAAGATTTGTGACCTGTTGCCACAAGAAAAGGGCAACCAGTGAAGAACAAACACCATTGTAAATACAACCCATATTTATGTTTATTTATTTTCCCATTTGTACTTTAACTATTTGCACACTGTATATACAGTGGGGGAAAAAAGTATTTAGTCAGCCACCAATTGTGCAAGTTCTCCCACTTAAAAAGATGAGAGGCCTGTAATTTTCATCATAGGTACACGTCAACTATGACAGACAAATTGAGAAAAAAAAAAGAAAATCACATTGTAGGATTTTTTATGAATTTATTTGCAAATTATGGTGGAAAATAAGTATTTGGTCACCTACAAACAAGCAAGATTTTTGTCTCTCACAGACCTGTAACTTCTTCTTTAAGAGGCTCCTCTGTCCTCCACTCGTTACCTGTATTAATGGCACCTGTATGAACTTGTTATCAGTATAAAAGACACCTGTCCACAACCTCAAACAGTCACACTCCAAACTCCACTACGGCCAAGACCAAAGAGCTGTCAAAGGACACCAGAAACAAAATTGTAGACCTGCACCAGGCTGGGAAGACTGAATCTGCAATAGGTAAGCAGCTTGGTCTGAAGAAATCAACTGTGGGAGCAATTATTAGGAAATGGAAGACATACAAGACCACTGATAATCTCCCTCGATCTGGGGCTCCACGCAAGATCTCACCCCATGGGGTCAAAATGATCACAAGAACGGTGAGCAAAAATCCCAGAACCACACGGGGGGACCTAGTGAATGACCTGCAGAGAGCTGGGACCAAAGTCTACCATCAGTAACACACTACGCCGCCAGGGACTCAAATCCTGCAGTGCCAGACGTGTCCCCCTGCTTAAGCCAGTACATGTCCAGGCCCGTCTGAAGTTTGCTAGAGTGCATTTGGATGATCCAGAAGAGGATTGGGAGAATGTCATATGGTCAGATGAAACCAAAATAGAACTTTTTGGTAAAAACTCAACTCGTCGTGTTTGGAGGACAAAGAATGCTGAGTTGCATCCAAAGAACACCATATCTACTGTGAAGCATGGGGGTGGAAACATCATGCTTTGGGGCTGTTTTTCTGCAAAGGGACCAGGACGACTGATCCGTGTAAAGGAAAGAATGAATGGGGCCATGTATTGTGAGATTTTGAGTGAAAACCTCCTTCCATCAGCAAGGGCATTGAAGATGAAACGTGGCTGGGTCTTTCAGCATGACAATGATCCCAAACACACCGCCCGGGCAACGAAGGAGTGGCTTCGTAAGAAGCATTTCAAGGTCCTGGAGTGGCCTAGCCAGTCTCCAGATCTCAACCCCATAGAAAATATTTGGAGGGAGTTGAAAGTCCGTGTTGCCAAGCGACAGCCCCAAAACATCACTGCTCTAGAGGAGATCTGCATGGAGGAATGGGCCAAAATACCAGCAACAGTGTGTGAAAACCTTGTGAAGACTTACAGAAAACGTTTGACCTGTGTCATTGCCAACAAAGGGTATATAACAAAGTATTGAGAAACTTTTGTTATTGACCAAATACTTATTTTCCACCATAATTTGCAAATAAATTCATTAAAAATCCTACAATGTGATTTTCTGGATTTTTTTTTCTCATTTTGTCTGTCATAGTTGACGTGTACCTATGATGAAAATTACAGGCCTCTCTCATCTTTTTAAGTGGGAGAACTTATACAATTGGTGGCTGACTAAATACTTTTTCCCCCACTGTATACATAATATGACACTTGAAATGTCTTTATGGTTTTGGAACTTCTGAGTGTAATGTTTACTGTTAATATTTATTGTTTATTTCACTTTTGTTTACTATCTACTTCACTTGCTTTGGCAATGTTAACATACGTTTCCCATGCCAATAAAGCCCTTAAATTGAATTGAATTGAATTGAGAGAGAGCGAGAGAGCGAGAGAGAGAGAGAGAGACCCAATTGCCAAAGCACATGCTACCTGCGGCATATCTGGAGCTTTTCCAGTGAACACATAATCATATGATACATGGATGTTTCCTTCTCTTTGCACTGCTTCCTCCCTGCAGTGCGCCACAGTCCTACAGCAGTGCATCCCTGTCAGTGACAGGCAAGACGTCACATCAATAAACATCCAAGCAGTGAAGGTGTTACACCAATTAATGCCCCCCCATCACTCTGTGGTCTCTGTCTCTCTAACAATAGAGCCCTGCCCAAAGGGAGATAGAAGAGAATTAGAAGTCTCAGAGGGGAAGACAGACACCATGTTATAGCACAGCCTAAAGCAAAAACTCAAAAGCTAACTGAGGAGAGCATATTGAATTAGAAAATTTGGTGTTGTTGCTGTCTTACTGAAGGAGTCATTAAAGTTCACATACAGTCTCCCTGAACTCTCCTGTATTCTGTAGGCTTGATCAAAGCCATCACAGTGGGTTTCTAAGGAAAGAGACTGGTGGTAAGTCAATCAAATATATTTATAAAGCCCTTTTTACAGATGTCACAAAGTGCTTTACAGAAACCCAGCCTAAAACCCCAAACAGCAAGCTGTAAAAGGACTGTGGCTAGGAAAAACTCCCTAGAAAGGCAGGAACCTAGGAAGAAACCTAGAGATGAACCAGGATCTGAGGGGTGGCCAGTCCTCTTTTGGCTGTGCCGGGTGGAGATTATAAGAGTACATGGCCATTAAGGCCAAATTGTTCTTCAAGATGTTGATAGATGACAGTCTGCAGCTACGCGAAGGGTGCTATTTTTGTGGCTGCTGTCCACTCCTCCAGAATCTCATCTGTTCCTAGACACACCTCAGCCAGTCTGGACATTACACACCACTGTAAGCCAGCCCAGTCAGCCCAGCGGCGACACTCTATAGAGCCATCCTCTCCTCTCCTTCTCTCTCATTGGCTCTCTGCCTTTCTCTCAATTTCTGACATCCTTCATCTAAGTTGGGACTAGTGGGAACATGCTGCAGGCAGCTTCAGGATGATGAGAGTAATTCTTCTCGATCTCCCTCTCATCAGAATGGCCTTGTGCTTGTGTGATATCTGATCCCATCAAATCACTCAGGAGGCCTTATCTTTTGGAGTGGCTCTGATTGTGTGTGTGTGTGTGTGAAAGAGAAATAGATGGATAGAAAGATAAGATAGAAGGATAGACGGAGAGATGGGATGTGTGCAGCGTGTGTGTGTGTGTGTGTGTATGCGTGTGCGAGAGACTGACAGCAAGACCCCCACATCCTGAGACCATCAGACCCGGTCTATAGGGTCCATTCCCCGCCCCCTGATCCGTTTATTTGGATAGAATGGCTTTAACATTTCCCACAGTGGTCATCTAATGGATTCTTAATAGACTACAACTGAGAAAGTGTCTTTGGGCACCAAGCTACTGAATTTCAAGCATTTAATGGGAGCTCCATAGACATCGCAATTAACCTACTATTTTAAAACTGCCGGAGTCAACCTCAATCAGAGCCATGGGGTTTACGGTGAAAGAGATTAATCATTGTGGCACTGACCCTTGATACTACAACCTAAGCTCCCAGTAATGAAGGGCGATATTAGTAGCTGACATTGAGGAGTGTGTTTTCATCCTAGTAGTGATGACATGATAGGAACGTTTTTGGATTGCAATGTCAGAGTGATGTAGTAAGTTGTATGCTTAAAAATAAATAAAGAGAGTTGCATCCTCTATATACAAGCTCCCAGTAATTTATTAGGTAAACCACTAACGTTTTGGCATCACTGTGCCTTCTTCAGGGTGATGTAGTAAACCATAGTAACCTGGAATAGAATAGAAATGTGCAGCATGTGTGAGCTGATTCAGTGTCTGTGTGAGATAGTGTGTGGCATGCATGTGTGTGTGTGTGTGAGAGAGAGAGAGTATGAGTGAGTGACTGAGTGAGCGTATGTGTGTGTCTGAATGCATCATGGTCCATGGATGGACTCAAGAAGACTGAATCTCTTACAGTCAGTAGCCAGTTGTGTACAGACAAAACTGTCTGAACAGAGGCTAGTAAATGGAAGCAACCTGAGAGAAATGGATGTGGCAGGTGGCTGCTGTCTGTGTGTCTGTTTAAAAAGGCACTTCAAGAAAAAGCACTTTAAACCCTGACACACTTTACAATGTATTCTATAGTCGACTACGTCAAGGTTACCTTTCAAAATGGTGTCTCGCAGTCAGGTAGCATTTAATGCAATCACAAACCTGTGGTCCTCTGTAGCTCAGCTGGTAGAGCACGGCACTTGTAACGCCAAGGTAGTGGGTTCGATCCCCGGGACCACCCATACACACAAAAAAATGTATGCACGCATGACTGTAAGTCGCTTTGGATAAAAGCGTCTGCTAAATGGCATATTATATTATAAACCTAATTTCAACAAGTGAGGCTGAGCGTTGTTAGGCTACATCAAAGGATGTTCTGTGCTCTTACCTTATGCTGCATTTAGACCAGGGACGCAAATACCGTCATACCAGTCTGCATAGCGGGACAAGAAAGACGGTGACGGCAAAAGCAAGCCAGTACGATTGTATGCCTTGCTGTGGTGATTTCAGTAAACGAACAGTGCAAATCAACATCCGGTATAAAACAACGTTATGGCAGATGGCAAAAGTTGAAATATTTTAACTCTGGCGGCAAGTCCCGTTTGTACAGTGGCGCATTCACCGCCAGCCTCAAGGCATTTACCGTCGTTCTCTTATTGAAAACAATGACATCCAGTTTGCCATCTACCGTCTACCTCGTGCCATCTAAAAGCAGCATTAAACTCAATCTCAGCAAATAGTACAAAAGTGCTGCCGACACATTCAATGACACATGATAGGCAATGATAGGAACATGACAAGGCAGTCAAATGACCAGAACATCAAGGGACAACATGTAATAGCTTGTTTCTATCATGTTTGACCACAGGGGCCCTTGAATTCTGGACAGTAAATTAGTTTGTATCAGTTGAGAAATTGCTTGGCAATCTTTAATCTCTTCCATTAAACTAAATGTTGTGAGTGGAGTAGTGCTGTGAGTGTCTGCAGTGTTCAAACCATTTACATTCAAAACTAAACAAACTTTCCTAATGGGCCTAATGGTAAGAGAACCTGGACAGGACATTCATTCTAAAACATTCTGGAACAGGCGTGCCCCTTTCTTGGTAAAGTCTTCTTCATATTGAGCATGTGCGTGTAAGCGCACACACACACAGCAAGAGAGAGAAAGAGAACGTTCCAATCCTCTTATTTTAGTTACCCCTAGTGACGCAATTTACCCCTAGTGACGTAATTTACTGATCATGCGGTTTTGAAATGCACCTGGCTGCAATCTACTGTGTTCAAGACAGTTGAGTTTATTACCTTTCAAATTATGAAAATAAACTATATATATATATATATATATATATATAAGCAGTGATTAACTATGATTTTTTTCTGATATTAAGTCAACAGTAACTCCATCTCAGCATTGTATAACAAAATAAAGATATCAATGTGATGGTGAAAGCAGCAAGCACTTTTAACTTTCTGAAGCCAAGTCATACAGGTTACTGGTATGTGGTTGTCATGGCCTTCTGGCCAAATATTATACATGTGTTAACACAAATCAAACATATTCACCATGTAAAAACACCTGGAACAACCATTCAAACAGCTTCACATTTCAAAATCTCCACTATCTAGTCAAAAGAACGGACTGCGTAAAACCTGCAAACCACTGTGGACTGAGGTTCAAATTTCTCCAGCTGGTTGTCTCGCAAGGATATTAGTTGTTTCACCGCGGTCCGAAACAGTTGTCAGCCAGTGAGACATTTGAGTATAGTATACTACTTGCCTTGGACACAGGTGTGATGGACATGTTGCTTGGCGAGCGTTGGAGCTGCGTCTCGGTCTCCATCTCGCTGTTCTCTGTCATCATCATTCTCTTCACGGGATGAAACGAGACAGTCGGCTGTATGTGGTCCGGGTTCCAGAATAAACGGACTGTTACAGCTGAATTCATTCAAATGTGAGTTAGTCAAAAGTACTTCCCAGTGTAGCCATTGAGATTGGCTAAATAAAGTGTGCCATCTCACCACCTTTTAAGGAATCGCGCGCGCGGGGAATAGGCAGGCTGTTGAGGATCATGCGCCACGAGTTGCACAGGTTTACATCCAATTAATATACATCACAAGTCTAAAGGCATTTCAGGTCAGGGCTGCAGAAAGGGTGCAGTCTGTGGCGGTATCCGAAAGATTGGACCTTAGTTACGCATCAGCAAATAACGGTCCTATCCTTCCATGCGAGGCAAGTAACCTACCAACTGCTATTCTCCCTGGTAGTACTATAGTTGTCAACTAAAATCTGATCCAAATACCTCATGTTGGAACAAGCAGGTGCGACTCTCCTAAAGAAGAACAAATATTGATGTTTTCCAATCTGAGGGCTTATAGTCCATTAGATTTCCCAAAAACAAATAGTTGAGATGTTCCGGGAAGGTCTCTCGCACAAGCCAGAACTTCTGTAGTAGTGGTAGTATGGTAAGGGTACAATAGCATTTTCCTTTCGTCGAACCTTTTACTGGACGTGTGCTGCCAACATAAATTCGACTAAACCTCAAACCCAGTCACGCCTCCATGTGCGTCCGTGGCGCATGATTGAAGCACTCTTTACAACTATGTCAATATTAATTTACTCAAAATTCAGGATTGGTGATTTTCCGAATTTCATAAAAGGGGCGGTATCTTGATGTAACAGGAGTTTAGGATAGAAAATACTGGGCTTCAAATAAAGCTCCCATAACCGTGTTGGGCACATGGAAAATCTGTGTGTAAATGAATGCCATTTCATAGAACATTTGTATTGTCAACATTTCCATTGATGGGCTATCATAAAGTGTTTCCTCACATGCCTAAGACGATATGGTTGAAAGAAAGATATCTTTTGCATAATGATTACATTAGGAATTATGTGATTTTAGAACAAATGG
The DNA here is from genome assembly GCF_964263955.1 of Coregonus lavaretus. NCBI lineage: Eukaryota > Metazoa > Chordata > Actinopteri > Salmoniformes > Salmonidae > Coregonus > Coregonus lavaretus. The sequence goes on along the minus strand of NC_140015.1, from coordinate 11,765,740 downwards.
TCAGTGTAGTGGTGAAAAAATAAATTAACACTTTTGAAAATAATCTCCAGGATTTTTGTTTCCACCTACACCACCATGTCTTGTTTCTAGGTGTTAGTCATCAATATAGGTAGCCAGCCTATACGTGCCCTTCTTTATGTGTCATCGAGCACAAGTCAAACAAGATCAGACTCTCTCTCTCTCTGTGTGTGTGTGTGTGCACTGAACAGCGCATGAATCAGCATGATGAATCACTTCGAAATAATATACTGTACCTTATTACACATTAGAGCACGTACCAAAGGGTACATGTAGATGTCATACCTGTCTATTATGAAATGGATAGGGTAGGGGGCCAGGTTTTCCAAACTGATGTGATGACATCTTGCCTGAAGTGTAATAGATTATTCGAAAACAGTTTCAATCATTGCACGTTGACTAGTGCACTTGTCTTGGAATGAATACAGAGAATGAAGCTGTCTCACCAGGTATCCTACTGATAATGGGGTCTGTTTATACTTAGGCTACATATGAAAAAACACTGATCTGAATGACCCAGAGGAGGAAAAAAAAAATCTGAGCAGTCAGTGTAATGTTTTAAACAGGACACTTAGGAATCTAATCCGAGAATAGCTTCAATTTTTATTAATAGATTTTTCCCCAGAAAGATGACCCATGTGGGAGGGGTTGGCCCATTTTCCACTGTCTGTGTGTAAGTATCTACATGAGCATATCTAAAAGAGAGGTAGGAAGTAGGAGGACAGAGTTCGAGAAAGGGAATAAAGAGAGAAAGAGCAAGAACGAGGGAAAGCATCTTCGACTAATGATCTTCTCTGTTCTCTTCCAGGTTTCTGTCCTCTCCTTTCTTTAACCCCTATGCTCCGCTCCAAGGTTACCTGTGCTTATAAAACGAACCCCTACATGCTATATTTGTTACAGCATCTTCCATTTAGCAGATACAGTAAATGTAGCACAGCCCATCTCCCCTTCATTTTCTCACCGTCCTATAAAAACACAGCGGGCACAGTCACAGACACTATCTGCAAGGCTGCCTTATAGTCACAGACCCTATCTGCAAGGCTGCCTTAGTCACAGACCCTATCTGTAAGGCTGCCTTATAAAGGTGAGCTCCTAATCTCTTATACAGATGTGCCTCTGATGCCTAACCAGCAGGCAGTGGCCATTCATCATGGGTCACGTGATACTGACAGTGGGATGGTTATAAAGGGGGGCTATGGATGGTGGCTGTGATTGCAAACAATTTCCTTAGTCTTTGAACCCATCACATTCATCTGTGGTTTTCCACTGATTGATCATTACATACAGTGGCCATCCCAATTAGCAATACTGCACCCGTCCCCAGCAGTAGGGAATTCAGATGGAGACAGAGAGAGAACGGAATAAGGACAAAAACAAGTAACATGGGAAAATAGAGATGGAGGCAAGAGAAACATAAGAGAAAAGGGAGATGAGAGGAGGAGGGAATATGTAAAGGTTTGGGCGTTTTGGTCATTTGTTCAACTGTGGACTCACAGACAATCTCTTCTACTTTCACATAGGTGAACGTGGAAGAGTGATGGAGAGCCTGTGTGTGTGTGTGTGTGTGTATGTTAGTCTGCCACAACATCAGAGAGAGCTACACTTCTGCATGATTACAGTATTTCTATGCATGTATGCGTTCCATTATTCCACCTAAGCCCTTCATCAAAGTTTGAGCTAAGCTGTCAGAAGCCATTTCATGGAGGAGAGGGGGAGAGGGAGAGGAGGAGAGGGAGAGCGAGAGAGAAGTAAAGGAAGCCAAGGAGAGTGACATTATTGTGTTACCCCAGCAATCATATTCCAATGAATTATTCCTAGTTTTCTCCAGCGCGTCAGCACCAAGTGCCAGCTGTGTGGCGGATTGTGCAGACACAGAGAGCAAAGGAACATGCTACCTAATAGAACACTGGGGCTGCAGTTTGTTCTCCTGCATGTGTGTTTAGGGGAGGTATGTTTGTCTACTGCAACATGCGTCATATTTAAGCATATGCCACATTAGTCTCTTAAGTGTGTGTATAATGTCATTATGCTGAGTGGCACAAGTGTAAGCGTGACCATAAACTTAGCCATAGAACACAGCATTCTTATTAGTCAATTGCTTTGTGTGGAGAAAACAATACACCCTCATTGAACATTCATAAGATTTTCAATCTCCCTGCTCTGCTGTGCACTCGCAGACTGATACCCCAGGTGTCTGTAAGCCAGCTAAAAATAAGGTCCCCCCAGTGACAAGATAGGAGGCAAAAACAAGCCACCATGCCAGAGGGAAGGAGGAACACAATATCTCCAGCAGCAGGGGGACAACTGGAGCCAAAATGGCCCCCACGTGGCACTATGATCCCAACAACATCACAAGCTAAGTCGCTGGCCGTCATGGCACTGTAGGAGGAGTAGCAGTGTGGTTACTCCCAATGGGGCAGACAGAATGATCCTGTTCATTCATGTGTGATTTCATCACTGACATCTGATACCCACACACCACTAGTATGGAGACTTGGGTTACATACATGTTTGAGTTAAGTGTTGCTACAAAGTGGATCAATTAAGTAAAAGAGCATTTAACTAGTCTTAACATAGTTCCAGTCTGCTTCTTCCAACCCAGCACAGTACTCAGATTTGGATGTCTCCACAGCCATATTTTGGAAAGAAGCTTATTGCTGCCCTCTAGTGTTGCGCTAAGGTTGGGACAATACGCATTCTGGTCCCTACATATAGCCTATACCTGGAGCCAAGAGTGTTTCCTAGTAAGGTCAGGAAAAACTTCAGAGCGAAACAAATTAACACTTCAACATACTGCAATTACAGAAATAACAGGCAGATCTTAATAATATAGTTATATATTTATTCATACATACATATTCATTTATAATCAGTTAATTGTAAAAAAAAAAAAAAAAAAAAAAAAAAAAAGGGAAAGATTTACATTAATTTATATGAACTACAGTCATTGTCAAAAAAAATAAAGTAATCCCCAGGTGTCAAACTACCAAGAACACACTTTAGATCCACCATCTTGTTCATGCAGCCAGCCGTCCTTCCCCCACCCCCTCCAACACACAGTCTAGTCATAGGGACTGAGTGGGCATGAAAATGGACTGATCCAGAATACAGTAATCTGTTATCTTCCATGTAAACTGCTGGAAAATCAGAGGGATGAAGCGCTATAAATTGTTCTGCATGTGTTTAGTCTTGACATTCTACAGGGCAGTTTGTGTCGTTTATGAGACAACCCGGTATGGACATGTTCTCGTGTGTTTGTATATATATACATTCTAAAGGAACCGCTTGAGGCTGAATTTGTCTGTTGTCTGTGCTGTCAATAGTGTGTATGTGTAGGCATGCATGTCTACTCTGCATACCTTCGCTCTGAACTGAGTTATGATTCAGAGAGGTCCATGGCAGTGCAAATGGTCAGTGCATACCGTGTGTGTCTCAGTCTCAGTGCGTCTGTGTATGACTAAGCGTATATAAGTGGTGCCTGTGACTCAGCAACTATGTGTGAAGAGGGCAAACAGGTGTTATGGATCCAGGCGTCACCATGACTTTCCCTCTCCCTCTAGTAACTCCAGACTGTACGGAGCAGTGGGAGTACAGTTGCACCCAGCCAGAGGGTGAGTAGTATGAGAGTACATTATGCATCTCTGTCATCTTGGCTCCTGGATGTTCTCTAATCCCCCATAAACCCACATTCAAACAAAACAGATTAGACTGGATTAATCTCAGCTTGCATTATCCCCCTCCCACTCCGACTGACAAATCACAAAATAGAAAATAATCATCATTAAATGTTTTGCCTGGTTGGTTTGAAAGATGTAGTTTTAGAGAACATAAAAAAATTCCTATTGGGCGTACCAACTGTTTTTTGTTTTGTTTTCTATAGTGGGCTGGGCAGCAGTTTGCATCATAGTTTTAGGGGATCCCCAAACCAAGGCATAACAAGTAAAGGAAAAGCACATCAGGAGAGGAATCTGTTTCTGCTACATCAACACACAACCTAGGCCCTAACCCCCCCCCCCTCCCCCGTTCCCAGACAACGCCTTCATGGAAACACATTCAATATGTTGTATAACATCCATTATACATACAAGCAACACCGGTTCATCCTTACCGACTCATCATTAACTTCTATTACAAATTGCACTGGCTCCAACCCTTCCTCCTGTACAAAGGCTACACTCTGGACATTAGGTAACAAGAACTCTTAATAGAACACAAACTGCATAAGACCAAAACCAAGGACTGCAAGAGGGCTCAAACTTAACGGGGGAAAACACTGAACTCATGACTGAATGCAAAACAAAAACAGCCCCAACCCAAAACACACCAAACGGAAAAGAGAGAGGGGAGGGGTGAGAACGAGATGTAGAAGTCACCAACTTGAACAGAAAAAGGCTAAAAAAAGACTAAACTATAAAAAGAAAAAACAGAACAGAGAGAACAGAAGAGGAGAGACAGAAAACAGAGAAGGTTAAAGTGTGGGAGAGGAGGAAGGATCCAGATGAAAGGCTTTGATACTCATGAGCAGGGGCCAAAGTATTTTGGTAAGGTGGTAGTAGTGGCGGTTTGGGACACATACCCCTGCACTCCAACATGTCTCTCAGCAGGCCAGTGTTGTGCGCTCAGCTCACTCCAGGTCAAGATTCTAAACTACTTCCTTGTTTAGTGACCGCATCTATCCAATCCCAGCGGCCCCTCCTCCTCCCATGTCACTGGTCCCATGCAGAAAGAGGGGGGGTGTTGCGCTGGAGGCTGGGTCAACTCTACTGTCACCCTTTCCTCTGCAAGGCCTCATGGGAGTTGAAGGGGTATCACTGTCACTGACCAGATCATGGTGCCTGCTAGCAGCCTGGCACTCCAACACTGGGCATCTTCTTCTACCCGTGTGTGGTTCACCAGCTCGCATTCATCAAGAATGCTCATCACCAATGGAGAAAAAAATGAAAATTAAGATACCTTGTTTTCGGTTGGCTTTTTCTTTCCGTCCTCCTGGTCTGCCTGGTATCACAAACTCACACAGTGACGTCAATCTTTTTCATTTGATGTGTTTGTGTCTCTATTCTATATTTTGTTGTTGTTGACAAGACTAGCTTGCAGTGGCCTGATTTATTATGTCTCCAAGATCCAAAACCGGTGCTAGTTCACTGTCCAAACTACTCCCCATAGCCCCGGAACATTCTCTCACACACATACACACACACACCTGTGTGTGTACAGTATGTGTATGGCTTAACATAGTTCATAGTGTGAGACCCATTGACGTAAATCTCTCCTTCACACCATGGTGCTGGATTTCCACAGTACTTACATATATTACATTTAGATTTTTAAAAAAACTAGAATTGTTACATGCAACATTTGGCATCTTCTCAAGTCCCCACATGTAAGTCTCAATTGGTGTCCTTTTTAGAAAAATATTTGTCTTTCTCTTTTTTGTTTTGTACAATGAAGCTTCTGGTTGTAACAGAGAGAGGGGAAGGGGAAACGGGCATTGAGCTGTGTGTGTGTGCACCAGTGTGTAGTCATGTGGCAGTAAACTATTAGGTGAGTCATATAACTCTTTAAAAAGTAATTTTGCTGGATAAACTCAGCATATCCCTTAGCAGGCCTGTACTAAGCTGTAGCTACCTTGAGTCTAGAGAATAACTACTACCCACTGTATCTACACTATGTGTGTGTGTGGGGGGGGGGGGGATTGGTAGGCAGTTTAATGGCTGTAGAAGACACCAGGACTCTGTTCAATTAAGCCCCTTTTCCACTGGCTCTTAAAATTCGGGGCAAATTCGAGTTGGTTCGAATGGAATTCTCAAATTCGAGCCAGCGCAGCTACATCATATCAAACCGGTCGTCTGGTTTGATTGGTTAGCTAGCTAGCAGCCAATAGCCAATGTAATGGCAAGCAAGGTAGGAATTAAACTAGCTAGCCAGTTATACTAACGACGACGCTAACCGTTCAGCTAGTTAGCGATCTAAATACATGGCTCTGAGTATGGCTAGCACTGACAGGAGTATGTGGTAACGTTAGTTACAGCTGGTTACAGCATGGTGATGGTGAATTAAATTATTCAACATCTTGCTAGTTAGCAACATTAGCGAAGCCAGCTGCAGTCACATATTGGCTACCTAGCAACATGACATCATTTATTATTTTTGGAGGCAGTGGAAATGCAATTTCAGCTAGCCCACCAAGGCCAGCCCAACCTGGGTTGACTTCAAAGTGCCAATGGAAACGGGTCTTTAGTTAAAAAAAAAAAACAGGCCTAGCTATAGGTTTGGAGTGGGCAGTCTGGAATCAGAGGCTAACAAAGAGCTACTCACATTGAAGTGCAGTTTTGTCTAGAGGTAGCTTGTCAGTCGTTTAAAGATTCTGAGGACATTTCTACCAAACCAATATCCTCATAGTAGCTCTAGCCATGTTTCTGGTTATCTGCCCAGCGCCCACAGACACACATTGGATGTGAGTTTCTTATCCAAACCTATCTTTCTGATACTTCAGTAAAAGGTCATAGTAGTCCTTAGGGAACCTTGTATGAAGTGAGCCCTAGCTACATGTAGTCCATACAGTATATCAGGAGCCTAATCTGTGAACAGCAGTGGTTCTATTATGTAATCCTCCCTGTAATGCTGGGCTGTCTTTAGAACATGGGCCCGGGGACAGCAGGGAATGTGCTGACGTTCATCTGTGGTGATGTGTGTGTTTGACAAAGGCTGTTGTGAGTGGGTTTGAGAATGTCGTTGGGAAGGTTCTTCCCAGACCCTGTGGTGGTTGGGCTCTCTCCCTCTCTCTGCGGTGCCAATCGGGGACACACACCAGCATGTATACCTTGAGGCCAGATCGGACCATGCCGAGCTAGGTTGGGTGGAGGGGCAGCAGGGCCAGGGGTGTTCGGGTCAGAAGTTGGGCTGTGGGGGACAGGGGCGTGGTCTTCACATCATAGCAGGATACAGCAGCGACAGAATCTCTGGCGACTCCCCCCGACCGAGGGGGGTGGGGTGACGGGGGCGAAATACGCGTGCACTTTGATGTTAGGCAGATGGGTCTGGAGAGGAGGACAGAAAGAGATAAAAAGATAAGTGTTGGTGTAATGCATCTAAGAAATGTTAATTCATCTACTGTAATCTATGTGAGTCTGGGTGTCCGTGCACAACTCATAAGCAGCCATGTATGCTATACCACCAGTGCCTACCCTTAGTCTCTTGATGCCTGCGCGGGTGATCTGCTGGCAGTCGTAGAGCTCGATGCGGTCCAGGCTGTGGCAGCTCTTCAGGTGCTCCAGCGAGGCGTCCGTGATCAGGGGGCAGTTGTCCAGCTCGATCACCTCCAGCCGGTCATGGGCACAGGGCCCGCTACCCAGATGTCTGATGCCATCGTCAGTAATCAGCTCACAGTGAGATAGGCTCTGAGAGAGAGACCACAACAACAACAAGGGCACAGTTTAGAACAGCAACACTGTACTGTCACCCGACACACACTGGGTTTCTTTTGGTATTACACTATGAGAGTGTGGATTATCTAGGAAACAAGTTGTTCTTCAGTGATCTCAGCGATCACTGCCTTATTGCCTGCGTTCGTAAATGGGTCCGCGGTCAAACGACCACCCCTCATCACTGTCAAACGCTCCCTAAAACACTTCAGCGAGCAGGCCTTTCTAATTGACCTGGCCCGGGTATCCTGGATGGATATTGACCTAATTCCGTCAGTAGAGGACGCCTGGTTGTTCTTTAAAAAAGTGCTTTCCTCTCAATCTTAAATAAGTATGTCCCATTCAAAAAATGCAGAACTAAGAACAGATATAGCCCCTGGTTCTCCTCAGACTTGACTGCCCTTGACCAGCACAAAAACATCCTGTGGCGTACTGCATTAGCATCGAACAGCCCCCGCGATATGCAACTTTTCAGGGAAGTCAGGAACCAATATACACAATCAGTTAGGAAAGCAAAGGCTAGCTTTTTCAAACAGAAATGTGCATCCTGTACCACTAACTCCAAAACATTTTGGGGCACTGTAAAGTCCATGGAAAGGGAACACTGGAAAAGGAAACACTGTCACCACCGATAAATCTACAATAATCGAGAATTTCAACAAGCATTTTGCTACGGCTGGCCATGCTTTCCACCTGGATACCACTACCCCGGCCACCAGCTCTGCACCCTCCGCTGCAACTTGCCCATGCCCCCCCCCCGCTTCTCCTTCACACAAATTCAGACAGCTGATGTTCTGAAAGAGCTGAAAAATCTGGACCACTACAAATCAGCTGGGCTAGACAATCTGGACCCTTTCTTTCTCAAATTAACTGGCGAAATTGTCGCAACCCCTATTACTAGCCTGTTCAACCTCTCTTTCGTAACGTCCGAGATCCCCAGAGATTGGAAAGCTGCCGCGGTCATCCCCCTCTTCAAAGGGGGTGACACTCTAGATCCAAACTGTTACAGACCTATATCCATCCTGCCCTGCCTTTAGAAAGTATTTGAAAGCCAAGTTAACAAACAGATCACCGACCATTTCGAATCCCACCGTATCTTCTCCGCTATGCAATCCGGTTTCCGAGCTGGTCATGGGTGCACCTCAGCCACGCTCAAGCTCCTAAACGATATTATAACCGCGATCGATAAAAGACAGTACTGCGCAGCCGTCTTCATCGACCTGGCCAAGGCTTTCGACTCTGTCAACCACCGCATTCTTATTTGCAGACTAAATAGCCTTGGTTTCTCTAATGACTGCCTCGCCTGGTTCACCAACTACTTCTCAGATAGAGTTCAATGTGTCAAATCGGAGGGCCTGTTGTCTGGACCTCTGGCCGTCTCTATGGGGGTGCCACAGGGTTCAATTCTCGGGCCGACTCTATTCTCTGTGTATATCAATGATGTCGCTCTTGCTGCTGGTGACGCTCGGATCAACCTCTATGCGGACGACACCATTTTGTATACATCTGGCCCTTCATTGGACACTGTTAACAAACCTCCAAATGAGCTTCAACGCCATACAACACTCCTTCTGTAGCCTCCAACTGCTCTTAAACACTAGTAAAACTAAATGCATGCTCTTTAACCGAACGCTGCTTGCACCCGCCCACCCGACTACAATCACTACTCTCGACCTAGAGTATGTGGACAACTACAAATACCTAGGTGTCTGGTTAGACTGTAAACTCTCCTTCCAGACTCACATTAAGCATCTCCAATCAAAAGTTAGATCTAGAATCTGCTTCCTATTTCGCAACAAAGCCTCATGCTGCCAAACATGCCCTCGTAAAACTGACTATCCTACCGATCCTTGACTTCGGCGATGTCATTTACAAAATAGCCTCCAACACTCTACTCAGCAAATTGGATGTAGTCTATCACAGTGCCATCCGTTTTGTCACCAAAGCCCCATATACTACCCACCATTGTGACCTGTACGCTCTTGTTGGCTGGCCCTCACTACATATTCGTCGCCAAACCCACTGGCTCCAGGTCATCTATAAATCACTGCTAGGCAAATCCCCATCTTATCTTAGCTCACTGGTCACCATAGCAACACCCACCCGTAGTCTGCGCTCCAGCAGGTATCTCTCACTGGTCATCCCCAAAGCCAACACCTCCTTTGGCCGCCATTCCTTCCAGTTCTCTGCTGCCAATGACTGGAACAAACTGCAAAAATCTCTGAAGCTGGAGACTCTTATCTCCATCACTAACTTTAAGCGTCATTTGTCAGAGCAGCTTACTGATCACTGCACCTGTACACAGCCATTCTGAAATTAACCCACCCAACTACCTCATCCCCATATTGTTATTTATTTTGCTAATTTGCACCCCAGTATCTCTATTTGCACATCATCTTTTGCACATCTATCATTCCAGTGTTAATACTAAATTGTAACTATTTTGCACTATGGCCTATTTATTGCCTTACCTCCATAACTTACTATATTCGCACACACTGTATATGTATTTTCTGTTGTATTTTTGACTTTATGTTTTGTTTACCCCATATGTAACTCTGTGTTGTTGTTTTTATCGCACTGCTTTGCTTTATCTTGGCCAGGTCGCAGTTGTAAATGAGAACTTGTTCTCAACTGGCTTACCTGGTTAAATAAAGGTGAAAACAAAAAAAATGTATTTCATAGAATTGAAAGACGTTCCTTAGATTGAACAAAGCAAGTTTGAGACAAGCTCTTAGGATAGAAGCCATTAGCTAGGGCTCACCAGAACTTGCAGACGAGGGCAGTGGATGGACAACTGGATAAGTGTGCCGTCCGTGATCTGGGGAGAGACAGAAACAAACGTATCTTTATTTTTGTCTTCATTTAGCAGACGCTCTTATCCAGAGCGACTTACATGAGCAATTAGGGTTAAGTGCCTTGCTCAAGGGCACCGACAGATTTTTCACCTAGTCGGCTCGGGGATTAGAACCAGCGACCTTTCGGTTACTGGCACAACGCTCTTAACCACTAAGCTATCCTTCTGGTAGATGGTGCTACAGTGTATGTGAGTGTGTGTGTGTGAACGTGCGCACTGCACAGGCTAGCTCACCTGCACACACTCTTCCAGGTCCATCTTTTCCAGCTCATGACAATTCTGCCAGGGGGAAAAAATGAAAAGAGTAAGACAACACATAATTTATATGTCAGAGATGTGTGTGTGTAACCTGCGTCAGCTTCCACACTCACCCTTGCTAGCGTAGTGAAGCCCACATCTGTGAGCTGAGAGCAGCGAGCCACCTCTAATATTCTGAAAGGAGACAGGACATACTGTTATGGGTCGGGGGAACTGTGTTACGTATTGACGTGTCTGAGGAAATACAAGATGGGTTAACTTGGGCACTAACCAGAAAGGAGAGAGGGGTGTATCTGAGTCTTAAAGGGTACCCCTGTATGAGTAGTTGTATGGAGTTTCTGGTGTTATTTGGAGTGAACAGGGGTTAGAAGCAGGGATGGGTGGGGGTAGCGTGGATGTGGGTTGGATGAGGCGGGGGGGGGGGGGGGGGGGGACACACCTGAGACCAGTGTGGAGGGGTTGGAGCAGGGGTCTGGGGTGAGGAGGAGGACTAGGAGCAGGGGGAGTACCAACCTGAGGCGGGGGCAGTTCAGTCCCAGGGCGTGGAGGATGGCGTCTGTGATGTTGGCACAACCTGAGACACACAGGGACTGCAGATGGTGACAGCCCCGGCATATAGTAATGAGACCTTCGTCTGTGATCTGCTGCTCAGAGGGAAACGGACACGGGTCACTAGCAGAACTTCCACGGCATCAAACAGCTATAACACCATTATCAAAATTAACATAAAATTATCATAACTAATGCCGTAGGCTATGAATATCCACCTCCTCAGAATGGGGAATGAGAATCATATCTTGGTTTTTGTGATATATTTTAATCTCTTTTCCCTCTATAGTTCTTATCTTACAAGATTGCAGAAAGTTGCGAGGGGGAGCCAAACAGAGAAAGCACGGGTGTAAAAAGAGAGAGAGAACAGAGGATGACAAAAAGAGGCGAGTCTGGCAAAAGATGAGGAAGCTGCTGAAAGGTGAGACAAAGTGAAAGGGAGACAAGGAAGGAAACAGGGAGGGAGGGAGGGTGAGAGGCATTTGGGGTGTAGACACAGCAGGAAGGGAATTTGGAGACACAGATAAAGAGGATGCCAGAGAAACAAATGTGTTGTCTGGGTGGATTTCACACGCTATTAGGCATGTAGGTTAGATGGCAGGGTAGGCCTCAGTCCACACCAGCCCCTCTACTGCAGGGTAGACTGACTGAGCAGCCTTGTACACCAGAAATTCCCCTCATCCACAAAAAAAAAAAAAGACAGCAGAGGAGAGACAGGACATGACCCATTTACCTACCATATGGATGGCCACAACCCCACAACAGCTATTAGAGATTCATCATTTCTCAATGACAAACCTATTCAGGAGTTACAAGCCCCCAACCCACCACAACAAAACATTCAGCCCCAAACATGATGGGTGCTGAAATATCAAGCAAGACACTCACTATTTTGGAGCTGTGACCAGCAGGTTTTGCTGTTATGTGACACAAACACTGTGAAAGAGGTGCTTGCTTACCGAACACGTCTGCAAGTTGAGAGTGACCAGCTCTGGACAGTGTGCCCCAATGTGCTTCAGTGCTTCATCCTCCAACTAGTTAATAGGTGGAGATGGAAAGAAGCAGATAGGAGACAGAGAGGGAGTGAGAGAGAGAGAGAGGGTGTCATTTGAAATCCCATTAGCAGTGCACCAAGGTAACCCCACCAATGAGCTAGCTAGCTAACCCCCTTCAGCAACTAAATGTCCTACCTGCAGTTTGGATCTACCATCCCCATCACACTGCTTGCAATACAAACATTAGCCCTGGTCCCATATCTAGACTAGCTAAGCCCCTCTCCCCTCAGTCAGCCCTTTAGTCTACGCCTCATCCTCCTGGCTACAATACTAAACTTACACAATCCATTTGTTTATTTCACCTCCAAGGGTGTCTGAATACCTCTCACGTATCCAGTCCGTTCTTCTGTTCATGCACCTTGCTTAGACTGAGGTAGCGACCTTACGCTTTTTAATGGTCCAATTTAACTTTAGCCTGGTCCCATCTCCAGCTGACCCTTTTGTTGCCCTGCCCTGGCCCTGGCCTTACCTGTGTGCAGCCCTTGAGGAAAAGGCCTTTGAGTCCAGGGCAGCATCGTACCAAGGCCTGGATGCCATCCTTAGTCACCTGGTCACACCACGAGATGTTGAGCTGCTCTAACAGAGGACAGCCCTCACTGCAGGGGAAGAAATGGGTCAGACCACGACACAGATATTAGATAAAAAGCCAGCAAAACAACAACAAATGTGTGTGCCATATTTATGCACATCCCCTGAATCGCTAAATGACCTGTTCACCCTACACTTGTACAACAGATGCAACCATCTGCTCCTGCTGAGGAGACTCCCTGGTGTGTGTGTGTGTGAGAGTGACTATTGTCGGAGCCCTGGAAAAACCTTGTATCGCAAAAAAGTCATAGGACATTTTGAATGGCTTATATTAGTCCTAGCGTCAACAAACTGTCACAGAACATGAAGGGGGACGACTACTTCATAATCAAATCACCAAAAGGTGAGTGACAAGGTTTTTCCAGGAATGCTGACAGTATGAGTGTGTGTGCAAGAGAGAGGGAGACAGAGAGACCATGAAGCCCCACTCACCTAAGTGCTTTGAGTGACAGGTTGGTGATTGAGGTACAGGAGGCGAGGTCCAAGTGCTTGAGCTTGGGACAGAACTTACTGAGGCTATTACATGTGCTGCATGGGAGAGAAAGAGACACGAGGCTTAAAGATATAATAATGTAACACTTAATACATTAGCATAACATAATTATACTAGGCAAACAAGCATAAGGCATAAATGTCTGCAAATACCTGTCAGTAATCTTGGTGCAGCCATTCAAACTAAGCAGCTCAATATTCCTGCAGTTCTGGGAGAAGGTTCTGTTGAAAAACAAACCAGAACAGACATATTTGCACTGGAGTGTGTGTACTTGCCCTCCAGCTCCCACATAAATCTCCTCCCCTCACCCTCCTTTCTCAGTGCCCAGAGCACCCAGTCTACGCCAGATTCCCAATCAGTCCTCACCTCAGAGCGCTGTCCCCGACCCCCAGACAGCCCCTCAGACTCAGCTTCCTCAGGAATCCCCCACACCGTTTTGAGATGTTCTCCACCACTCGCCCCTGCAACACACGCACACAAACAAACAAACGCCTCTCATAAAACATAGATTCATCCCCAGATCATCTTCTCGTTCGCATACATGCAAGTTTATAAGGTCAAAAAGGTTAAAGTCATGAATGTCCACTTTGTTTCCATAAAAGATGGCAAGACAGACAAAAAAATGGATAAATCAATGGGAGGTGAGGAGGAGATGGAGAGGATAAGAGAATAAGGGATATGGAAGACTTCCTGACCTCAATATCTCTCTGAAAGTCGAAAAGGTCGATCCTCTGCCAATTACTGCCGTCCAGGGCGAGCACATTCCACGACTGAGGGAGAGAGCGGCACAAGGTCAACTTCACTGGTTTCACTATTCTGTCCAACACACAATTGCACACACTCACACTGAACCAAATACACACTTCAAAAACACAAACTCACCCGTGAGACCTGGGCACAGCGACAGAGTGTCACCACATCCAGAAAGGAGAAGATTCTGGAACACAGACAGGGATGGTTCAGAACCCCTGGTACCCAGAATCAGAACCAGAGCCCTCTATGTATACAAGGCTCTGCCCAGAATCCCTGTTCTACCCATATAATTACATACAGAACTCTGCTATGTATGCCAGTATGTGTTTTGATGAGCATACACTGCATACGACACTGTTATGATTGTGTTATTGTGTGTGTGTGTGTGTGTGTGAGAATTTATGTTCACTCTATTATGGTTATTGTGTTTGAAGGATAGATAAATAGTTTACTTTTGCAGAAAGATTGTGTGGTGGGGCATTACACACACACATTAAGAACACCTGCTCTTTCCATGACATACTGTACACTGACCAGGTGAAAGCTACGATCCCTTATTCATGTCGCTTGTTAAATCCACTTCAAATCAGTGTAGATGAAGCGGAGGAGACAGGTTAAAGAAGGATTTTTAAGCCTTGAGACATTTATTGTGTATGTGTGCCATTCAGAGGGTGAATGGGTAAGACAAAAAATTTAAGTTTCTTTGAACGGAGTTTGGTAGTAGGAGCCACTGGTTTGTGTCGAGAACTGCAACGCTGCTGGGTTTTTCACGCTCAACAGTTTCCCATGTGTATCAAGAATAGTCCACCACCCAAAAGGATATCCAGCCAACTTGACAACTGTGGGAAGCACTGGAGTCAACATGGGCCAGCATGGCTGTGGAACGCCTTCGACACCTTGTAGAGTCCATGCCCCGACGAATTGAAGCTGTTCCGAGTGCAAAAGGGGGGGGTGCAACTCAATATTAGGAAGGTGTTTCTAATGTTCGGTATACTCTGTGTGTGTGTGTGTGTAACAAAAAAAATAAACACACACATACACTACATGACCAAAAGTATGTGGACACCTGCTCGTCGAACATCTCATTCCAAAATCATGGGCATCAATATGGAGTTGGTCCCCCCTTTGCTGCTATGACAACCTCTACTCTTCTGGGAAGGCTTTCCACTAAATGTTGGAAGATTGCTGCCGGGACTCGCTTCCATTAAGCCACAAGAGCATTAGTGAGGGCTCTGTGCAGGCCAGTCAAGTTCTTCCACACCGATCTCGACAAACCATTTCTGTATGGACCTCGCTTTGCGCACGGGGGCATTGTCATGCTGAAAGAGGAAAGGGCCTTCCCCAAACTGTTGCCACAAAGTTGGAAGCACAGAATCGTCTAGAATGTCATTGTATGCTGTAGCGTTAAGATTTCCCTTCACTGGAAGTTAGGGGCCTAGCCCGAACCATGAAAAACAGCCCCAGACCATTATTCCTCTTCCACCAAACTTTACAGTTGGCACTATGCATTCGAGCAGGTAACGTTCTCCTGGCATCTGAAAACCCAGATTCGGCCGTCAGACTGCCAGATGGTGAAGTGTGATTCATCACTCCAGAGAACGTGTTTCCACTGCTCCAGAGTACAATGGAGGCGAGCTTTACACCACTCCAGCCGACGCCTGGCATTACGCATGGTGATCTTAGGCTTGTGTGAGGCTGCTCGGCCATGGTAACCCATTTCATGAAGCTCCAGACGAACAGTTATTGTACTGACGTTGCATCCAAATGCATTTTGGAACTCTGTAGTGAGTGTTGCAACCGAGGACAGACAATTTTTTACGCACTACGCGCTTCAGCACTCGGCGGTTCCGTTCTGTGAGTTTGTGTGGCTACCGCTTCGTGGCTGAGCCATTATTGCTCCTAGACGTTTCCACTTCACAATAACAGCACTTATAGTTGACCAGGGCAGAAATTTCACAAACTGACTTGTTGGAAAGGTGGCATCCTATGACGGTGCCACATTGAAAGTCACTGAGCTCTTCAATAAGGCTATTCTACTGCCAATGTCTATGGAGATTGCATGGCTGTGTGCTCGATTTTATACACCTGTCAGCAACAGGTGTGACTGAAATAGCCGAATCCACTAATTTGAAGGTGGGTCCACATACTTTTGTGTGTGTGTGTGTGTACGTATATACAAAGTACCAGTCAAAAGTTTGGACACACCATTCAAGGGTTTCTCTTTATTTTTACTATTTTCTATGAAATAACACATGTAGTAACCAAAACAATGTGTTAAACAAATCAAAATATATTTTTGATTCTTCAAAGTAGCCACCCTTTGCCTTGATGACAGCTTTGCACTCTTGGCATTCTCTCAACCAGCTTCACCTGGAATGCTTTTCCAACAGTCTTGAAGGAGTTCCCACATATGCTGAGCACTTGTTGGCTGCTTTTCCTTCACTCCGCGGTCAAACTCATCCCAAACCATCTCAATTGGGTTGAGGTCAGGTGATTGTGGAGGCCAGGTCATCTGATGCAGCACTCTATCACTCTCCTTCTTGGTTTACAGGTGTGTTGGGTCATTGTCCTGTTGAAAAACAAATTATAGTTCCACTAAGCGCAAACCAGATGGGATGGTGTACCGCTGCAGAATGCTGTGGTAGCCATGCTGGTTAAGTGTGCCTTGAATTCTAAATAAATCACAGACAGTGTCACCAGCAAAGCACCCCCACACCATCACACCTCCATGCTTCACGGTGGGAACCACACATGCAGAAATCATCCGTTCACCTACTCTGCGTCTCAAAAAGACACAGCGGTTGGAACCAAAAATCTCACATTTGGACTCCAAACCAAAAGGACACATTTCCACCAGTCTAATGTCCATTGCTCGTGTTTCTTGGCCCAAGCAGGTCTCTTCTTCTTATTGGTGTCCTTTAGTATTGGTTTCTTTGCAGCAATTCGACCATGAAGGCCTGATTCACACAGTCCCCACTGAACAGTTGATGTTGAGATGTGTCTGTGACTTGAACTCTGAAGCATTTATTTGGGCTGCAATTCCTGAGGTTGGTAACTCTAATGAACGTATCCTCTGCAGCAGAGGTAACTCTGTGTCTTCCATTCCTGCGGTGGTCCTCATGAGAGCCAGTTTCATCATAGCGCTTGATGGTTTTTGCGACTGCACTTGAAGAAACGTTCAAAGTTCTTGAAATGTTCCGTATTGACTGACCTTCATGTCTTAAAGTAATGATGGGCTGTCGTTTCTCTTTGCTTATTTGAGCCGTTCTTGCCATAATATGGACTTGTTTTTTTACCAGATAGGGCTATCTTCTGTATACCGCCCCTACCTTGTCACAACACAACTGATTGGCTCAAACGCATTAAGGAAAGAAATTCCACAAATTAACTTTGAAGAAGGCACACCTGTTAATTGAAATGCATTCCAGGTGACTACCTCATGAAGCTGGTTGAGAGAATGCCAAGCGTGTGCAAAGCTGTCATCAAGGCAAAGGGTGGCTATTTGAAGAATCTCAAATAAATTAATTCATTTAACACTTTTTTGCTTACTACATGATTCAATGTGTTATTTCATAGTTTTGATGTCTTCACTATTATTGTACAATGTAAAAAATAGTACAAATTTAAAAAAAAACCTTGAATGAGTAGGTGTGTCCAAACTTTTGACTGGGACTGTAATATATATGAGAGAGAGAGAGAGAGAGAGAGAGAGAGAGAGAGAGAGAGAGAGAGAGAGAGAGAGAGAGAGAGAGAGAGAGAGAGAGAGAGAGAGAGAGAGAGAGAGAGAGAGAGAGAGAGAGAGAGAGAGAGAGAGAGGTTTATTTGAACAGTGAGAGACAGAACAACAACTAAAAAATCCAGAAAAACGCATGTTAAAAATGTTATAAATTGATTCGCATTTTAATGAGGGAAATAAGTATTTGACCCCTCTGCAAAACATGACTTAGTACTTGGTGGCAAAACCCTTGTTTGCAATCACAGAGGTCAGACGTTTCTTGTAGTTGGCCACCAGGTTTGCACACATCTCAGGAGGGATTTTGTTCCACTCCTCTTTACAGATCTTCTCCAAGTCATTAAGGTTTCGAGGCTGATGTTTGGCAACTTGAACCTTCAGCTCCCTCCACAGATTTTCTATGGGATTAAGGTCTGGAGACTGGCTAGGCCACTCCAGGACCTTAATGTGCTTCTTCTTGAGCCACTCCTTTGTTGCCTTGGCCGTGTATTTTGGGTCATTGTCATGCTGGAATACCCATCCACGACCCATTTTCAATGCCCTGGCTGAGGGAAGGAGGTTCTCACCCAAGATTTGACGGTACATGGCCCCGTCCATCGTCCCTTTGATGCAGTGAAGTTGTCCTGTCCCCTTAGCAGAAAAACACCCCCAAAGCATAATGTTTCCACCTCCATGTTTGACGGTGGGGAGGGTGTTCTTGGGGTCATAGGCAGCACTCCTCCTCCTCCAAACACAGCGAGTTGAGTTGATGCCAAAGAGCTCGATTTTGGTCTCATCTGACCACAACACTTTCACCCAGTTCTCCTCTGAATCATTCAGATGTTCATTGGCAAACTTCAGACGGCCCTGTATATGTGCTTTCTTGAGCAGGGGGACCTTGCGGGCGCTGCAGGATTTCAGTCCTTCACGGCATAGTGTGTTACCAATTGTTTTGTTGGTGACTATGGTCCCAGCTGCCTTGAGATCATTGACAAGATCCTCCCGTGTAGTTCTGGGCTGATTCCTCACCGTTCTCATGAACATTGCAACTCCACGAGGTGAGATCTTGCATGGAGCCCCAGGCAGAGGGAGATTGACAGTCATTTTGTGTTTCTTCCATTTGCAAATAATCTCACCAACTGTTGTCACCTTCTCACCAAGCTGCTTGGCGATGGTCTTGTAGCCCATTCCAGCCTTGTGTAGGTCTACAATCTTGTCCCTGACATCCTTGGAGAGCTCTTTGGTCTTGGCCATGGTGGAGAGTTTGGAATCTGATTGATTGATTGCTTCTGTGGACAGGTGTCTTTTATACAGGTAACAAACAGATTAGGAGCACTCCCTTTAAGAGTGTGCTCCTAATCTCAGCTCGTTACCTGTATAAAAAGACACCTGGGAGCCAGAAATCTTTCTGATTGAGAGGGGGTCAAATACTTATTTCCCTCATTAAAATGCAAATCAATTTCTAACATTTTTTACATGCGTTTTTCTGGATTTTTTTGTTGTTATTCTGTCTCTCACTGTTCAAATAAACCTACCATTAAAATTATAGACTGAGCATTTCTTTGTCAGTGGGCAAACGTACAAAATCAGCAGGGTATCAAATACTTTTTCCCCTCACTGTAAGTCAAACTGTAACTCAGCCACTCAGGAACATTCAGTGTCTTTTTGGTAAGCAACTCCAGTGTAGATTTGGCCTTGAGTTTTAGGTTATTGTCCTGCTGAAAGGTGAATTCATCTAGGATTTTTTTCCCCTGTACTTAGCTTCATTCCGTTTCTTTTTAATCCTGAAGAACTCCACAGTCCTTAAGAATTACAAGCATACCCATAACATGATGCACCACCACTATGCTTGAAAATATGGAGTGGTACTTTGTAATGTATTGGCCCCAAATATAACACTTTGTATTCAGGACAAAAAGTTAATTGCTTTGCCACATTTTTTGCAATATTACTTTAGTCCCTTGTTGCAAACAGGATACATGTTTAATGTTTTGGAATATGTGTATTCTGTACAGGCTTCCTTCTTTTCACTATCAATTAGATTAGTATTGTGGAGTAACTACAATGCTGTTGATCCATCCTCAGTGTCCTTCTATCACAGCCATTAAAAACCCTGTAACTGTTTTAAAGTCACCACCGGCCTCATGGTGAAATTCCTGAGCAGTTTCCTTCCTTCAAAAAACAATTCCCCTTGGACATTATGGGGTATTGTGTATAGGCCAGTGACAAAATAAAAATCACAATTTCATCCATTTTAAATTCAGACTGTAGCACAACAAAAGGTGGAGGAAGTCAAGGGGTGTGAATACTGCCTTGCTGCCTTGCTGTATTTAGTCAGCCACCAATTGTGCAAGTTCTCCCACTTAAAAAGATGAGAGAGGCCTGTAATTTTCATCATAGGTACACGTCAACTATGACAGACAAAATGAGAAGAAAAAAAATCCAGAAAATCACATTGTAGGATTTTTTATGAATTTATTTGCAAATTATGGTGGAAAATAAGTATTTGGTCAATAACAAAAGTTTCTCAATACTTTGTTATATACCCTTTGTTGGCAATGACACAGGTCAAACGTTTTCTGTAAGTCTTCACAAGGTTTTCACACACTGTTGCTGGTGTTTTGGCCCATTCCTCCATGCAGATCTCCTCTAGAGCAGTGATGTTTTGGGGCTGTCGCTGGGCAACACAGACTTTTAACTCCCTCCAAAGATTTTCTATGGGGTTGAGATCTGGAGACTGGCTAGGCCACTCCAGGACCTTGAAATGCTTCTTACGAAGCCACTCCTTCGTTGCCCGGGCGGTGTGTTTGGGATCATTGTCATGCTGAAAGACCCAGCCACGTTTCATCTTCAATGCCCTTGCTGATGGAAGGAGGTTTTCACTCAAAATCTCACGATACATGGCCCCATTCAGTCTTTCCTTTACACGGATCAGTCGTCCTGGTCCCTTTGCAGAAAAACAGCCCCAAAGCATGATGTTTCCACCCCCATGCTTCACAGTAGGTATGGTGTTCTTTGGATGCAACTCAGCATTCTTTGTCCTCCAAACACGACGAGTTGAGTTTTTACCAAAAAGTTCTATTTTGGTTTCATCTGACCATATGACATTCTCCCAATCCTCTTCTGGATCATCCAAATGCACTCTAGCAAACTTCAGACGGGCCTGGACATGTACTGGCTTAAGCAGGGGGACACGTCTTGCACTGCAGGATTTGAGTCCCTGGCGGCGTAGTGTGTTACTGATGGTAGGCTTTGTTACTTTGGTCCCAGCTCTCTGCAGGTCATTCACTAGGTCCCCCCGTGTGGTTCTGGGATTTTTGCTCACCGTTCTTGTGATCATTTTGACCCCACGGGGTGAGATCTTGCGTGGAGCCCCAGATCGAGGGAGATTATCAGTGGTCTTGTATGTCTTCCATTTCCTAATAATTGCTCCCAAGCTGCTTACCTATTACAGATTCAGTCTTCCTAGCCTGGTGCAGGTCTACAATTTTGTTTTTGGTGTCCTTTGACAGCTCTTTGGTCTTGGCCATAGTGGAGTTTGGAGTGTGACTGTTTGAGGTTGTGGACAGGTGTCTTTTATACCGATAACAAGTTCAAACAGGTGCCATTAATACAGGTAACGAGTGGAGGACAGAGGAGCCTCTTAAAGAAGAATTTACAGGTCTGTGAGAGCCAGAAATCTTGCTTGTTTGTAGGTGACCAAATACTTATTTTCCACCATAATTTGTAAATAAATTCATTAAAAATCCTACAATGTGATTTTCTGGAGAAAAAAAATCTCAATTTGTCTGTCATAGTTGAGGTGTACCTATGATGAAAATTACAGGCCTCTCTCATCTTTTTAAGTGGGAGAACTTGCACAATTGGTGGCTGACTAAATACTTTTTTTCCCCACTGTATGTATGTATGTATGTGTGATCGATTCATATGTAACACATTGCACTCTGCAACCCAGTGTGATGTAGGGTGAGTATACTGTTGCAATTGGCCTTGGCCAGCCTGCCCCTAACCCAAAAGCCCTAGTAAATCAGAGCTCAGTCTGTGGCCCCCGTTCTGCTGGCGAGACCCAGGCTTGAGTTATGGCCTCCATTTTCTGTTTGCTCAGGGGCTTTTGACTTTTTTTTAATGCTTAATCGATTTGAATGTTTTATAGCCCAGACCATCTGTGTTTATTTACAGTTTTAGCATTGGGGGAGGAGAAATTGGGGAAGTGGGATGGGGAGCATGAAGGGAGTGGCATATGGCAGTTGGTTGGGGATGTTGACCAAGCCACTAAAGCCTCAGTATAGTGACCCTTAGTTTCTAAGGTGACCACTCAAGTGTCATGATGTAACCTCCCTAATTGTCAGTGGCTGTGTTGTGTGGAAAAGGGAAAGAGCAGGTGGATCAGAGTGTACACAGCTGTGTTTTGGGCAGGTTAAGATATTTGATGGTGTTGAGCATGTGGCATGCCATATTCTGTGTCTGCATCCAGCCCAGTCATTGAAAAGCCCAACTCACCGTAGCAACAGCTCCTTGGGCAGCTTCTTATTGATGACGGCCTCATCGCTGTTTGAGAACATCTGTGAGGAAGAGATGAAGAAGAGCGTGTTAACTTCCTCTGGCTCTGTCACTCACAGCAGGACCAGCTAGGACTTCCTCTATTCTCTCTGCTCCACAGCTTTAGCACATAACCAATGATAAACAATCACTGTCTCATCAGTCGAGATAGGTTCAATGGCAAAGCTTGACAGGAGAAAGGGGGTGATAGAGTGAGTGGGATGAAGAGAGATCGAGAGGAAGGGAGACATTTTCTGTCTCCTAATCAAACCCGGTGTGAGATGTCTTTTGCTTCCTTCGATCCGGTCTGATCATCTCATTGTTTTCTTCTTTGCAAAAATTTATAAAAACCTGTTTTTGCTTTGTCATTACGGGGTATTGTGTGTAGAGCACGGCGCTTGTAACGCCAGGGTAGTGGGTTCGATCCCCGGGACCACCCATACACAAAAATGTATGCACGCATGACTGTAAGTCGCTTTGGATAAAAGCATCTGCTAAATGGCATATTATTATTATTATAGATTGATGAGGGGGGAAAAAACAATTTCATAAATTTTAGAATAAGGCTCTAACGTAACAAAATGTGGAAAAAGTCAAGGGGTCTGAATACTTTCCGAATGCACTGTATGTATATTTTGAATGTGAACCTATGATTTATTTTCTGTTAACTTATTATACAAATTCAGTGGACACACTGGGTCAATAGTACATTAAGCCTCTCCTACGATCCCTGTTTACTTTCACACTCCGAGGGAGCAGGAAAGGACAGGCTTTTGGATTTGGGGCAAATTCACTCTGACAGCTTGCCTTTCAGAGAACTACTCAACAGGTCAAATAATCCACGGCCATTTCCAAATGCACATGGTCTGGGGCACGTAGGCTACAATGTTTTTCCTTTGTGGTGTAACTTTATATGGTTGTTTGCAGGTCTACAGTAGTTATTGGTCATTTCCATTTAAAAAGGACCCATGAGCACCAACATGTGAAGTTCACAGGAGCATGTCAAATTGGGAGTCAAATGAAAGCTAAGAGTCTATATTGTTGAGAAATTAAGGCATATACACATTTTTCAACCATTTTCCATCCTAAACATTTCAGAATAAGTAAAGGCTTTGATTTCTGGTCAAACAGATGGAAAAGGGGGCTTAGAAAACATCTACCAGAAAAAGTCTTAAAGGTATTAAAATTACATCAAAACAATAATGCGGACGTAAATAAAGACCCCTGCCAACTAATATCAACATGTTTAGTTTTGTGTATAAAAAAAAAAATGGCCTTGTCTAAGTTTAAGAAACATTTCCTTGTGCCTTAATTCCTTTACCAAAAACCAACATCTCTTTAAGAAGTAACAAGCAAAAGGTAGACCTATTAATAAGTTAGTGTTTTTACTGATATACATTTTGTTTATTAATTATTAAGTGATTAAACCCCAAAATGTCCAAATCAGTAACAGAATTTCCAACAACAACACACAAAAATACTAATAAAAAAATGTAATCTAAAATAATTATAATTGGTAACTGAATTTCTGCAATTGAATTGGCTAAAATGGTAAACTATACTGAACTCTACGGTTCTGTCCTTTACTGAGTTATATTGTGTTGTACAAACTTGTGAAACATGAGGTCTATGATTGGTTTTGATTTGGTCTGGACGAACCAAATTTGGTCTTGTTTGGGGGCAGAGCTCATTAAAATAATAGCCAGTGTGTAGAATAATACCCAAATATGCAGAGGAGGATATTAAATATGTATACGTTTGTATACCTATTTAGGATACATAACCATGAAGGGAATGACATTCATATCCATAACTATGCATTTCTGTGTAGTACAGATCAGGGACCCATGATGAAATTCTGTTACTGCAATTCCATTACCGGGTGTAAATCCACTTCACTTGCTGTAGTTTAATAATCAAAAGAGATTTTTTCTAAGTCAATGTGTCATGTCATAGCTGACACCCCATTCTGTCTGCAGACATCGTTGAATCTTAATTCGGAGCAGATGTTTTGAGTTTCTGGAAAATGTTGACACTGTGATTTTACCGAACTTCTGTTACCAAACTTTGCATCTGCACAGTTCTTCCAGTAAATGTGTTTTTGTAAAATGTTCAGTGTAAATTGTTTTCAAAGGTAGTCCTTGTGCATAGAGTTGTATGGTTTGTTAAACTTTGAAATCAATGGTTTTTGTTTGGCATACATTTTAAGTGAAAATCAGACTCAATGCAATTCTGTTACCATGGAACTGCCCTTATGATTTGAGTATGTTATGTCACATATTATTACAGAGTACCTTTTCTTGAATGGTGAGAAATACTCTTCCATGTGATATATCCTATTGTATATCAGATGGTTTTGAAATAAGGCTAAAACATGTTTGAATCTCCAATCATACTCATACTATTTAGACATTTTTTAAATAACTCATTTTGGATAATTTACCATCATGATATGGAAAAAGTAAACTGTACTAATTGTTCACTATTTTCTCTACTAGTTGAATATGAAATCATATCCAGAATATCTCTAGATATCAATGACTTTCTATTAGTTAAATAACTGATGGTGTGGTCTAAAAAAACGTTGAAATACAATGTTCAGAATACAAAACAAAACTCAAAGTCAATGGGTTAGAATTTAGAATTCTCTTATAACATTTTAGGCTCTGGTCTATGAAAAACTGTTTGAAATGCTCAAGACTTAAGAGATATGTGTTGCCTTGCCTTAGTTACACTACATGAGCTGAGCTCACTGATTGATTCACACTGTAAGGATTGCTGAGGACAACACCCCTACCTCATCCCTTTGGAAACTAAATACACACAACGCAAGATAGAGGGCACATCAAACTGTATCGTTTCAATCATCAACACTAGGCCACTTGACAATATGCAATATGTTGATCCATAAAAAAACAGGGGGGTGACTAAGAATAGGCCTGCCTATAAATGCAACACAATTTCAATTCTACTCTCCAAACCGTTGAAGTCCATTGTTATTGGCTAATAAACTACAGATCACGTATCTGCGGCAGCTGTCAACCGGTCAGGCCAGAAGGTACGGCCTGAATCTTCTGAGTCGTCAGCTGTTGCACCGTTAAAAATAAATAAAACCACACAAATCCCACGCCGCCTAGTTGAGGATTAAACAACACCGAGTGCTCAGGGTAGACAGGCCAATGTCACGGCGTGAACACACACGGACGGCATTTGTTAATGAGACTGCATTTATCCAAAGCCATATTTCACATTTGGTGCATTCTTTATCGCTGTGTATAAAGCGACGAAAACTTTGCCACAACGTTGAATAACGATCGCTTGCATAACAAACAACATGGGGCTTCTGTCAACGTAAACATCTATAGGGAAATCACAGCCTGTATGATTTGAAAAACAGATAGATCATGTTGTATTTGCTGTTGATATTTGGAGTGTGGTGGTGGAATAGCCGAGTCGTGGCGGAGCGAATGGCCCATATGTAGCAGAATCAACCCACAGCGGCCATGAGCCTACACACAGAACCCTAGCTGAGCAAAGACAACAATCCAATTCTCCAACTCTGTGAAATAACTCAGCCACAGTAGGATGGAGTAGGCCCGAATATTATATCACATTTTCTGTTTATAAAATGAAGGAAGATATAGAGCTTCGTATCAGTGTGAAGCCTAAAAGTCTGTCTTTATGCCATTGTCTTTGTTTTGACGGCACAAAGAGAAAGCTCGGATAGGCTCCACAATTTTAATCAGCCTTGAAACCTATGAATGCTTTATAAAACACAACATGTGAAACTATAATCCCATTTAATAATGGCAAATTCTGGTAGGCTATTGAAGAAATCAAGATGTTGTCGTTACTTGAAACAACGTTTGCCCTAATCCAAACATTGACTGCGGAAACTGCAACGGTGCGCAACCATGGACGCATTTTAACAAACACCATAACACCAATCAAAAATAATTATGTCATCTATCAATCGCATATATTATAAACTCACCTCAAACCGGCTCCGCGAAACACCATTAACCTCCTTCCCCATCTCGGACGGTGGTTTACCCGACTCGATCAGGGGGATAAGTAATTCGGTGTTACAATTGCAGTAACGTATAGATATCGGCGCTCGTCTTGCAAACTCCCTTCAAAAGCTACCATGCTACCGTTGTTTCGGCAGCTGCGAAGGCGGATTTCATAGTTTTTTCGGTTTGTATCACAATTGCAATAGCCTACCTCTCGACAACTGCCCCAGCTAACAACCCGAACTCTTATATCTCCGCTCACTAGTTCGCCCTCCCCTCCTCCGTTCCCCCTTTATCTGTGAACACTGCTTTTAGCATTAGCCTTCTTCATTATGGACACAAATAATTACATTTGGTAATAACCCTGGACGAAGTGTAGCCTACATGCATTTTTCCCCAGGGCAATATTCTGCCATTATTTAGAATTCTATAGAATTAGGCCTAGCCTATTTCTCCCTTTAGCCTAGGCCCAGCCTACATCATTAGGCTATTGGATATCAAAACATTAACCTGAAATAACTGTGATATAAAGGAGGCCACTATGCAAGAGCAGTTTATTGGGAGTCCCACTGTATAGGCTATTGTGCTGTCCAGTTGTCATTGGAGCCATGTGAGGCCTAGTTTTGGACAGGAGCATAGCCTACCAACCATTTGTTTGGTACAGTTTTTTTTGTGTGTTGTCTTTCATGCAGGATAAAGTGCATAATTAGGTTGCATAAATGAATATTACATACATAATATCATCGCCTTGTGCATAGACCTACTTTGTGTGTATACACATAAATGGTCATAATAATGTAGGCATAGCTTTATAAAAAAAATAATGTACTGTGGTGTCCATAACTTCAATAGCCACTGATACTTAGTGACATTGACCAAACACAATTTGTCAATTTGGTGATCGAATGGATACATTGTAACTTTGTTGTTGCTGTTTGGGGAAAGCGCACTTCCGCTTTGGACTCCCCTTCCAGCTCTCAAGAAACCAATCAAGACACGTATACGTGACTTGTCATCGGACGTCATTATAGCGGGAAAAGGTGCTTGTAAACAGGGAGCAGAAAACCATGCTGAGCCATTGCACTTTAAATCAAGTTGTGGTTCTTTCTGGACTCCTATTGTCGACATACACAGTATAAAGACAAAATAAATACACATAATGTCCTTATAACGGAGGTAATATACTTTTGCCATAATTGCTCACGTCGCATGCAAATACATCCAGCTGCTAATACGTCATCTATCCGGGACATGTGCCGCGTTCAAAACAACTGGGAACTCGGAAATCTCCGACTTCCGAGCGTTCAAAACAACTGGGAACTCGGAAAAAAACTAGCTCCAACTGGGATTAATCGATTTGAACGATCATCCACTCGGAATTCCAACTCGGGAACTCGGGCATCTTTCTAGAGCTCCGATTTCCGACCTGAAGAAAACAAACGTCATGATTTTACTTCGTATTTTTCCGAGTTCCCAGTGGTTTTGAACGCAGCAATGGACAAGCGTGGTTGGTCGAGAAATGGCAGGCTGGTCTCATAGACTAGGCGTAACATAGTAAACTAAAATCCGTTTGGTACGTTAGAGAAGGTCAAAATGAAAGGAGGTTGGTTGGGGTGGATATGACATGAACGTCTAGCAACCCAAAGGTTGTGTGTTCAAATCTCATCACGGACAACTTTAGCAACTACTTACTACTTTTTAGCTACTTTGCAACTACTTAGCATGTTAGCTAACGCAAAGGTCTAGAACCCAAAGGTTGCATGTTCGAATCTCATCACGGACAACTTTAGCATTTTAGCTAATTAGCAACTTTGCAACTACTTACTACATTTTAACTACTTTGAAACTACTTAGCATGTTAGCTAACCCTTCCCCTAAACTGTTAACCTAAATCCTAACCTTAATCTTAACCCCTAGCTTAGCTAACGTTAGCCCCCTAGCTAATGTTAGCCACAACAAATTGGAATTCGTAACATATCATACGTATTACAAATTCGTAACATATTGTATATATTCTCAAGCGTAACACATCATATGAATTGTAATTCGTAACATATCATACGAAATGGATGATGGACATCCACAAATGAATACATGTCTGTAGCTCAATTGGTAGAGCATGGCGCTTGTAACGCCAGGGTAGTGGGTTCGATCCCCGGGACCACCCATACGTAAAAATGTATGCACACATGACTGTAAGTCGCTTTGGATAAAAGCGTCTGCTAAATGGCATATTATTATTATTATACCAAATGTAACATATCATACTCATTTGAATGTCCCGGATTTTCGTTTACTATGTTAAGTCTACCCTTGAGTCCAGGTTGGAAATTGAGGTATCTGTTAGTTAATTTACTATTTGGTTCAACATACAATTATTGATAGTTTTTCGTGACACAAGTCTCTGATGGTGGAGACCGGTCTACGATAACATTAGTGATGAAGATAAAAGAGTTAGTATTCATTTAACATTGGCATTACTACTAGAAACTGGCTAACTGTCTACTGTTGAGCACTGCACTGATTTATTATGGAGCAAAATTATTATTGAATGTGCAGATACCTCATGGAAGCAATAGTTGGTCTCTGGTTGCCATTTGTGTGGTTAATACAAATAAATTGGTATTAAGTCGGTCAGTGTCAGTTTGCTATGTTTTACGACAGAGAGGTCTCAGTATCTGTACTTACACATCATAACTAGCTGTTTCTCTTTGGACGGCTGCACAGGGCTATGGCCACTTTCTGTTTATTTCTCAATAAAGACACATTACTCTACCCGTATCGTTTTTGTGTTCAGTATTTTTTTGTCAACTTCTGAAGTTGTTTAAATTAATTACAAGCTAGGTAATGTAGTTGGAAAACAATAACGTTGACTTTCTTGGAAGGAAACGTATATTTAACAGGCCCTCTACAGGTGAAAAGCTGCGGCGCGCCAAGGGCAGAAGGCGGTGCAGCTCCCTGAATAGTGCTTTCGGATAGGCTGTTGCTGAGCTACCATGAAGAATGACAGCCGTCGAGACTTCCGGTTCTAGTCATAGGGCGATAACGATAAGAGCGCAGTTGCAGAATTTACAACAGGAGCCACAATGGCGGTTGTCGTCTCTTGACAGGGCTGTGGATGTTATTAAATCCACTATCATCGCCCTAAAGATAGGCCTGGTTGATTCCCAGAGCAATTAAAAATAAACTGGAACATCTACTGCACATTAAAATACTATAATTTCTGATCAATATCAAATTAACAAGAGATACAATTATATTAAAAGGGACCATGTAAACAGTACCAACCGGGTCAAGTTTTCATTTTGTTCGAGAAACAACATCGGCTGTTAATGACGGCTATCTGTTTGTTTATTGAACTCCAAAACCGTAAATCTAAGGAATAATAACACCTAAACTAAGATTGGCACCGGACAAGGGAAGCTAAAAGAAAAGGGACTTATTTTTTTCTTTCGTTTTTTACCAAACAGCATGCTAGCTACACAGAGCTAGCTAGCCAAATAGAAACGGAGAAGAGCGCACAATGCTCCGATTTATTGTTTGGGCCTTTTCAGCCAGTTTCTCTAACTAGCTAAATGCACAGGCCTTCATTTTAGTGGCGTTTTTTGGCACTAACAACCTTTATTTTTCTGCTTTGACAAACCATGCTGCCGAACGGCTTGGAATGAACTCGGATAATGCTTGAGGACTAAACCTGGGCAGACTATTTTCTGTTTTGTCGGCTTGCTTAGAACACTGGATCTCATTTTACCGGATTTCAGAGTACTACTCTCCCGTTAATGTATTGTCTCGGCTACAGAGGCCCACGCTCGGGAGAGGTTCCGCGGCTGACGTGAGGAATGCCTGGGTCGGATAGACACCATGGGACCAAGAGGAAGCCGGAATCCAACAGTAGCATTGCCCTGCCGCCCCAAACAACGAGCGGCAACAGCGGGCTACACCAGCCCCTGGTCCTGCCTCATACCTCTGCGGGCAACATGACTAGCAAGGACGGTAACCTCCAGTCAAAGTCGTCAGTGCCATCTTCTTCCAAGCGCAAACGGCATAAATCAGCCAAACATGGACGTGAGTCCGAGGTGGCTCAGGGCCCTGGTTTTTCTGCCCTCAGCTCCACAGCGCCTCCTTCCGTTAGCGCCGTGAAGCCGCTGGTAGAATATGACGACATAAGTTCCGATTCGGATACTTTTTCGGACGCACCTACTGCAAGGTCTGCTGGGGATCGCTTAGAACCTGTCCCAGATTATAGTAAAGGGGATGGGGGCGGGGCTGTTGGTAGAGATGGTCGGGAACACAAGCACCGACACTCTCGCAAAAAGTCGAAGGATCCCAACAAAGTTAGAGACTCTGGTGAAGGGGGTCAGAGTACTAAGAAAAAAAGCAGCAAAGACCGTGAGAGAGGGAGCTCTGGAAAAGTCAAGGAGAAGGTGGCCTCCCTGTCCTCTGTAGCATCCCTGTCCTCTGGGTCACGACGTCAGGGTCAGCTGGAGGCTGACTTGGGGCCAAAGCGTGGAGAGTTGCCCCTCTTCTCCCAGGCCCAAACTGCGGCCAGTGTGGGAAGCACCACCTCCTCCTCCTCGTCATCTCGCAGCAAGGAGGGTGGTCGCTCCGGGAAGTCTCGCAAGGATAAGCAGCAGAAGCGAGAGGGGCGCGAGGGTCGGGGGGACGCAACCGCCAGCCAGAGCACCTCTGCCTCTCAGAAGGTCCGGACGGAGAGGAGCCAACGGAAGTCCTCAAAGAGCCACAAGTCCAGCCCTAAGGGCAAGGGGCAGCCTTCCTCGAGCAGGGGGAGCCCTCGCCGGAAGGCCCCAGCCCCAACACAGTCCCCCAGCCCCCCCAGGAGAGGGGGTAATGGAAGCCCCATGGTCGGTGGTTACAGCCAGGAGGTGGACAGCTACCACCACCAGAAACGCAGGCCGGCCCCACAGAGCCCCAGCCCCTACAGGGAGATGTCCAGGCGGAGCAGGCAGAGGTCAGACAGCCCCTACGCCAGCAGGCAGAGGTCTTCTAGCTATGAGAGAGACGACAGCCCCTACTCCAGGAGACGCTCCATCAGTCCCTATGGTAACCGCAGGTCCTCCAGTGCTAGCCCTATGTCCCGGTGAGTATTCTGGCCTGGCCCAGGCACCTTCCGTTCAGCCTGCCTCATATACACGTTCACATTTATGCTAGTTGTGTAATACGTACCAAATCACACTCTATTCCCTTTATACAGCACTACTTTTGACCAGGCCCCATGAGACCCTGGTCAAAAGTAGTGGACTACAAAGGGAATATGGTGTCATTTGAGACAAAGCCTAATACTATCATGTAGCTATGTACTACTACTAGCCACCCAATCTCACTCAGTTATTCACTCACTGTATGCATGGCATGCACCTCCACACACAGAGACATATTCCCCAGTGCTGCCTAACACACACATTGATTCTCACAAATGCTCAAAGTGCCTTTCTACTAAGGCCCAGTAAGGCCCCAAACGTGATAATGAACTGGTGTTGTTACTGTTGATGTTCTCATTACTGGAACCGGGCCAGGCCACTGGAGGAGACACTGTGTCCACTTTGACTGTTTCTACAGTTTGTTTGTTTGTTTTCTACCCCCATTTGTCTGTGTGCTAAGGAAGTGCTTGTACTGTGTGTTTGTCAAAGATGCAATATGTAACTTTTTGGGCGACCTGACCAAATTCACATAGAAATGTGAGTTATAGATCTGCCATTCTTATTGAAAGCAAGTCTAAGAAGCAGTAGATCTGTTCTATGTGTGCTGTTTCTTTGCTTCCCGTGCTTATGTTTCCTTTTTGCATCTTTTACTTTCGGTTTTGTACACCAGCTTCAAACAGCTGAAAATACAATATTTTGGGTTTTAGACAATATTTCACAGCGAGTTTAGTTGGTACAATGATGCATTGCTTGTTTTGTCACAAACTGAAATTAGGCAAACTATTAGAATTTTTGCAACCAGGAAATGGCGGAGAGATTTCTGCATATTGCACCTTTAAATCGTAAGTGGTCGAGACAGTGCTTTAGACAGCTGGGGATTGAGCCATGGGAACAGACGGTACCTGCAGCTTCCTCTCCTGTGCTCCTAGCCTCAGGGTGTTGGAACGGGAATGGCTAGGCCAGGTTGCAATGTCCTGCATGGGCTACTTAAAACTATAGTCAGGGAAGAGACATTGATTCTATGTTCAGATGTGTCTGTGTGACATGCAGGGCTGTTTCTGCCAGGGAGTTGTTGCCTCTTGCCATGTGGTGTAGAGGGGGAAGGGAAACCTATGTAAGTGAGGACAGGCATCACATGGGGCTCAGACAGACATGCAAGGCCTGTGTGCTCCAGGCTAGGGAAACCCTATGAGGAGCTGTGGTGGTCTTTGGAGCAGGAGAGGGCATGGGTTGGGGGGTAGACTACACTAGCCAGGGAGCGGGGTGACTGGCTAGGCCATGTCTCTCAACCCTGTTCCTGGAGAGCTACCCTCCTGTAAGTTTCCGCTCAAACCCCAGTTCTAACTAACCTGATTCAGCTTACCAACCAGCTAATTATTAGAATCAGGTACACTAGATTAGGGTTGGAGTGAAAACCTACAGGACAGTAGCTCTCCAGGAACAGGGTTGGAGAGCCTTGGGCTAGGCTGTTGACATTCAGCCATTTTGATTTTGTGTCTCATCAGAGAGTGGACCTTGAGCTTCTGTTGGTGGGAGGGGGCGTAGCTGTAAGATAAAACTAGGCCCTCAGTCGTGATCATTAAAAGGTTCTCTGCTGACAGTAGACTCTGCTGCCAGTAGACTCTGCTGCTGGTGAATCATGTTGGTGTAGTCAAGCCTGTAGCTAACTGTAGGCTATTTGTTTAGTCTAGCTAATTAACTTCAATGTCCCAGTTCTTAACTCATAATAATCACATTTTAGATTTAGTTTGTAGTCTTTTATACATTTTCATGCTCAGGGACATATTAACTTGCTACTAGTTTAATTGTTTTCCTAACCCCTCATACAAATGATTGAATCTGAATGTTGTCTCCACAATTAAAGGGATACTTTGGGATTTTGGCAATGAAGCCATTTATCTACTTCCCCAGAGTCAGATGAACTTGTGGATACCATTTTCTTGTCTGCATGCACTTTGAAGGAAGTTGCCAACTAGCGCTATCACAATTGCTAACTAGCGTTACCGTTAGCATTGGCTCGTGAAACTACCTCTAACTTCCTTCGTACTGGACACAGACAAAAAAATGGTATAGATGAGTTTATCTGACTCCCGAAGTATCCCATTAAGTACGTTCAGAATCATCATACTTTTCATCTCCCACATTTGAATAAGGGTTACTTGATTGTTATCAAAGTATGTGTGGTGATGAGCTGTTTGAATGTATGTCCCAAAGCTATTTGGCTTAATGCCAGAGGAATGTTGAGACAGGGAACTTATGGAGGAAGTTTGTACACAGTGCTTTAGTCTGAATTTAAAGTAGCCAAAGGTTGTCCTCCTGACTGACCTAATTTTATGTTTGAATGCTGACTAAGGGAATGGGAGGTGTAGCACATATGGAAGAAGACATAACTCCTTTTATGTGTAAACGGCGTCAGTGTGCTATCTTAGCAAATAGCGCTCCCTCTCTGAACTTGCCTCTAACTGGGCTTGAACCAGGGTCCTGCCTCGCCAACACACGTGACCGCCAGTTGACAACTTACGAACCAGTTGAGCTATAGAAAATGATCCAATTTGATAGAACCATTGGTGAAATGTCAAGCTAGCTGTGAAGTGAGCTTGCCACATGTCTTATCTCATTATATAAACATAACAAATGTTTGGAAGATATCATTTGCCATGACTTGCCATTTGTTGTTTTTATTAACACATTTCTTAATACACAAGTGCACAAGGCCCCAGTAATGTAATGTCAAATGGCCTCCTCCCTTCTTCTAGTTCCTCTTTCTTGGTGCCCCCTCCCAACTTAGAAAGAGAGAACTTGCAGCCAACAAGAAATTATTGTTTTCCTAACATCTCGTCTCTCTCTCCAGGCGCTCAGTTCGCTCCCGGAGTCGTTCGCCACCTTTCTCCTCTTCCCGTCGCTCCTCCTCTCGCTCTCGCAACAAGAAGCATTCGTCCTCTGCCGGGGGGGCTGGGGGTGGCGGGTCTCACAGCAGCCGGCCCACCAGCCGCTCCCCACCCTCCTCCCGCCTGCCACTCAACTCCAGCCTGGGGGCGGAGCTTAGCCGGAGGAAGAAGGAGCGCCAGGCTGCGGTGGCTGCAGCTCGCCCCCCCTCCCCTCCACCTTCCTCACGCAAGACCAAGGGGTCCACTTCACGCCCCCCTAAAGCTGAGCCCGAGAGAGCACCTGAGAGAGACTCTGTCCAAGCCGCGGACCTCCAGCCTCCACCCAGTGCACCCCAGCCACAGGACACTGTTGGGGAAGAACACGGCTCTGCATCTCCACCCTCCACCTTCTCATCTCCTGCACCCCCTCTGCCCCCCGGTCAGACGACCCCACTGCCCCCACCTCCTCTGCCCTCCACCCCTGTCACCCAACTTCAGCCACCTACACCCCAGGGCCAGACAGAGGCCAGCCTCCCACCCTCCACAGCCCTCTCCTCCTCCTCCTTGTCGTCCCCCCAGTCCAAATCTCCTGCCCCCATGCCCACACGCAGCCCTGCCCGCCTGACACCCATCCACAAGACCTCCACTCTGCCCCCCCTACCTTTACCACCCATGCTAATGGGAGACTGCCAGGACAGGTGAGCCATGGAACGCACATACACACACACACACACACACACACACAACTCTCCGCTCCCCAGTCCTGTTGCTTGGCAAGCGGGTAGTCATCATCACAACAGTTATTAGGCCTATACTGTAGGCTCAGGTTTCACCCAACAGTCAGTCACACACCTGCCTGCAGTACAGTACTGGAATTCTGAACAGATTCCCTGACTGCTCTGTATGCCTATGCTTTAGCTACCATTAGACCGTGAGTATGTCAAGTAGTCAAAACAGGCCTACTCGGGACTTAAAAAGAATCACTAACTCCTTGCAGCCTTGTCAAATTCAGTGCTTCCTCTACAATGGACTGCACTGGCCAAAATGGCTGCCACAGTGAAACTGTAGTTCATGGGCCCCACATCCCTTTGTCATGGTATTTGGGGATACATTTGTACTACAGACATAAGGAACATAAAATTCAAACTCACTAGAAAAACAACGATGCGCTGGAGTAATGAAATTGTTTCTCTCCTTCCTTCTCTACCTTCAATCTCTCTCTCCCCCTATCTCCCTCTCTCCCTCCATCAGTCCGAAGAAGTCCACTCCTCCTCAGAGGTCTTCCAGGAAGGAGAAGGAGATGCGGAGTCGGCCGTCTCTGATCGACCTCCCGCTGCCCCCCACGCTGGCCGGAGGAGACCCCTCGCCCCCTCAGTCCCCCGTCCACAGAGCTCCACCTCCACCCCAGTCCGCCCTCAAGAAGAGACCAAAGTGAGTTCCTATCTGCTCAACCTAACCTTCTCCTTCTTATCAATCCCCCCAAACCACTGAACTCTAATTGTCTTTTCCACAGCCCTCCTCTCCCACCGCAGCCTATTTTCTTTCAACAAAAAGAAAAAATAAGCATAAGATAGTACAAAGTTATCATCAAGGGCGTATTCACTGAGGTAAAACGTTTCCTAATAGCAAGTCTCCTCTGCTCTCCTCTCTAGGTTTTGCTGTCCACGCTATGGCGAACGCAAACAGACACAGAGCGACTGGGGCAAACGCTGCGTGGACAAGTTTGACATCATCGGCATTATCGGAGAGGGCACCTACGGCCAGGTGTACAAGGCCAAGGACAAAGACACCGGTGAGAGCCCCGTGTGTCCTTTCACTGACATACCTGTGTTTCGTTGTTCTTGAGAGAGGCACAAATCAGAGGCTTTTTCTCCAACCTCTCCTGCCTCTCTATGTGTGTCTGTTGGAGGAATTGGAATAAAGCAGAAGACACATTTCCATTGGGCATCCGTGTACATTGGACACGTATTTTATATAGCACATTTATTAAACTTTTAAACAGGACAATCAACAGATATGTTTTCATCCATCCCCTACATTGGACAATGAAGTGATCTGTAATGTTCATCTTGTTCTCCCGTCCTCCAGGTGAGCTGGTGGCTCTGAAGAAGGTGCGTCTGGACAATGAGAAGGAGGGCTTCCCCATCACGGCCATCAGAGAGATCAAGATCCTCCGCCAGCTAAACCACCGCAGCGTGGTCAACATGAAGGAGATAGTCACAGACAAACAGGATGCACTGGACTTCAAGAAGGACAAAGGTGTGTGGAAGGGGGGACTGTGTGTGGGGTTTGATCTTGGTGCATGAGCCAGCCATGTCTGCCTGTATGCGTGTGAATGCGCATCCTCCTAACCCCTCCCTGTCCCGTCAGGTGCCTTCTACCTGGTGTTTGAATACATGGACCATGACCTGATGGGTCTGCTGGAGTCAGGGCTGTGTCAGTTCTCCCAGGAACACGTGAGGAGCTTCATGAGACAGCTGATGGAGGGACTGGATTACTGCCACAAGAAGAACTTCCTGCACAGAGACATCAAGTGCTCCAACATACTGCTTAACAACAGGTACTAGTGTTGCACGGTGGATCGGTACCACGGTAATATCACGGTACCAAAATGTCATGATACCAACATTGTAAAATACTGTAGGACCATTTCGCATGATACTATTGAATTTTTAAGCCCAACCGATCTAAAGAACCTGCTGGCGCCTGTTATAAAATGTTTATAAAGTCAGTTTGGTTTATAATTTCAGTTGAATTTAAGCAACAGCCACTAGTCTCTTGTATGCGCAGGTCCAATAGTGTCCACTTCACTTTCATGCGCATACCACGTGTGGCAGCTGTAATCGGCCAGCTGCATCCCCTACCATCCCTCACTCACCTGCTTCTCTCTGTCCGCTCTTCATGCGCATCTATTCCTCCGTTCGTTAAAAAAAGATATAATTTAGCCGTGATGGCGAGCGGGGATGCAGACCCCGATGAGTCTTCTGTTGTTAGATGTGTACATTTGTTACATTGGAGCAGTGCGCAGAGTGAGCAATGTTAATACAATGTGTCATTTTATTGCCTGTTATAACCAAGAGCACAGGCCAGTCTGAGTAGACTTTGCAAGTTCACTGTCATACAGCCTCTGAGTGTCAGAGAGGGGAAATGCAGCACTGCTTCACGACAGGCACGCTTGCAGCTTTACAGCAAAGAAAATGGCTTGTCTCTAGCCTAAACTGCAAAAAGAAAATATGACCCATATAACCGGAGATGCATTTTTTTTTTTTCTGTCGGGATTCGTGTGCATTTTATATAATTTCACAAATCATGTCGCGGGCTGTTTTAAACTAGTCCTGGTTTGCTAATTATTGGTTTGATAACAAACAACGTTGTTCAGTCATGTTACCTAGCTAGCAATCAACCTGGTAACTTGACAGTAGGTTTAGACAAATTTGATTGGCCCAGGAAGAAAGGAAAAGGGTCTGCTACTCATGAGATGTGTTTCAAAGGTAGGATTCATATAGGTCTAATGTAAGCCTAAACTATATCACAAAATCAATTTCTTTCTGGTGCTCCTTAAATTCTGTTTGGTGTCTAACGTTTTAATAGTTGGAAGCAGCGTGTGTGTTTGTGGGAGAGAGAGAGAGTGGTGTGTGTGTCTGTATTAGAGAGGGAGACTGAGAGAGTGTGTAAGGGAGGGAGTGTCTGTGTTAACTGAAGAGTAAAGGTTTCATGCAGTGTTTTCCCCTTAGTGCTACAATGACATGCAGATCATAATGCTATTCCTTCCTCCAGCCAAAGCACTGGTAGGCCTTTGCAAATATGAGCAAATCGGCCATTCTATGCAGTATTCTATTATACACTGAACAGTGTGAAGTTAAATTCAGTGTGTTGTATTGGGTAGAAGTGTGAATTTCAGTGACAGATTTTTGTGTAGCACATGTGCAGAACATTTAGAAAACGGGAACAAGCGTCCGGGGGACGGGGCAAACAAGATGCTAGGCCACAGATTATTTTTCTTTCTGTAGTATCGCGATACTACTCGGTATCGTGATACTGGCCTGGTATCGTATCGTTAGTAAAATGTCGGTATCGTGACAACACTAACAGGTTCACAAGGAGGAGGGAACAGTGTTTCTCCGTCCATGGGCCGGTCCGTGAGATGTTGCTGGCTGGTCGCTGAGATGGTTCACTGTCCATTCATGTATACAGTTCTACAGTGCTAGATTTAAAGGTAGACTCAGCGAGATGACGTTGCCACGAGCAGATAATGAGATGAGAGTGGTGCAAGACTTTGCTCTCACACAGTCACACAGAGTATCTGCTCATGTGCACAGGTGCCCTTCACGCTGCTACAACGTGGTATCTACGGGACCAAAACAGCGATGAAATTCAGCCTCGCGCTTCAACGCTCTTAGTTGTTGTGGAAGTTGACCAACTACTGCTGTTTACTTTGTACATCTACGTCGTCTCGCTGTAAGCAGTTCCCCAAGGAGGGAAAAGGATAGCTTTGCCGGTCCCTGGTATAAAAAAATGGACCCACTAACCTAGAATGTTATGGTAATAGCAACAGTAGTAGTTTGTGTGGTTTTAGTAGTGAGGACAGGGAGCACCGGGAGTTGTTTTGAAATGATTGTTGTAGCTATAGTAGGATTGGGTTTTACCTTTGATTGGTGCTTTCAATGTGCAACATTCTACCATGGGAATTCAAATGCCCTTTCCTCTGCCTCGCTGTTTTGATAGAATTATTCACTTCAGTAGTTAGGGTTGTATAAGTTAACAGCTGTAGAATGTAATAAGTTGTCTTGTTATTGAGCTTGATTCTCTGTCTCTAACCCCTCATTTCTTTATCCCTCTCTCCTTGTGCAGTGGTCAGATCAAACTGGCTGACTTTGGTTTGGCCCGCCTCTACAACTCAGAGGAAAGGTGAGACTTGGATTTCTCAAGTTGCTTTGGCGCAACGATGACATCATCATGTGTTTATAAGTACATTAAGTCAGAGGTCCTTCCTGTCTCTGGTTCAATCCTTTTAAACTGTGACCCTCACACTGGCTTTTTCTCATTTGGGCAAAAGCCCGTCCTCCACCCTCTCTCCGCTCTGCTTTGTGACCCAGAAACCGATACGTGGTCGATGAAATGTAAATTCGTTAGTAGGCGTCCGGAACAGTGTCCTCCATTCCTCGATAGCCACCTTTTCATTAGGATAGTCATGTATCCTACCAGAGTCCTTCACGGAAGAGTTTTGATATCTGCCACACCCCCTTTGAATCAGCTTTTGTTTTGTCCGAGGAGAAAAGCATGCACACAATCAATATGTTACATATCTTTTTATCTATAAAATGTCTTGCACAACTAACTTAATTCGTTTATCACTTTACACATTTATTTTGGGATCCACCCCTGTAAACTTAATTTGCCTGATGATGCGCGAGTGGAGGAGGCACATTTTTGTCCACGTTCCCTCTCCTCGATTACCTTTGACCTTTTTCCAAAAGAAGACGAGAGAGGACGGAGGAGAGTGGATGCGGGAGTTGAGCAAATCCAATTGAGAAAAGTCCTCTGTTGCCATGGCAGTCTGAATGAAAACACCTATCTATTCTAATGATTCCCCACTAGGTGGTGCTGTGTCCTGTATTAAGAGGTTCTCCCTCCATCAGAGCCCATTGTTGAGAGATGAAGTGTGGGTGTTTGGGCACTGGAGGGCATAGTAGGGGTACTGGTACTGTATCTGTGTGTTATATCTGAATGTCCCCTTCCCTGCTCCCTCCAGTCGACCCTACACTAATAAAGTAATCACTCTATGGTACCGCCCCCCTGAGCTCCTCCTGGGAGAGGAGAGGTACTCTCCAGCCATCGACGTCTGGAGCTGCGGGTTAGTACACCCACACACACACACACACTGTCATGCACCTGGACACTGATTCTGTACATGCCCAAGAACACTCATTCCCTATTTGTTAAGAGGTTTATTGGTGCACAAACATTTCATTCACACATTCTCCAATCAAACATGCTCTATTTAGGAAATCAGATTGCACTTACCTTATTGTTCCATATGGTGTCACTATAAAATTGCCATATCATTTTGACTGAAGTAGTCAGAGCTCTGAACCTAAGGATTGGCAAAGAATTATCACTCTTAGCAAATCCTAACTCAAGATTTGTGAATCCTTTTTTTTTAATGTGAGTCGCCAACATTGTCCATTGACTGTTTGTGCACAGGTGTATTCTGGGAGAACTGTTCACCAAGAAGCCGATCTTCCAGGCCAATCAGGAGCTGCTGCAGTTAGAGTTGATCAGGTATGCTGCTGTTGCCCCCTACTGCCTGGAAGACTGCAACTCAGCATTAAAATCTTGTCTGACATGGCAACCTATTTCCTATATAGCAGCCATATTCTACAGGCGTACTGCAGTCCAGAACTCAGAACGGGGTCTATACGGACCGCGGGTCTTGACTTTTTTTTGTTTTTGGAACTCAGTTGGGCTTTCAACTTACTGCTGTCGAGTGCAATTTCTAAATGTAGAAGTTTTACTCTTATGTCATTCACTGACAGATCTTAAAGATATATTTTTAACTGAAATGTCCAATTGATCAACTAGCTAGATAGGTAAGTTAGGCTAACCAGCTACCTACATCTTGTAGTTATCATGGCCAAATTGTGCCAAGGGGCATCGAACCCCAGGGATCCCCCATTTTAGATTTTGTTGAGTCACTCGGGTATCAAATGAACACACATAAGAAATGGCGAAATGTGTAGAATTGCAGTAAATTAGCTTGTGAAAAGAATGTTCTCTCCGCCAAAAAGAGGGGTGTGAACCCTTTGGGGTCGCATGGGATGCGAGGTGGGGGTTTGTTACTACTCCGATAAATGACAATACCCATCCGGACCTTTACCACCTAGGAAATATGTGTGACTGGACCTTCTCAAATAGTAGTTGAATACCCCTGCTATATAGTGCGCTACTTTTGACCAGAGCTCTAGGGG
This sequence comes from Coregonus lavaretus, assembly GCF_964263955.1. Classification (NCBI taxonomy): domain Eukaryota; kingdom Metazoa; phylum Chordata; class Actinopteri; order Salmoniformes; family Salmonidae; genus Coregonus; species Coregonus lavaretus. Next base: position 11,724,490 of record NC_140015.1, on the reverse strand, counting down.
CCTTGGTCAAAAGTAGTGCGCTATATAGGGAATAGGGTGCCATTTGGGATACAGGCCATGTTTACCAAAGCTCTAACTTTCTCCCTCTCTGTCCCCCCTCTGTCTCAGTCGTCTGTGTGGGAGCCCCTGTCCCGCTGCCTGGCCTGACGTCATCAAGCTGCCCTACTTCAACACCATGAAGCCCAAGAAACAGTACCGCCGACGGCTACGCGAGGAGTTTGCCTTGTATGTAACATGACATACAATCCGTGGGATTTTCTTGTCCTTTCATCAATCTGATAGTTGTGGCAGTACATCAGTTGTTGATGCTATTTGTTTGACACTCACTCTCTAATTTCACTCTCTCTCTCGCGCTCTCTGTCAGTCTGCCTGCCCAGGCCCTGGACCTGCTGGACCGCATGCTGACCCTTGACCCCGCGCGGCGCTGCACAGCCGAACAGGCCCTCAATAGTGACTTCCTGTGTAACGTGGAGCCCAGCAAGATGTCCCCGCCCAAGTGAGGGCCTTGTCTTTGGCCTGTCCTTTCCTGGGCCCAATACATATATCTAGAGAACACCCTTGAACTATCCACTACCATACTCCTACACCCTTATTGCTTTCTTTCTTTCCCACATCCCTGGCGTTGCTAGCGCCATGCTCTTCCAACTGAGCTTTCACCACTCCGTTTTTGCCTCTGTATCTTACTCTCTCTCTCTTTCTCCAGTCTCCCTCACTGGCAGGACTGCCACGAGCTGTGGAGTAAGAAACGACGGCGCCAGCGTCAGAGCGGGCTGCCCGAGGATGTGCCTGTGCCCAAAGTGCCCCGTAAGGACCCCTCGGGGGCTTCCAGTGGAGAGAACAGCAGGCCACAAGCCAGCCCAGCTGGAGCCCCGCCCCCTCCGCCTGGAAGACCACCCTCCTCAGCTATCTCAGCCAATGAGCTAGCAGGTCAGGCAGACACAGTAGTCACAGTTCACTACTATAGAAGAACATACCCTTACCAAATGTCTCCTTGGTTAAATAGTGGCTGAACAGGTTGTTGTAAGTCTATAATGTGAACACGTTGTCTCCATACACTCTCAGCAGGCTGCTGTCTACAGTATGTGTGACCATTGTCTCTCCCATCAGGTCTGGGTGCTGCAGCGGAGCAGCTGAACCAGACCGAGCTGGCTGTACTGTTGAACCTGCTGCAGAGACAGACAGACCTCAGCTTGCCCCAGATGGCCCAGCTCCTCAATGTCTCCTCCAACCCAGAGAGCCAGCAGCAGCTAGAGACCCTTAGCCAGTCCCTGTCTGCCCTGACCGAGGCCTCCCACCACCGGGGGGCCTCAGAGGACCAGGGTCCGGCTAGGTCCCAGCCCCCCGAACCTCCCCCAGAGCCCCAGGAGCCCTCCCCGCACCACGGCGAGCCGTCCCTCAGCCAGGACGACCAGGCCAACCTCCTTGCCATCCTATTGGGCCAGCTCATCAAGCCGCAGGCCGAGGGGGCGGAGCAAGGCGACGAGAGCAATGGCGTCCAATCAGAGGAGGCGGTGAGGCGCGGTTCGTCCGCCTCCACTGCTGACCGCAAGGGCAAGTCTGGGTTCAGTCTCTAAGGGGTGGGGCAGAGAGCACTGGGTCAGGGGGATCTCACAGGGGACTGGTGGACGAAAGGGAGGGGGAGGAGACTGGGCGGAGGGTGTCATGGTGCGGATCTTGTCATTAATTATTTTTCTGCTTCCCATAAAGCAGTTGTAAATTCCTTTATAAACGAGCTGATGAGATGAAAGATATTAACTAAATGGCAAATCGAAAGAAAGATTCCACGGTTACTTTAAATATTTTTGCAGGAAGACTAGTTTTATGTTGTCTAGACCCACCTCCTCTCACCAACAGTTCCACCCCCCTACCCACCTTTTGTCTGTCTCACCCATCTCCCACTTCAAAGGCTACTTTCACCCACTCAGTCACACATAGGTGGAAACATACCATACATGAAGTTGGCGAGTCCTCAAGATGTCTGACCAGAGAGTGGCTTCGGACGGCCCAGGTCACATGGACTGGGCTTTGGGCACAAGGACTTTTCTCATTGGTGTGAATGTAAACCATGAGAAGGTGTGTAGTGTAACAGCATTAGAAAGAAAATGGTTCACACTGCACTCTCCCCTCCACCCTTTCACTCCTGCCTCTTTATCACCCTGTTTTCTTTTCCTTCGTGTTTCTTTTCCCATTTCCTCTTTCTCTCTCATTTTTCAATTTGTTAAAGCAGGTTTCTTGGATTGTTCTTCCTTCCATAAAAAGATATTGATTAAAAACCAGTCTGTAATGTTAACATTTTTATGAAGAAAGTCTAATAAATTATCAAACAAAAATAAATGTTTTGAACCTTAGACTTCACCTGCATGTCTTTCTTTTAACTTTTATTTAAATTACCCATTTAAATTTTATTTTTGTATGTTGTCTTTTACATTAGACCTCAATCATCCAACGCTAGTAAAGCGTTCTCCTCTGTCTCTATCTGTAGTCACCCTGCTGTTGGCACTTATAGCAACAACACTGTTGCCTAGGAAACAATGGTAGCAGCAGTGTTGCCCGGTAGCCATGACAGCAGACTGAGAAGGCATCTCTTTCTCTCTTAGCTTTATGGCCTGCGTGGAGCTTTACGTACCTCTCTCCCTGTAGTGTCATCCCCTCCCCAAACCCAAACCTCATGTTTTACCCCTTCCAATCCATAATAATCCATGAGCCCTTCTTTCCATATTGGTGTTGTTGTTGAAATAGAATTGAGTGTCTGTCAGGGTTGAACAAACCCTAAGGTGAGCATCCCCCTCTACTATGTAAAGCGCTTTGGCTGTCTCGAAAAGCACTATATGTGTCCAAGTTATTACTATAAACACCCCCCATGTCCTGAGTCTTTCTTTCGTTGTGCACATAATGTGTGAATAAATGTTATATTGATTATTTAGGCCACCATGAGGTCTTTTGATATTTCACCATCTCTCAACATTTCAACGTGTCTGTCAACATTTTGTTACACTTTAAACACCTACGTAATGATTTTATAACATAACATACCAGTAACCATGAACCAAGAGGGGATAAATAACATAGGTGACACACTTCCAGATTAAGTTAATCAACATTTATCGTAGTCACATACTTGTGGTATTTAGTAGCATTATTAACCTATGACACCTACACCTTTTACTCACCCAATTCTACAGTAGCCTATTGAAAACATTTATCATACTGAAACTACGTTGTTGATTGGATGGTGAGGATCCAGCTTTAGGAACGGTACATGCTCTCCCTCTGCTGGCCAAGGTGGGAGATACAGCTGTATGTTGTCTAGACCCCACCCACAAACACTTACCCGGTTCTCTGGGACATTTCACTAAAGGGAATTGAAAACAAATGCATCTGTAGTATAGATTATGGCACAAATGTCCAGGTGAAATCTCACTGTAACTTTGTGTTGACTGTTTTGATTGACTGTCTTGTTTTCTCTGACTCCCCCTCAGACTGTGCGATCACCAAGCGAAAGCAGCAGATCGGGACAAATCAGGTCCCTCCATCCTCCGAGCGACGTCCCCCCTCTCCGCCTGGCCCTCCCCCCTCAGCCCTCTTCCTCCCTGGCCAGCAGCAGCCCAGCTCTGAACCCCAGCCCGGGCCTGGTCAGGACATCAGCCCAGCGGTGGCAGCCGCCCTGCTGCAGCTCATCTCCCAGCAGGACCCAGAGGCCGGGCCCCCCCAGCGCAGCAGGGACCACTCCCCCGCCGTGGGCACCCCTGTCCGGGGACAGCCACCCCCTGCCTGGACGACTGACTCCCCTAAACCCTCCCCTGCCAGAGAGCCTCCTACTGGCATGGAACCCGCTGCCTCTGCTATAGCAGCACAGTTCCCCAAGGACCAGGACCTCCGCTTTGCCCACAGGACCGCTCGCTGATCGCTGATCCTGGGTAGGCCTGTTTAGAGACCTGGGCTACAGTGGGTCGACCTACAGGGACAGGAGCCAGGGACATCTACTGTACTGATAATGATGATACTATAGACCAGTCTCTCTTGGTGAGAACAGAAGAGCAGCTCACCTGAGCAGGTTGTGTATATTGGAAGATGTGAGGTAGATGGCTGTGAGATTGTTAGTCTGGACGAAAGAGCAGGCCTTTGGGTCTGGATATTTGGAGGATGTTATTGTGAAGACGGGCAGTGTTGGTTTGGCTCTTAGGACAAACTAAGCCCACTCTGGACGGACGGACAGACAGACTGGGGTTGGGCCTTGGTGAGGGTTCTAGAACTGGGGGTGGGACAAACTTCCACACCCTTCAATCACTAACACTGCCCCTCCTCCTGGACCTCCTGACTTGTTGAAGAAGTTGGTTCCAAACGAGTTCCACACATGGAATGTTATCAGCTGTGATTTCGTTTTGTTTAATTTGCAAATCAAATGATTGTTATGTCTACTGCAGTGCCCTCTAACGATTAAGGCTATCAGTGGGTTTTGGAGTCTGGTGTCATCACTAATCTTCATCTGCAGTTGAATGGGTTGGTGTCTGCTACGTATGACACCGGTGGAACAAAGAACCAGTCTGAAATGTAGAGGTGGTTAACTGGGGGACAATGGGGGTACAGATGTAAAACACTGGGATTGAGAGTGAGTTAACTACTAACTCAGTCTCATCATGCTTGCTGGCTCCTGACTTTCGACCTTGTGCCTCCTTTGTGACCTTCGACCCCTGAATGATATTTTCCCACAGGGAAGAGTTGGGTTGTTTTCTTCTGTTCTGGAAGGCACATTAACAAGAGAAGGCATGGCTCAAAATTAATTGGGATACCTTGTGTTTCTTTCTTTGGCCAAAGGTACTGTAAAATTAGGTATTTGGTTCTCAGTCCTATATCCCCTTGCTGTCTCTCTCGCTCAATTTATGTATGTCAGCCTCAGTCAGCTTTCCCATGTAGAAATGAAAATGTTCATTCTCGAACGCTATCTCTCTAGTAACAGGTACATGTGCCTCTAACCCTCATACTCCCTTTGCTACACACTTACAGAAAACACAAACTCTGACATTGTCTCATGAACTGCTCCTCTATACTCAGTCACTGGTCTTTCATTGACCCTCTGGTCACAGCTAGCAAGCCGGTCACCCAACCCCATAAATACTGGACACCTATACACCTCTCCAAAGCTTTCCCTGACGGTCTCTGATAGCCTTGTCTTATCTCTTGCCTCCCTGCCTAACTCTGTGCAGCAAATATGTTTTTGTGTGATTATTTTCTACTTTAAAGACAAAGTTACATGTTAAAAAGATGGTCCATGGTTTTGTTTCCTTTGCTATGTTTTGGTAAGGGAGAAATTGGGAAGAGATCTGACTTTGGGTTTCATGTTACCATGTGACTGTAAAAGATGATATTTTGTAATATGTGTTTTCTCCGTTCAATTTATTAAAGGAAATCATGCGACCAGAAAGTTTTAGTGATGTTCTTGAGTCTCTTGTCATGTACACAGAGTGTAACAAACATCAGGAACACCCTCCTAATATTGAGTTGCACCCCTTTTGCCCTCAGAACAGCCTCAATTCGTCGGGGCATGGACTCTACAAGGTGTCGAAAGCGTTCCACAGGGATGCTGGCCCATGTTGACTCCAATGCTTCCCACAGCTGTGTCAAGTTGGGTGGATGTCCTTTGGGTGGTGGACCATTCTTGATACACACGGGAAACTGTTGAGCATGAAAAACCCAGCAGCGTTGCAGTTCTTGACACAAACCGGTGCGCCTGGCACTTACTACCATACCCTGTTAAAGGCACTTAAATCTTTTGTCTTGCCCATTCACCCTCTCAATGGCACACATACACAATCCATGTCTGAATTGTCTCAAGGCTTAAAAATCCTTCTTTAACCTGTCTCCTCCCCTTCACCTACGCTGATTTAAGTGGATTTAATAACTGACATCAATAAAGGATCATAGCTTTTACCTGGATTCACCTGGTCAGTCTATAAAATGGAAAGAGTAGGTGTTCTTAATGTTTTGTATACTCAGTGTATTTTGCATGTGTGTTAGAATTCAGAATGGCCACTAGGTGGCACATTGAATCAACTTTCTCACAAACGCTATCTCTCACTCGCTCTCACACACACACAGGGCGGCTGGAAAACGTGTGGCAAGGCAGAATTTGCACCAGGACCTTTCAATCAGGTGTGGCAGCGCCACTACTTTTGATTTAGTTTAATAAAATCTATTGACGCACATTTTTAAAAAGAGGGGCAAAGTACTTTATTTTTTACAGATTTGCCGACTCGTGCACAATTTCTGTCCTTCACGTCAGGTGATGCTGCAGGCTCTAAGCGTGTCTTGACCAATCAGTCACGGAAATCGCAGTTCGCGCGGGCCGGGCACAACGCTCTACACTTTCCTCCGGTATTTATTTAGAAAGCGTGATAACACACTCCAGACAGACACAAGCAAAACCTCATGCATAAATGTAGCAGCATTAGTGTTCGGACATGCTTTATGGATGGGAACGAGAGAATGTTTCAGTCTGATCAACTGTATGCTACTAACAGCAGCTGTCCCTCTGGCCAGGGTAAAAAAAAAAAAGCGGTAGCGTTAACCTTGTGCATTTATAGCCCATTCGTTTGTGAGACAATGTGAATGGATCAAATTTGGTTTATACTGAACAAAAATATAAACGCAACAATTTCAAAGATTTTACTGAGTTACAGTTCATATAAGGAAATTAGTCAATCGAAATAAATTCATTAGGCCCAATGGACTGTGAGTAAATGTTTTATTAGGCCTACAGTTGCATAGGGCAGGACTACAAGATGCAAACCTGCATAAAGCTATCTCAGCCCTGTGAGTTTTATTGTCCAATCATGTTGCTTTCTCTGTGTCTGTCACAGGAGGTTGATGGCACCTTAATTGCGGAGAACGGTTTGTGGTAATGGCTGGAGCTGAACGGTATCACACACATGGAAACCATGTGTTTGATGATTCTATTCGCTCGGTTTCAGCCATTATTATGAGCCTTCCTCCACTGGCTGTGTATAGAACCCCCCTAGTTCTTCTGTAAAATAGAATTCATATGAATGGGTTTTTATCCTCCACAAGGCCAGGGTTTTTCCCAGGATTTTCTTTTTTTTAAACCATGTAACCTGATTAGAAAAACTGGTCCCATCAGCCCATATTAAACCTTTTTACAACAGATTAATCATGTCATACCATATTACGTCCAGAGTTTTACCAGGCTAGCTTACCACCTCTACACACACACACACACACAATCCATCGCATTAATACACAAAATCGGATTTCATGGAATACTTGATATGATTCATAATGCTAACAAGCAAAAATTAAAATAGCTTTAAATTGAGATATCTCCTCTATTTCAGTCCTGATTAGTGGGAGTTGGCTCAAGGTGTTGTTGTTATGTTGTCCACTGACAGAATAAGGTGTTGGATTTGCCAGGCGAACTGCAGCTCAGCGTTGGCCTGGAGCTGGGTCATTACTCAAAGTAGGTTGATGTCCATTGGTGTCCACTGACTGTGACTGTGGAGCCTCGGCAGCGGCAGGTGAGCTGGACTGTCTCTGTCCTTGCCTTGAATGTGCTGTAGGTCTACCCTGTGGAAGAGATAGCAAGGTGTTAGACAAATCCACGTCACATTCAACACAACTATCCCGATCTGAATATTAGGCTCATATAGTTCAACTATTGAAGTAGCCCAATTAAATATGTTAGCCTACTGAGAAAAGAGAAGATACATGCTATATTTTTGCTTACATATGTGAATGGTGGTCCTCTGTAGCTCAGCTGGTAGAGCACGGCGCTTGTAACGCCAGGGTAGTGGGTTCGATCCCCGGGACCACCCATACACAAGAAAAAAATGTATGCACGCATGACTGTAAGTGGCTTTGGATAAAAGCGTCTGCTAAATGGCATATTATATTATATGTGAGTGGAGAAGGACACACCCTGGTCCTGTTCCATTTCTCGCGTCTCCTTCGCTGATACCAGGGTGTCTTCTCAGTAGGCCTAGTCTCGTTCACTAACACCAGTCCAACGGAGGGTGCTGGGGGAATGAGAGACTGACCCTGCGCGCTCTCCGAATTTAGGTTTTACAACCCGTTGGGACCTCCGTCGTGTAGGGAGGGAAAGGTTTGGACCCTGAGGGACAGGGATGGGGTTTAGTCTTCTGGGTGGCATTGGCACATTAGGTTGCAAAGACTGTGTTGAAGACGCCGGCTCCGCATATTCCTCCTGTGGGGGCACTGGGGGCATCCACATGAAAATAGTCCTCGGACAATTCTGAGACACCAAACCCATTTCAGTAGCAAAAAAACGGTGCGCAAAAAACCTTAAAGTTGTCTAGCCTAGACCTACCTGTATTTTATCCAGACGGTAACACGGTTTATTTGGTTATACCACAGGAGATACTATTTGTCTTCTGAAAACATTGTTGTCCTGTCCAGCATTTTATGGGCAGCACGGCCATTAGCACCTTTTGATGAGGTGGGAAGCGTGAGAAACCTCGTTATTTACCGTGACAAAGACCACACCTGAATCGTCAAGAGTACATTACATAAGCAATTAACTGGTGCGTCATTTGGGTAGGCCAAAACTGTATCCTATAGACTCCCAAAGTAAATGCAGATGAGACATCATGTGCACAATTAACACCTACAGCATGCTATGGATGCTCAGTCATGAGAGGAGGACCTAAGGCCAAAAGTGTAATGTATTGTCTGTAATTTTCTTAACTCCATGGCTTAAACATTTGGTTTGCAATTAAAAAGTAGCTGGACATCATGTGAAATTTAGGATGATACCTGGTTAAAGATTTTGTCTAACTCAGGGAGGAACATAAGGGAAGCCAGGGGGAAGGTCACTCAATACGATATACTACATAGGTTCTATTGGACTCCGACAAGGCTTCATAAAATGGGTTTTATCGACAATAATCTGTGCTGGAAATGGCAAGCTATATGTGAATGCACATATAGGATATTCTGAAACATTTGAGAGAATGGTCGGGATTAACAATCCCAGTTTCACCAAGAATATGTCTCTTGGGTGACAACATACATACCTAATGGTTTAAATTAGGAATTTTCACTGATCACTGTTGGTATCATTACAGCTTCTAGATTGATCCTTCTACATTGGAAAGGCCATGCCACTCCTACTCTGAAACAGTGGATAGAATCAATGCTGGAAGTGGCATCTTATGAACAAATGATTGCTAGATTCACTGGTAGATATGAAAACGTTAAGAGAATCCGGACACACTTTCTTTGTCATGTCATTTCTGGGACTGGGAGGTGATAGCCCATGTTGTATGGTAATACTGTGCTTGTGAACCCATTTTATATTGTAGCTTATGCGATGCTGAAGTAGTATTAGATTGTGTATGTGTGTTATCCTGGAGGGTATGTCTGGATGTCATGCTCAATGTTTTTATGCTGTACAATGTGTTTGTTTGATTAAAAAAAGCACTAAACTAATAACTTAAATACCAACATGTATTTTTTTGCTGGACATCATTCTAGCCCATGTAGCCTAATGAACAGTAAAAAGTAAAGATTGGGACAAATGTAGAGGTGGAGCTGAACAGTCTAATGGCAGACTGTGTGTGTTGGTGTTGAGTTCTCTTCTCACCCTATTTTGCCCACAGACTAGTTCTACACTTGGCACACATACAGACACGCTTACCCCCTGCACCACCAACCAGACACAGGCCCAGCTGAGTCCTCTGGGTGAGTGATCCTTTATGATGGTGGTGATGGTGGGGGGCTCACCTGCCCCAAACGCAGAGTGTGTGACTGAGAGGGTTGTGTGTGTGTGTGCATATATATGTCTGTTTGTGCGTTCACATGCTTGTGTGTGTGTGACGTGTGTGTCTGTCCTATAGGGGCTTTATACGATAGTGAATGTGCCCGCGGGGAGCTGCCACAGGAGAAGTAGTGGGCATGCCAGTGCCAAGTCACAGAGACAAGAGGAATAAATTGAGGATTGAGGAGCGGGGGGGGGTTGACAAGGTTTTATCATCAATCAGGGAATGCCCATAAAAGTGCCACCCTGCCACTTTGATTCTCATACTCACTATGGCCCATCCAGACAACCCTTGGACTATACTGTCTGTGCTAAGACCCTCCATTTTGATTGTTGTCATTGGTTTCATCCCACAGCTTTTTCTACACGCTTCTTTTTGATATGGTTTTGTTACGTGACAAACGAAACGGACAAAGGGGCATAAAAGTAAAGTGGTAGGCCTGGAGGAATAAGAAATATTATAAACTGGGTGGTTCGAGCCCTGAATGCTGTTTGGCTGACAGCCGTGGTATATCAGACCATATACCACGGGTATGGCAAGACATTTATTTTTACTGCTCTAATTACGTTGGTAACTAGTTTATAATAGCAATAAGGAATCTCTGGGGTTTGTGGTATATGGCCAATATACCACGGCTAAGGGCTGTATCCAGGCACTCCGCATTGCGTCCTGCGTAAGAACAGCCCTTAGCTGTGGTATATTGGCCATGTACCACACCCCCTCGGCCTTATTGCTTAATTCTACCGCTAGTAATTGTCTGTACCCATAGAGCGGTAGACCAAGATTCTTTGATATGTTTGTCTGGAGCAACAATGTGGTGTTTGTGTGTGTGTGTGTGTGTGCGTGTGTGTGTGCTTGCTTGCAGGTGTGCGTGTGCACAACTGTGCATGTATGTGTGTGTGTATTTTTGGCGTATGCTTGTTGTACCTCCTGTGTATTTGCCTGTAGTTTTTTGTGTGTCTGGGCCACTGTTGCCTCCCTGCGCCCTGCTAGAGTTTGATGTTCAGTTTGATGACTGAGGCTCTTTGATCCAAGGCTGTGTAAACTCAGGGAGCGGAGACAGAGACTCCCGCGGCCCCAGAGCTAAGACATAGTCATATATATATATATATACACACACACACACACACACAACACACACCACTGGAGAACAGAGAAGGGAACAGGCATCGGTGCTGAGCATGTCACATTCAAAGCCCATATAAAGTTGCATGAACAGCAAAATTGCAAAATGTTGTTCAATGGCTGAACACTTACAATGAACCTCTCCTAACGTTGCGGAGTCCCTTCTTCCTTTTTTCGGGGGAAATGGAAAATAGGTTGAAAATACTGTATCCCTGAAAACCAGAAACATCTGCTTTCTGCCAGGCTGCTAAGGGTGCTCATGGCTAAGACACAATTATAAACGTTGAAAAACATTGAAAATTATGAATGCAACTCAGGCCATGTGGTGAAAGTTAAGCACTATTTTTAATTAGCTCCCCTCTTTCTCTTCTCCACCATCTTTGCAACAAGATTTTGTGTCAGTCATTCCAGTTATGGTTACGTCTTTATTTATAGGCTATTGGAAAAACACTTTGACTTTATTCCTCTAGTGATATAGGTTTTACTGCTGCAGCAGAGTGCTTTATTGCTGTTTTAACACCAAATACAAATCCTCCTCAGTTTATAGTTTAGAGCCAAAATGGTGCCACATTTTCTTGTTCACGGTTTTATCACTAATGAGTAACAGCCACAGAAAGACAGAGACAGAATCACTAGTTGATAATCATTATGTGGAACTTGTCAACAAGCTATAATCACAACAAATGATTCTACTTTACCAGAATCACTAGACAGAGAGGAGAGAAACAGATCAGTGTCCATAGCGTGTCAGTGTCCATAGCGTGTCTGAGGGGGCGGGGTAAGACTAGGGTTAGACAATAGAAAGCTCCATTGACCAAATATAGTCACTGCATAATCCCACATTTCCGGTGGATAAAAGTGACCATTGTGACCCTTCGCTCTGCCTCTTTCTATTTCTCACTCAGGTCTGCCTCTTTAAGGGAGCAGGGGCTGCTGGGATGGCAGACTGCTGGAAAGGGAGGGGGTGGGGGGGTTAGGAAGGAGGGGTGGCCCTGCAGGACCATTTGTGCTGAAGCTCATTTGCACAGCGACACTTAATTGGCTACAACAATTAATTAATGTGTTGGAAAGTTGGCACGAAAAGTTCATTTAAGAGGGTTTTAATAAGCAATTAGAGGAAAACCAGGAGAGAAAGGGAATTACCAGACTGGAAAAGAGGAGAGATGTACATGAGAGATGGAGGGAAGAGGAGAAATAGAGATGGAGGGGAAAACCTGATCACAAAAGGCAGGTGTATGTTTTGATACAATATATCGGTTAAGTTCAACTCTCTCTCTCATGACTGAATATGAAAAACATAGTTTTGAAAACATAACAAATTATCTGAGATCATTGTTCTCCTCTCTGAGACTGTCATTACTGTTGTTAAGTAGACTTAAGCCTCATGCAATGTGTAGTGTGTGCTGCACCACGACCCCCGACCCCACTTGTCCCGGCGCCAGCCAAGCCCAGTGTAAAATATCACATGACTAATGAGAGGAGGTGGTTGGAATCCTGGGGAAGATGTCCTTGGAAGACGAATGCATTTTCAGCAGAATAATTAACTTAATTAACAAATTCACATGCATATTCATCAGCCTATTAATGTCTGCTCCGCGCTGCTTGATGAGCAATGCGGTAATAACCATTTCATTTGCATACTGTGATCACACTACTCTCTCCTTTCCCAAAAAAAGAGAGAGGGGAGGAAATAAAAAAAAATGGGCGAAATAGGATGCACTCATGAACACTCATACTGTCTGTCGCCAAACTTGCGTACACTTTCATATACTATACACACAGGTACATGTAGTCAGTACCTACAGTACTCACAACCCCACATTCAAACGTACAGTTTAACTAGAGCTTCTGCTAGTTGTGTATGCAGTGAATAATGTAGTTCCTGCTGTCTATTAAGTTTCAACAGCTGTGAGTATTGGTATTAGGCTCAACAGAAAAGTGAGATGGGGTGTCTACCCTCCCCAGCTGTCTCTGTCTTCACTCTCACTTCCTCACTCTCTCCCCCAATCCCTCTCTCTCTTGCTCTTGTTTCCTGTTTGCATCTCTCTCTCTCCTTGTTATTAATTCATCTCTAACATACTTGTCTTTTATTTATTTATTTATTTGTCGCTTTTTGAAGTTTCTCTCGTCAGTCTGTCAGTCTGTGTTTGTGGGAGAGGGTTTGTGTAGCTGACTGTGAGAGCACTTGTGACAGTCATTTTTTTGTGCTTGTGAACGTGTGGAACCTTCTCCTTTTACAGGGTGTGTGTGTTTGTGTTTACGCTCTATCTCTCTCCATTGGTATTCTGAGTGGCACTGATTCTGTATGTGCGCTTGTCACTGATGAACTGTTTGTGTGTATTACCTCAGAGTCTGTACACACATCATGGGCTTTCACGGATGTCTGTGTATTTCTGTTAATGTCTTTGATGGAACTTGTATCTGATTGTGTTTGTATTGGGAGATTGCATGTCAAAATACAGCTTGTTCTTTATCTATGATGTGAGCTTGAAAGAATGAGTGTGTGTGGTTTAAAATTGAAAGTGTGTGTGTGTGTGTATAGATCTGTACGTGAATGGGTGGGATCTTAAGTAATTGTCTGTGTTTTAGTGTGTGCCAGGGAGTGTGTGTGTGTGTGGCTGTGTGTGTGTGTGTGTGTGTGTGCGTGTGTGTGTGTGGCTTTGTGTGGTGTGCCAGCTTGTGCTCAGACAGCAGCAGTTTGCGGAGCGAGAATAAAAAGTGAGGAGTGATGCCAAGTGAGTCCCAGGAGACAAATTCAGGAGATAGAGAGAGAAGAAAGAGGAAATAAAATAGGATTTCACACACACACACACACACACACACACACACAAACACACACACACACACACACACACACACACACACACACACACACACACACACACACACACACACACACACACACACACACACGCACACACACAAAGAGACCCAGAGATGTGTCAAACATATAAACACTCTAACACACACATATCATACAATGCACACAGTCACACCAACACGTATAATTGTACTAATTTACAAACGTACATGCTTGAATACTTTCATCAATTCATACACCAACACATCAACACTGAGCGGTTCAGGTACACACAAACACAGTCCATCTTTTCTTTTACCATCCCTCTCTCCCACTCTTTGTCAGAGGGTGGTGACACACCGTGGGGTTTGATTTGACTTCCAACTACTCCCAACCTTGACACCTCTGCCCCCTACTGGGCTAGCCGAGTCACAGCACCTGACCTGCTTCTCTCCCCCCACAGCCTGCCAACTGTGCCCAATAGAAATGAATGGTAAATCATGTATTGTGTCATTTTGGAGTCACCTTTATTGTAAATAAGAATAGAATATGTTTCTAAACGCTTCTACATTCATGTAGATGCTACCATGATTACTGATAATCCTGAATTAATTGTGAATAATTATGAGTGAGAAAGTTACAGATGCACAAATATCATACCCCCCAATTCATTCAAGATTATCCGTAATCATGGTAGCATCTACATTCATGTAGAAGCGTTTAGAAACATATTCTATTCTTATTTACAATAAAAGTGACTCCAAAATGACACAATACATTATTTACCATTCATTTCTATTGGGCACAAAATAATCTGAAACACAACCAAAACAAACATCAAATGCATCCAACACATTTGTAGAATCACAACTTTAATGTAGGCATTACGTACTATGAATATGGGACTAAATACTTCACTTTTTACTACTTTAATACACATACACTAACAGTCAAAAGTTTGGACACACCTACTCATTCAAGGGTTTTTCTTTATTTTTACTATTTTCTACATTGTAGAATAATAGTGAAGACATCAAAACTATGAAATAACACATATGGAATCATGTAGTAACCAAAAAAGTGTTAAACAAATCAAAATATATTTTATATTTGAGATTCCTTCAAATAGCCACCCTTTGCCTTGATGACAGCTTTGCACACTCTTGGCATTCTCTCAACCAGCTTCATGAGGTAGTCACCTGCAATGCATTTCAATTAACAGGTGTGCCTTCTTAAAAGTTAATTTGTGCAATTTCTTTCCTTCTTAATGCGTTTGAGCCAATCAGTTGTGTTGTGACAAGGTAGAGGGGATATACAGAAGATAGCCCTATTTGGTAAAAGACCAAGTCCATATTATGGCAAGAACAGCTCAAATAAGCAAAGAGAAACGACGGTCCATCATTACTTTAAGACATGAAGGTCAGTGAATACGGAAAACTTCAAGAACTTTGAAAGTTTCTTCAAGTGCAGTCGCAAAAACCATCAAGCGCTATGATGACACTGGCTCTCATGAGGACCGCCACAAGAATGTTAGACCCAGAGTTACCTCTGCTGCAGAGGATACGTTCATTAGAGTTACCAGCATCAGAAATTGCAGCCCAAATAAATAGTTCACAGAGTTCAAGTCACAGACACATCTCAACGTCAACTGTTCAGAGGGGACTGTGTGAATCAGGCCTTCATGGTTGAACTGCTGCAAAGAAACCACTACTAAAGGACACCAATAAGAAGAAGAGACCTGCTTGGCCAAGAAACACAAGCAATGGACATTAGACCGGTGGAAATGTGTCCTTTGGTCTGGAGTCCAAATTAGAGATTTTTTTCTTTGTGAGACGCGGTGTGGGTGAACAGATGATCTCCGCATGTGTAGTTCCCACCGTAAAGCATGGAGGTGAAGGTGTTATGGTGTGGGGGTGCTTTGCTGGTGACACTGTCTGTGATTTATTTAGAAAATGGGGGTACAATGTACAAACAGTGTTGTAATATCTAAATGCTTCACCCGATATAGATGAAAATACCCTTAAATTAAAGCTGCACTTTAACCTCATAGTCATTGATTATCCTATGGGGACAGCTGAAGAACCCTTTTGGAACCTTTTTTTCTAAGAGTGTACATTTCATGAATATCACAATGAATTGATCCAGAAGTTGAAGTCAACACTTTATTGGTTTCTGATGCAGCTGGAATCATTTAGTCACTTGTCAGTACACTTGTAAAAAATATTATATAAAAGACAATTATATACATATGTACAACAGCTAGCAATATCTATACCACAATGCAGTGGTGAGCATACTAGGCATTCATAATTATACTACAACATCAGTCTAACTAAATATGAATGTTGTGTTGGTTGAATGTTCCAGGCAGGTTCCAGAATGTTCTTCAGCTGGTGAACCTCTTCTTGTGTTGGGTAATGGCAACTGGTTTAGCAGGCTTTGGCACTGCTGCGATGTTGGCAGGGATGTTGAGTTTGGGGAGCTGTGATTCAGGCTCCTTGTAGACAACCGTCTGGTCCTTTCTGCACTCCACAGCCAGGTTGACAAGCCTCTCGTACACTTTCTTCACCACCCACTGCTTGGACCTCTTGCAGAAGATTTGTATGTACTGCAAGTCTCTTGGAAAGACATGAAGACTGA
Source organism: Coregonus lavaretus (assembly GCF_964263955.1). Classification (NCBI taxonomy): domain Eukaryota; kingdom Metazoa; phylum Chordata; class Actinopteri; order Salmoniformes; family Salmonidae; genus Coregonus; species Coregonus lavaretus. The sequence continues at coordinate 11,708,137 of NC_140015.1, read as the reverse complement.
ACATGAGGATGTGTAACCATACAATCAACCATGTTCATCTTTAAACACAAAAGGTTACAGTAGAATGGTATTTGTTTTGTTACACAATGGAGCATTGAGATGGGCTGTTAGCAAAGATGTGAAAAGTTTGAGGGGGGCTTGACTTGTAGACAGTTTAGTGTGTTGGTGATTTTCTTTTCTCAAGAGGGTATTGTACTTTCATAAATACATGTTACCTCATCTTGACTTCTTTTCTGCTGCTCTGATGTTGGCTGATCGGATGCCTTCCTCTTTGAAGTGAAGGGGAAAATCGATGGAATAGCATCCCTTTTCAACATTCGACGACATGGCAACCCCATCAGTTAAGACTTCAGTTCCGTTTCGAAATTCTCTGGCTGACAGTGCTGGCTACAAACACAGACATTTTGATATTTCTCACATTACTGGATACACCTCCATGTGGCTGTGCTATGTCCTAAAATCGCTATGAATTCTGGATATTATGGTCTACTTATAACTAGGATATGTAGCTGGCCTGTTTCTACTGGAGGGAAGCAGAAACGCTCGTATTTGCGTGTTGTTAGGAAATTCTCAATTTTGTGGACATATATTGTGAAATAGAGCAGCGGTGAAATTTCTCTTTAAGCCAATCACAGTCTCACCAACTGCAGTCTGACCGTGGATCACCAGTGCATATGCTAGCCTGCCCTGTTGCCTTGTGGGTAGATGAATGGGCTCAACTCCAGGAGGTGTGGCTCAGCCAACACTCCGAGTCATCACTCTAATATGGCTGATCTCTATGGAGGTGTGTGTGGGCATGTGTGTGCGTGCAGGCATGTGTGTGTTCTTTGTGTCTATCAAAATCTGTACCAGTCAGTCGATATCTGAAGATGATGCCTTTCCTTCACATGATATGTATGTTTCTGTCATTTGGGTTCGTGCGATGTGCTAATACTATAAAAATGTAAGTGTGTGTACGTGTGTGTCCTGGCAGGGCAGTGGCTAGCGGGGCCGGAGTGATTGAGATATAGAGCATTAGCTGGTGTCAGGAGTAAATGAGGGCCAGATCTGTTTTATAATCAGAGCACAAGCAGCGTGTTAGAGGAATTAGGGCGACAGCTGCTGGGAGCTTTTTATTCCTCTCTCCCTCTCTCTCTCTCTCTCTCTCTCTCTCTCTCTCTCCCTCTCTCTCTCTCTCTCTCTCTCTCTCTCTCTCTCTCTCTCTCTCTCTCTCCTCTCTCTCTCTCTCTCTCTCTCTCTCTCTCTCTCTCTCTCTCTCTCTCTCTCTCTCTCTCTCTCTCTCTCTCTCTCTCTCCCTCTCTCTCTCTTCTCTCCTCTCTTCTCTCCTCTCTCTCTCTCTCTCTCTCTCTCTCTCTCTTCTCTCTC